>NC_143385.1:20790208-21095592 GCF_980474605.1 Leiobunum rupestre | reverse complement strand
TTTAATAATTTGAATTATTTTCAAAATTAAACATTACTTACTTTGATTTATAACTTTATTTTTCTGCTGAAAAGCGTTACAAGAAGCACGCTCTATGAAATTCTGCCGCATTGTGAAATATAAAAAATATCTATATATCTTTAAATTCATAAATTAAAAAATTACCTCTAGGATAGAACTGGTTCAATTGCATTAGCCTTGTAGAAGTAATTTGATACCCACCCTTAATTATCGTCACGTGTAAACGTTATCAACTACAGTAACAGCCTTGTAAAACTAGTTTGGATTTTTCAACAATTGACTAATTATACAAATAAACGCAAAAAAGTTTATTAACATCTGGCATCATTGATCCTACTCTATTTTTTCCCAACTTTCGCATCTCCGCGCCAGATTGAATTAATCAATAAAATTATAAACGCAGATCACGTTTTGCCAGGAGACATTCCACAGAACTACGTTATAAAGAGAAAAAACTGGTGGCTCTAACAAACGTTGTATATATTTAATGTGAATTAAAAAACGGTTTTTTTTTCAAAAAATTCAATTTTATTTTGTATTGCTCTGTTGTTCATGTAACTTTTCTCTATGTAATACAAGAAATATTTATAAAAAAAAAGATTTATTTCATTTTATACACAGTGTTTTTTTTAGATTGAGGATAAATACATACCGAACTATATTCGGATTCTATACAAACTGTATCTCTCGAACGTCTTCTATTTCCTCTTACACCACATATTATACAAATTAAATGTTGATGAAAGATTAATAATGCATCTGATGGAATTCTCATTGATAAACAATTGCCTTGTCTAAAAACAACAGGTTGGTAGTAAAATCGACATTGTTTATTCCAACAATAATATAGGAGTCCACCATAGGTTTCTAACGACTCAGTATATCCAAAATAATAAGGACAACGAATAAAACCATCTTTTTGTACTTTAACAGAACCTCTTTCTAACAAACTTTTGCAAGAACTCTCGTCCACTATATAAAATGAAGAAATAATTAAAAAAATATAATTAAAGAATATTAAAATTACTAAATAACATTCTTTTATCTCCAAAATTGAAGAAAAACTGTATTTCTTAATAATCAACTCTCTCGTTTACACGGCGAATATATTTCTAACGATTAAAGGTAAAATTCAAGTTTTTATACAAATGCTGTATGTGTAGATATTACTATTATCATAAATTAAAAAACCCGAAGATTTTAAGTTATATAAAAATAAGTCAAAGTAAAATCTTTTTTCATAATATAGTATATTTAAAATCACCTTTAGAAATGATTAATCAAATAATTATGTCTAAAAAATAATTTATATTTTGTAATTATTTTCAACCTTATTAAACGATAATTATAATACAAATTTATCGTAAATACATGTACTTTTTATTTCTTAAAAAGGGTGTTCGTATCGTTGGAATGTGCTTTCCCCCATCACTACACAAACCTGCTAACCTTGAGGAATTTAATATTTTTCAAAATATAAGTTATTTGTTGAGTTGTATAATATCACTGTAAAACCTAATTGCGAGTAATTTTTTTTTATTATATCACAGTTGAAATGGGAAAACGCAAGATGTCTCAAAAATCGCCCTCTTTAAAAGTTAAAAAAATGAAGTTATTTATGGGGAAACCAGAATTTAAATGCGATTCACTCGTTGATAATTCGTGTTATTTTGACATGCCATGTCGAAAACCCGCGTTTAAAAGTATGGAGGGATTTACCTTTAAGGAAAAATGTTGGATTTGTCAAGATCTATTTCTAGACAGGAGAATTTTTAAGCAACATTTAATGAACCATTTAACATGTAGTTTTTCGAAAAAAACACTCCCTAATAAAAGAGTGTGTGATTGTTTAAATTCAAAACACCAGAAATCCACACTCGAAGATGAACTATTAGACGATCAAATTATTGATTATTTGAACGAGTTTAACGTAAAAAATCAAGAATGGTACGATGATTTAGTAATCGACGGTAAGATTCAACCTTCGAACTCAAATGTTGAACCAACTATTAAAGAAGAAAGTATAGATTCGAATATTCTTAACATGGCTGAAGAAACGTTGAATTCTTTAATGGAGTCTAACCCTGTGCTTACAAACGATTTGAAAATGCCGAGCGATAATCAGCTGCAAGCACTTATTTATTTTGAAGAATATTGTAAAAATAATCAAATTTTAATCCCCAACAATACGGAAACTTCTATTGAAGTATTGCAAAATCTTGAAAAAACTTGTAAAATGATTTAAAACATGTAAATAAATCTTTTTTCTATAAAATCCACTGTTATTATTTTCCTACGTAAGATTTCTTTCAAACAAAATTCAATAACAATTTACTTTTGAAGATACAATTTTTTATAATATTTAATAATATTTATTTTGCCAAAGACAAAATTTGTAGGCGACCACAGAAAGTCTATAGGTAACGAATACCATCCTAGTACAAACCACTCAATAAGATTAAAATAAATAAAATTTTACTCGAATAAAATCATTTTTGCGAAGAATTACAAAATAAATTATACAATTTATAAAGATTTTAATAATAAATCAATTCGAAAAATCTGTACAAAATAAACCATCCAATAAAGATATTATTAGGAATATGAAAAAATAATGGTTGTAAAAAACTAGAAATATTATAACGATATAATTAAAAATAATTATAATTACATTATTTCGTAGAAGTTTTTCTTCTTAACTAAAAAATGAGGTAATATATCTATTTACTTATAACTGTTTTAACCAAAACTATCTTGCTATTAACTAATTGAAGATAAATTCTCAAGTTTTTATTTATTTTGTGAGATAAATATAAATATATAAATTAGTAAAGAATTTAAATTAGAATGCTGAGAGTTAAAAATATTGATCAAATTTGTGTCAAGGTACAGTTTTTTAATACTGTCACATATTTAAAAAACATTTCTAGAAATGATTAATCAAATAACTATGTCTCAAAAAAAATTAATTTCTTATAATTATAAATAATAGGTGTAACCTTCTAACTTAATATCAAACGTAAATTATAATACATCATTCTCGTAAATACATATCCTTTAAACATATTAAAAGGGTGATTTCAAATTTAAAACAAAAATGAACTATACTTATTTTTAAAATTATAAACCTAACCTTGGATATATTATACATTAAGTATAGTTAAATGTTAATTATCTTTTTTAGATATGCGTATTCTTTTCTATAAAAATAGGGCGTTGTCAGATTAAGAAAATTACGGTTAATAGTATTACACATACAGTCACATTCTGTATAAAAAGGTGAAATTTTCCATGGTAGGAAAGCACACTGACTGACAAATTTGTTTCGTTCCGGGGACGTAGTTCAAATAAGACAAGAGTTTGAACATTTTTCTTACATAAAAGTGAACTAGATTTAAATGGAAATAAAATTTGTAAAAATATCAAAGAATGCTTTCGATCCAGTTCGCGCAACCAAATTTTCAGCAGGCTTAGATTTAAAATCTGCATATGATTATATATTGGTTTCTGGAGCCAGATTGTTAATAGAAACAGATTTAAAAATTTTACTTCCCGAAAACACCTATGGTCGTATTGGTAAAAGTTTTCATAATATTGTAAAAATTTAAGAAATCAGTTCTTAATTTACCATGTTTAAAAAGCTCCTCGCAGTGGTTTGGCCCTTGATTACGGAATTGATGTTTTAGCCGGAGTTATTGATATAGACTATACTGGACCAATTGGTATTGTTTTAATCAATCATGGGAAAGTTGATTATAAAATTTTAAGAGGTGATAAAATAGCGCAATTGATTTGTGAGAGAATATTTTATCCATCAGTAGTAGAGTGTGAAGTATGTTTAACCAAGACTTTACCTAAAGTTTTGACATAATATACTATTTCTTGTTGTTAAACAGAAATTAAAAGAAACGGAAAGAGGATGTCATGGGTTCGGTTCAACCAACTAACACAACTTAATGTTTATAATTTAATTTATGTAAAATAATTAAACAAATATTTAACCAACAGTTAAAAAATGTTTTATTTAATTTTTATATAAACAAATATTGGTATATATGATTATATATAGAATTTGTTAAAATAGAGTTAATATAATTTTATTACAAGAAAACAACAATGTATAAATACAATTCCGATTAAAAAATAACTGGGTATATATGACCAATTCTTTCTAAATCAGATCATCCCTACTATGATTGTTTGATGAATATAATTATTGATAAAATAAGTCTCTCCAAGTTTAGTAATAAAAACTCAATAACGTATAATTTTTATTAACAATTGATAGCATCGACCTCAAACTAAATTTATATTGCCACACAAAATTATTTAAAAGCTTTAAAAATTATAAATGTGAAGCATGAAATATTTCACTGAGTTTGTAAAAAACTGGGATCAGTTTGAATTTTCTGAAATAAGTTGACAACAAAGATAAATCTAAGCGTAAATTAAACTTAAAATTAGGTAAATGAATATTGTAAGGTACCAGAATTTACGTACGTCTTATTATCTGGAATTTTTAGGCATCTTAACTACTATAAGCGTATTAAAACTTAATTTCATGTATTTGTCCGCGTGAAAAAATTTGCATTCGTGAACGTTTCTCTTCGTGTATTGAATAAACGTAACAAATTAAGAATAAATCGTTCTTATCGTATCTTAGTCTGTTTATTGTATTTGTACGTTTTCTGGTTCAATAGGCTACAATAAGTTTTGAAGATGACATATGGAGTTATTTATCTCCCGTCTTTTAATGTAAACAACCTATATTATGTGTAAACTATGAAATACATTAATAATTACATTTATTATTACCACTATTATAATTTCTAGAGGGCTGTATTTTTAATTTGAATGGTTTCTTTATTAAGCGTACAGTCAATGGTTTTTATTGTCGCTTGCTTATGCTTCATTTTAATTATATTTATAATTAATTTAATTGGGTACAAATATTCAATAATGGAAAATTTCGTTACAAAAATGTATGTAGGTATATTGCATTTTTAATACATACAGCCATCTGTTATTATTTTACATTTTAGCGTATACGTCACAAGATTGGTTTAAAGACTTAGTTATTGGCAACAGCAAATATAATATATATAACTTAGATTAGTCAAATTATCATTTTCACAAGCTAGTTGGTATTTTATAACGACAAAACGATCGTTAGGTTTCATGGAAAACGAAATAATGGGCGGGAATAATAGAACTGGCACGTGCTTTCGATAATGATGTTAGTGTGATGATTAAAAAAAGAATTTTATTTAAAACCGGCACTCTATGAACAAATACCAAAAATTTTTATTTTTATGGATTTTTGCCTATTTCATTACTTTTGACACATAACAGAATAAAATCTGTTGACGACAGTCGAAAAAAATGAGTGCTGAACAAAATAAAGAATTGTGTAAGGAGAATGAATTGTTGTCACTACAGCATACAATTATAGAATTGAAAAAACAGAAACGAAAACTTCAAACGGAATATATAGCAGAGAGAATACTCCTTGAAAGTTTGTTACCTTTCATACGAAAGGAACCTATCTAACGAATATTTGCAAAGGATTTCGGAAAAAAAAGATTATTGAGTTAAGATGAATTATCCACCTGGGGCTTTTTTCGCCCTTTCTACGGTTTAATTGTTGAAAGACGGAAAGATTGTGATGTACCATTAATAGTTCGCGGTATTCAGATTCATTTGTGTCCATTTATTCTTACCAAATTGGAAATGTAAAATAATATCACAAAAAAAAGTTTAAAAAAATTTTTATTTATAATTTTTATTTCAAGGTGTAACGATAAAATATTTTTGTGTAACCTGTTTAAAATCGGGTTGTTAATGTAGTTTATATTACGTGGTCTGTTAGAAAAAACAAACCACATCGCTTTCTATACAAACTAGTTTCGCTTTGATTTTTGTTGGCGAATAATGACTTATAAAGAAAATAAGGAACCGTTTAAGGACTATGAACTGATTAAACATTTAAATAAAGAATTGAAAAAACTGAATCGAAGACTTGAAATGGATTTGATTGCACAAAGAACGATATATTTTCAAAAAGAGCATAATTCTCACGAAATGCTTTTGGAAGGAGCCCCAAAAACTGGGTTCTTAAAGGCGATAGACGATTTAGTGGTTTTTATAGATAGCGTGTTAAATGTTATTAACGATAGTTCCTTTGTGCCAACAAAAAATGTTGTAAAATATTAATAAAAGTTTTAAATTTTAAATCAGAGTTTTTATTTTAGAGTGTGATAGCTAGAAGGATGTAAGATAATTTAAAAACAAATTATAACAATTTTTTACAAACATATTTAATTTCAGGTTCAGAGTTGAAAATTATTTTATAACATTGTATTATTAATTTTTGAGTTTTATGTTAAAAATAAAGTTTTGCAAAAAAAGTTCTATTATCAATTTTATTCAAATAAGCAAGACATTGGCGGTATAAGTTAGTATTTTTAGATGTAAACTAGATTAATTGTTAAAGAACTAAAACCCAAAAATTAACATATCAACCTCACAGACTGTAAAACGTAGCAGACAGTAAAAGCGAGTCTTAAAATGTATTATAAATCAAACAAATTAACGATGTTTCGTGTAATTGATTTCTTACTATTTTGTATGATCGCTTAAATGTATCGGCTGCATTTTTTAAATTTTAATTAATTTACTTTTGTATTGTCTTTAAAAATGTTAAGTTATATTTTAATAGTTATATTTATAATATTTTGTATGGATGAATACAGGAGTATTTGAAATCGCTATTTGACTTGGCCATCTACCGCACATTTAAAACCGTTTTTACTTGGTAGCGTTATAAATTTACATAATACTATTACATACTAAACAATCAGATAAAACAACCCTCATCAAGGCGGAGTTTCCCCAACTGTCTTAGCCGGCGGGCTATCTTAGCGTGAGGGAAAACGTTACGCGCACCAACTCCAGGGTATACCGGGAGAAAAAGCCTTACGATAAGGAAGAACGGCGAGAAACGCGCCGCGCTCTATTAAAACATTCCTGCACGTTTTATTCGATCTAACTAGAACTAAATTTACTGTGTTTTATAGCCGTTACGTTGAATTTGTAATTAACTCGGCAAAAATTGTGTATTTTGATCACAAAAAAGTGGATTTTTGGTACTATTTCTCTTGAAGAATTCATTAAATACACAATGGTTTTTAAAAAGGGTACGTTAAAACTTGTATTTTTAAAATAACTTATATTGTTTTTAAAATTGTTTTTTGTTGTTGTAGTATCTTTAAAATTTAGGTCGGACAGTCGACTAGTTGTAACAGTATCAATTTTTCGGAAAGAGCCGATACATTTAAGCGATCATACGAAATAGTAAGAAATCAATTTCATTACACGAAACATCGTTAATTTGTTTGATTTATAATAGCGAGAAGCACTCTGTGATTTCGTAGAAATCTACGCTGCCTTTCGTATTTCACAGGATTATCAAGTGGAAGAAGATTTTTTGGATCAATTTATAGGTTATTGCCCATTTGACGTAAGGGAATTAATGGATCATTGTTTAAATGACGTACAATATTTAAAAAGTGTTTTCAGTTTGTAAATAAAAAATTTATTCTCTGTCATCACATTTAAATAAATATTTATTTAAAGAAAATTTCATAAATTTACTTCTTAACAAATTTTATATTTTCGCAATAGTTTCAAGTTTTATAAAACAGTCTTACACGAATTGAGCACACTGTCACGAAAAACATTTCAAACTACCAATTTTGCATAGTTTTTAGTCATTTACACCGTTCTCGAGGAAAACAAGTTAGACGAATGATAATGTCGCACAAAATTAACAATCTCGATTTTTTAAATGTATTTTTGTCTGTAAAAAAGTACAAACCTCCTTGCCTCAGCCAAAATTTTTAGTAAATATGAAATGAGCCAGCTTGATAAGGTTTAAAAAAAGTTTATTCAAAGTAATTTCAAAAGTTTACAAACTTCTAAATAATTTCAATTTTTCATTATGTTGATAGCCTTGTGTAAAAAATTCGTTCAATTTTTCCTTGGATGTTAACCCTGTAGAAATTGGATTCGGGTGCTTTCAGTAATATCATCCGATGGGATAACTTTTCAATAAATCTTTGCACATAAGGATTGAAATTATTTGTATAATTCTATATTTGATTGTCAGTTTTGCCGTTTATATAATTTACCAATTTCTTTGATGTTTGACGTTTTGTGACCTATCAAAACACTTGCTTGTAACTTGTATGGTGGTTCGTAAGGTTTATATATTACACACTTTTCTTTTTTTAAGTAACTACTAACTACAATTAAAATCAAAGAATCTGCTATATTTTTCATGCTTTGAAAACAATTCATTAAAATCTCGAGTTTTAAAATATATGTAAAACACGAAGGAGCAGATCTTTTATCACAAATTTTCAAAAATTATATTTAATTTAGTTTATAATAATATAGGGAACTCAAAAATTAAAAAACGATAAATCAAAAAAATTACTTACTTCAACCTTTCTCCTAGTTATTAGTTTCGTTTTAAACTTGGTTTACGTTTTAGTTTTACTTTGCTATTCTAGAAAATTCCAAAATTCCTTTAGAGTTAATCAGTAAAACAAATTACTTTAAGTATTTTTAATCCGTTCGGTCTAATAGTAGATTACGAACCTATAATCCATGATGTTTTCATTTAAATTCAAATTATAACGAATTGAAAGTTTAAAGAAAATATTAATTTAGTTTGTAAATGAAATACTCTTATAGTACTCTGAAGGGCTCTTAATAGGTTTTGAAGTTCCAAAATAAATTAATGTACTAAGTTACGTTTAAAAGAACCTTTTGTAACAATTCCAATATGTAAATATAGGTAAAAGGATTGAAAAATACTTAATTATCCACTCTAAAGTCTATTTTTCAGGGATTAGTAAGTATTTCATTCAAACTAACTT
This sequence comes from Leiobunum rupestre, assembly GCF_980474605.1. Lineage (NCBI taxonomy): Eukaryota > Metazoa > Arthropoda > Arachnida > Opiliones > Sclerosomatidae > Leiobunum > Leiobunum rupestre. The sequence continues at coordinate 21,086,629 of NC_143385.1, read as the reverse complement.
CTAAAATTGAAAAAAAAAAGGATTATATAGTGAATAAAAAAATTGTCTTATATATGTTAAAAATAATAGCATGTTTCTTAAATAAACGAATAAACAAATATATAGAACTTAGACCATGGCAGAAAAGTTTATTGGAACATTTAATTATCTCAGACCGAAAAAGAATATTTGTAATAGGAAAAGATGGAAAGGAAGGAAAATCGTGGATGTTAAATTACTTGAAATCCCGTAAGCCCAATTTTACACATTGTCAGCAAGTGACAGTTTCGGGGTGTGAAATGCTTTTTCAATTGAAAAAAGTTTGCTCTGGTGCGAACCACTTTTTCTTTAACACCTTGAGAAGTACAAAAATATGCGACGAACACTTGGCAGTATTTGAAAGTTTAAAAGATGGTGAAATTGTTAGTACGAAAAATAATTGTGTGAGTATAAATATTAGTACTCCAAATGTAGTTTGTGTATTTGGAAATTATATGCCTGAATCTTCCGGTTTAAGTTCTGATAGAATTGTACGATTTTATATAAAAAATAATTATTTATGTAAATATAATTTATGAAATATGTATAGTAGAAATGTTAAAATAAAATTTGCATAATTGAGGACGTGTGAATATAAAAATAGAAAACTTAATGTTGTTTTTGTTTAATTCCCGATTCGTTTAGGTATATGTTCATATTATAGCCGTCCTCAGGTTTTTTCTTGGATATAATTTATGGAAAATGTATTTTCATGGGTTAGGCTTAGAAATTAAGTCTTAGCTATTTACACTTTACGGGTTTTTAGGTCTAGCTTTAATTTTTTACGTATTGGAAAATGTATTTCAGCGTATTATTATAAGTAAAAGTTTAGTCTTAACAAAGTCCACCAGTTAGGAAATGATTTATGGATAGGAAAATATTTATAAATACTAAAGACAGAGGCAGAAACTAGGAGATCAGAGGAAAAAGAACCAACGCGATCGAAAATAATAAAGCCTTTAAATACGTTTTGCGTTCTTTATTGCATACTATTACCATATTTTAGTTTGGGGTTACTAAACTTTGAAATGATCCTTAATTAAATATATTGATAAAAGGGCTCAAGTGATGACACTTCCCCGTTCTTTTAGTTCCTGGACCCCCTCCACAAGAGACACGTAGCATTTCTGATGTACCCAAAAATGGACCAAAATGGACCAAATGTACCCTATAAACGACCAAAGTCACCATTTTCGGCCCTATGTACCCCATTTCGGACCAAAAGTACCCCAAACTGGACCTTTTAGCTTTAATGTAATGTTAAACTCCCATAGAGATTCCCCTAAAAAGAAACAATTTGCGGTCCAATTTTGGGTACATGAAGTATTTCGGTGAGGTAAAACTAATTCTGGCAAACTGCTGAGATTTATAGCAAATGGGGATATTGATAAAATACGATTGAAACGCGTTATTTATATTGTCGGTCTAATATTAGAACCTGTTTTACGCTGTCATGTAATTAAAATTAAAATAAAATTGGAAATGTATATTTCTTGTTTTTATTGCCTAGATATTAGAAATTAAGGGGTTCGGAAGCGATAGTGGAAATTATGGTTAACGAGGGAGGGGTTAAGAGTAGAGAGGGGTATATACCATGCTTCAGAAATCTGCGTGAGGAAAACAAATTTTGGGTACATGTAGATCAGCCATATTATCCATTTGCTGGCAAATTGCACGTGCCGCAAAGCACCACACTCCTAAGGATGAAAGGTCCATTTCTATCTGGTGATATAACTTCAATTCCTTTAGAAAGCTTATTTAATGTATGTTGCATGGGATTAAAAAACTATTTATAACTGGTTTGGTTATGCCTATCCAAACTCCCGCAACAATAATGTTTCTTTGTTGTAATCTCTCCTTATAGGGAAGTTCATTTATGCAGAGGTATATTGGCCACATGGTTATTTTTGGAAGAATTAAATAGTTGAACACCATCCGTATTCCATGTAAAAGAAATGTTATTTGGCTTTGACAAGAATCCGTTATTGGCATAATAATTTTGATAAAGTGAACCATTGCATATACTGTTGATATTATCATCTTCATTATATTGATTGTAAAGAGAATTATAAAAGTTTGGCCTTTTCATCATTGCCCTTAGTTGATGTTTTATTGAAAGATCTATTTGATGACAAACATTTTTATCGATACTTAAATCTACTTCACAATTTTCACATAATTTTGCATCATTCACACACTCGTTTAAGCATTTTGCACAGAACTTTCGATGTTTCATTTCAGGGTTATAACATTCAAAATATTTTTTGAAGTGGTAAAAAGATTTAATGCATATATTATGTGTTAAGCAATGCATTTTTAGTAATGAAAGGATATCACCTATTGCTTCATTGGTTAGAGAGTGTCTTGGCAAACTTGTAAAATTACATTTTACATCTTCCAATTACAAAAACATCTTAGACAAAGAGATTAAAATTACCCAAAAATAGCTCACCAAAAACGCGTAATTTATCATTTAATTTAATTTTTGGACTTTATCCCATGAAACATTTAAATAATATGCCAATCATTAATTTTCATAAAATTCATGTAACATTTTTTTTGGATCTGGTATTGCATCACCTTGTGAAAGGCATTAGTTTCTTTATTTTAGAAACCGCGTGCTATCGTCAAGACACCATTTTGTTAGTCCCTCCAAATAATATAAATATGTCTGAGCCAACAGACAAAGAGATCAATACATTGTTAAATAATAGTCTATCTAGCAAAAATATTGATGATTTCACATTAAAAAGGAAATCAAATAAAGGTTGGTTATCATTAGTGTATTGGCATAAAGAAGCGAAAAAAAGCATTGTGCCATTATCCCACATACGAGTAGAAGATAGGAAAGATAAAAATATATGTGATGTAAAGTGGAAACACGCTCGGTACCAGGCAACAATAATAAAAATTGGACAAGGTAAGCTATGTTACTGACATTACGTAGTCGATTTGAAACACTTATGTCATTCGGTCGAAACTTTGGTTTCACAGCGAGTGGCGACCAAATGATGCATTTTAAATTAACTAAAGTCGCTTTAAATAATTTTAATATCCAGTTAAGAAAATGAAATTGACTAAAATACTATGTGAAATTTCCAGATCGCAGCTTGTTAGACAATCTTCAAGTCATTTACCGGAAAAAAAATTGAGGCAAATGCTGTTAATCCTATGATATTCATTGAATCAAATAAATCAAAGAAGAAAAGCAATTTTGAAAAAAAGACATTGGACAACTAGGAGAAGAAGAAATCGAAGGCAATCAAAGAGGCCAAGGAGAAAGTAATAAAACGAAATTGCCTATCTATAGATGAAATTAAAAATCCCTGGGAAAATGTGGAGAAAAACGTTTCTGCAACAGCGGTCTTAACCAAAGAAAACGCATGCTCAGACATTGAAATATTGGCATGCTCACCAAAATCAGCCTTTATTCAAATAAGTGAAATACCAAACCTATCAAATGGAGAAGAAACGAAAAGGCGGAAAAAAACCACTTGGGAAAGGAGTAGTAATATTTGACGAAACAAAAGTAATTGACAAAATTATCTGGAATTCTAAGTCAAATGAGTTTATTGGTTATGCAATGCCAAGGGACGAATTTCATGATTTAAACGATGTTTTTGAAACCAAATCTGGCAACTCTCCAAAACCCACACAATATGTTCTACAATTTATATGAAGGGATCTTTCTTCAGACTACCATTTTATAGGCCCATATTTTACTTCGGCTGCTACATTTCAACAACATTTTGTAGCTGACGCTTTATTTAAAACCTTGGAAGTACTTCGCGCCTATTAATTGGAAACCATGTGTTTAGTTTGCGATGGTGCCAGTGAAAATCTATCCCTCATTAATGGAATTATGGGTTGAAGTGGTGCTTTTCCAACGGACTCTGAAAACTTACTTATCCACCCAAGTTTTGAAAGTCCATTTGCCCAAGGTAGGTCAAAAAATTTACTGTTTAATATGTCCGACACACCAACTCAAAAACATGGTCCAAGCGTTATTTTCTTCAAAACTTCTGGACTTAAGCAGTTTGAAAGAAATGGTGTTGAACAAAAGAAAAGAGACCAGATTTGTGCCAGGTCTTTTAAAAAGCTACGTAATTAGAGATTTTTGGACCCGGCTTAACGTCACACCCAGTAAAATATTTCAGCAAGAACCAGTACTCTCTGAGTTAGCTTGCTTTTTAAAGGTGAGGGTTCAAGAGGGAACGAAAAAACAAAAAATTCCGTGCGAAATTGACGTACAATACATAGTTTCCACCGAAGGGAGGGGCCTATGGTCTCCAAGGAAACTGGGAGGGCGATCAAAAATTCAAACCTTTTCGCGCGTAGCTACTAAATAGGTAGCCATTTTGTTGGTAATCTCGTCAAAGCTACAAAACGTATTAGATTTATGCTTTAAAATTTTAAATGGGCCCTAAACAAAGGCAGATAAGTTTCTAAGGCCGGGTTTTTTAAATAAAATATCAAATTACCACGGAAATATCTACGAAAAGAAGTTAACAAAGCTTATCAAAGTTAGGCCTTTGCGGTCATCCTTTTTACAAATACCTTCGCTGTCGAATAAAATAAACAATTTTTGCTCTTCCTTGGTAATTGAACTACTCGAACAATTTTTCAACCAGGCAGATAACCATTTTTAACGTGAAAATAATTTCTTAATCATTTGAAAATAATTAAAATCCGCAAACAGACGATTGAAACTGTTAACCCTCCCGTTTTACTAAGAAATCGACACCAGAAAAATGGCGGCAAAGAACCGTTCATTCTTGCTCAAATTAAATATTTATTCATGGTTCTTATATCTATACTTGGAACTGCGTCATTGATGACGTAGGGATGCAAACTATGTATTATTTAAGAGCATCAATCAAATATTTGAGCGAGGAATGCTGTCTAAAGAGAAGATTTCTGTTGAAAACAAATCCTGCATTGATTCAATTTAACTTGGGTTTGATTATTTTAGAGTTTGGGTTAAAGAGGTAATAATTGATCCAGATGTAAATCTAACCTCCCCATTGCAAACTAAGTTTTTAAGTTGGGAAACATGGGATTTATTGCGTATCTGTGTTTTTGGGATGACAGATTTAGCTTTCTAAGTTTCCTGATTATTTTTTATCTCCTTTGCGTATCAACGGTAGCTCAGTTGAAAGCCTTTTTTAACAAGTGAAATACGCTACTGGAAGTAAAGTCAGTGGTATAAATTATGCTACTTGTCTGCAATCTGTATTAGTTAAAGCAAATATTCATGGACACAATTCTAGTAACAAAGACATAAGAGATACGCATTTGTACATTAGAGAAACTTAAGTTTAAAATTATATTTTCAGTATTTTTCCTAATGTTGATATAAGTGTCATATTAAGGAATGGTGTATGCATGTGTGTTAATAATTAAAAGGTTTCATCAACAATGAAAAATTAAACATTTTATTTTCTGATTAGTAGTATTTATTCAAAGACCAACTACGTGGTTTTGGGTTTACTTCGTCACTTAACTGAAAGTTGGCTGTTTGCAAAGTGTAGGAGTAATTCAGAAAGCTTCCGGTAAAAAGAGAGTAAACTATACAACCATGCAGGGTACAGGTATAGTATCGTTGTGTATCACAGTTATATTAAACCAAAAGTGTATAATATTAATAAATCTCTTAAGCCACATTATATACTTCTGGAAATACTGAATTTTACTATTTTATGGGAAAGGCTCTTATTGGCACACTTAGGGTAATTATGCCACTTATGGTCTAATCAATATATGTACATGATACGTGCCATATTATTGTTTCTGCCACAGCTAAAACTTTCTACTTCGCGCACATGGAAGGGAACTAATACAGAAGAGCAAGTTACACGAAAGGAACTAATACAGTAGAGCAAGTTACACGAAAGGAAATAATATATTTTGTACAGTTGGACTGAAGTAAATATAATATTTTAATAGGATATATTTTATTTATTTTTTTTACTTACTTTGATATTTTTCTAGGGACACATTGATATGTTTAAGGGGCACAGAGACCTTTTGAGTGGGCTAGATAATATTTATAATTTTAAAGTATCCCGAGAATAATTTTGGGGCTCCCTTTTCATGAAATAGGGGCTCCCTATTATAGGCTACATAGGCTACAATAAAATTGACATAGGCAATAGCCTAGTTAAAAGTAACCACATATGGACTGCCATGTACAGGATGATAAAATTGGTGAATAAGTAGATAAGTCCATAATGAAAAGGGATAATAAAGCTAAACCCTAAACAAATTTGAACAAATTTGTTTAGGGTTTAGCTTTATTATCCCTTTTCATTATGGACTTATCTACTTATTCACCAATAGCCTATAGCCCACTTAGCTTGAGTGTAGCGCCGCCACTGGTCAAACTAAAACTAACATAATGAAATATAAATAATCTAGAATCAATATACAATATATACAGAGTTATTTTAATTTAACTTATGGACAGGGTGTTTAAAGTGGGCTTATTTATTAAATGTACTGGGTGATGGACATATTTCTACTTACTATTCAAACCTATTTTTCCCGACACCTGGTTAGTAATCAACATTGGCCATATTCCATTTATTGTTATTTTATTTTTGTATAAATGCCCATTATAAAAGTTACGGTGGTTAAAACTATAATGATAATATAAAGTTAATTTTCAAAAAAATTTACCTTCGTTTGAAAGTTTTCACAATCAATTTAAGAAAATCGAATCTTAAAATCATTTTATAAAGCAATACACAAAATATATTGAATCAGAATGAAATAAAATGATTTCAACATAAAACTTAAAACAATATATTAATTAATATTTTTACTTCAGATAGAGCAATGAAACGAAGACCAACTTGGGAATTTTAGTCATAATATCCTTTTTTTATCATGACATCAATTGCATATGCAAAGGTGGAAAATCAAATACAAAGTAAGTTAAGTAATTCATGCGGATGTGATTTAAACAAATAATTTCAAATTTGTTTAAAGGCTAACATCTATATTTGACTAGATTAATGTGTGCCTTTAGGAACTTAAAAATTATTTGAACATATTTTCAATGTATAAATTTCCATCAGCGAAATATGCTTATCATTTTTAAAAAATTGGCAAACACCTCATATTTATAAATATTCCGAAAATATTTCGTAATATAAAAATGTATTTTTACTTTTAAAATAAGTTCGAAATTTTATTGCGAGAATTTCCAAAAAACAGTTTTGCAATTGCAGTACAGATAATGCAATGTAAACCAACGGCAGTAATTCCGAAATCAACAGAATAATGTTCAATTTATGTACATACGAGTAGTAATTTAATCCATGTAAACAAAACAAAATTTTATTTATATAAATACTTTTTATCGCTAATACTGAGAGCAAAATGTTATTTTGTTAATCAGCTGTTATATGGATTAAAAATAACTCTAAAATGACGAGAAACCTTTGAACTGTCTGTTTATTATTTTAAGATAATAAAAGTAGTAATGAAACCTTTTGTTTTTGCAGGAGAAGTTGGAAAGATATTTTCTCTAACGCCATACATCGTTAATCAGAACACAAATATGAAACGAAACCTTTTGCATGCCGGAATGCCCACATTTGGATTGTTTTTCAATAAGTAATTCATTCCAGGTGTGACCATTCTGCGGAGCCACCGCAGTAAAAGGAGGGGTAGGGGTTCTGCTTAATGGGGGATAAGAATGCCACTGTGGTTTCGATATAGTCTTTGCCTTTTAAATTTTTTTCTTTGATATCAGTTTAGTTCTACACAAAAATTGGGTGGTCATCAGGTGCTAGAAGAAAATGTAATGTTTCATTTTAAATTAACAAAATATTTTTTTTTTAAGTTTGTCAGTTTTTTCTGAAATGTATTTAATGTTTTAGTAGCTTTAACACTAACTCTAAGTCTCATATATTATGCTTTAAACTAAAGGCGTGCGAATGTGAATAGTTAAGTAAATTTGAGAGGACTCTGTGTTAAGAAGACCCGTTCCAATAGTTAATTTGAGAGGACTCTGTGTTAAAAAGACCAGTAGAAGGAAAGTAAGGTCGGGGCATTGATTTCGGGATCGGGATCGACGGGATCCGGGATTTTCGATGTGAAATGGGGGTAAAATCGTTGAAAAGTCATTGTATTTATGATATTTCTCGCGACGATCTGTTTTTTCTCATATCAGTATATTGTGTTCAGGACCAACTTGTTTGTTTAACTCCGCTTATCTCGAAGAGTACACTTATATGGTACTTGAACGTTCGGCTTAATTATCTGCGTTTAATCGTATGGGATTATTTGAAATTATGTAAGTTGTATGTTACTTGATAACCTGAGTGGGAGATAGCGCGGGCACGCGCGGATTACCCGGGGGACGCGGTTATTTTAAATTTAAAACATGGATTTGAGTGTTTTGACGTCATGGAATATTCGCTGTTAAAATGACGTAGAATGGAAATATTTTTAAACTTCATTTTAATATCATTGTAAGCTCAAAAAATCTAGATTATTTAATTTGTTACCAGTTTGTTGTATTCTTACAATTGGATTTTTAGTTCGGTAGTTTGTAACATAAAAGAGGTTATTAGATCTGGTGTTCAGTCCGCTCGTCCACCTGGTTAATCAGGGGGAGATATTAGTAACCGCCACGCCAACGGGGGGATACGTGGGGACACCCATGGCGGAAGTATTCCGACCGCCCGTTGGGGGATTGGTGGTCGTCCTCACACGGCCATCCACAAACTCTGCCTCCCAGACGCTTGGGATAACAAGAGTACGCCACTACTCCCGGCATTTTATATTTTGATAAACTGTTTGTGAAAATGGCGACTGACGGACACTGTCGCGAAATTTCTCGTTTTGTGCTGGGGTACGTTTTTTTTTGGGACTTTGTAGCCACGGTCTCACCAAGGTTCGTATGGAAAGCGCTATAAAAATTGCCTCGGTCCACCGTCTTCTCTTCGATTTTTCTTGTTATTTGATGGTCTCTCCCTGACTCTCTCTGCGACGTAGTACGTGGAGATTTGGCAAACGCAAAATAGTTCGAATACAGCGTAGAGGCTACTGAGGCTTGAATTAAAGGGCAAAGCTTATGTTAAAACTATTCATTTTAATAATTAAGTTCCTATTTTTAATTAAACTATTTAATATGCCCTACGGTGGAGCAAAGTGTGCCATAACTGGATGCGATAATAAATTTTCCGTAACTTCTAAAAATGTTGACAACAAATATATCAGTTACTTTACGTTACCGAAGGACTCAAAAATCCGAAGAATATGGATTTCTGAATGTCAAAATCCTAAAATTAATACTACTTATGCAAGAATTTGCTCAGAACATTTCAAAGACGAAGATTTTGAAAGAGATTTTAAAGCTGAACTGATGGGAATGAGACCTAAAAAACGGTTAAATTTAAGCGCAGTTCCTTCTATGAAGCTACCGTTACATCAGTCTGTGTGTGTTAAAAGTTCTGAAGAAAGAGAGTCTAGAGCTAGATGTAGAGAACGAAGAAAACTTGTCAATGAGTTATTTGTAAATTCAGAGACATTAGAATCTAGCATGAATGTTACAACCTCCTCCAAATCAAGTAGATCTGATGATACTACCAACGTTATTATTCTCTCCGAAACAAGTGTATTGTCTATTGACACGTCCAATGTTACTGAAAAAGTGTATCAAATAACGACATTACCAACGTTAGTGTTACTACCGAATTATCAAGTATTTAATCAGATGATACAACCAATGCTACAATTTCAACTGAATCAAGTGTGTTATCTAACTACACTACCACTAGTGTAGTATACAATGATAATACCGAAAATGTTCCTATTAATAACAAAGCCTGTGATACTTTACACCACTCTAGTCTACAAACAAATTTAATGTTTCCGGAGGAAGATTGTTATCCACGGTAAATCCGTAAAATCTTGTGCTTAAGACATGGCCCTTGTGCAATTTCAAGCTTGGCAGTATTTGGCCACAAAACAATTGATACTCGGCATCATTAAGGAACCAAACGGATGGAAACTCGTTAAACACACGAGACGGGGACAATTTTCTTCTTTTGCTGTACACTTGACTCCGAGCTTTAAAATTTTCCTTGTAGTAGATGGGACGTGTCTGAAATATCGTTTCGTTACTTTTTTGCAAAGAAAACCATTCACACATTATGATTTGGTTCAAATGCCAATTGTATTGTGGATGCTATTTTTTTATAGAGCATGTAATAGGTGTTCGACGAAACTGATTGTTTTTTCAGGCTTCTATTTAATTGTTGACTAACTAAGGACATTAAAATTCGTTCGTGGTGTTATTACAATTATCATCATGTTTCTCCAAACTCCTTAACCGCTTCGACCGAAGATTTCTAGGAGATTGGTTTCTTATAATTCAGGTTCACGGATTGTGTTTACGCAATACATCAATAAAATGAGTTCGGTTTAATCATATAATCAAAACCAATTTTTCTAAATTTTTAAGTTTAGTTTAAAAAAAGAATGGTAGAAATCGTAAAAATTGCAATATTTTCATTGATTTAAAAATTAATTTATTTCACCGGTAAACAAAAGGTTTTCTTAATAAATTTATGATATGATGGAAAAACTTTGTTAGTTATATAAAATTGTTTCGTAAATACTTATATCAAAATGTTAAAAGAACTTTTAACTCCAGATTTAAATGATTTGAGGCCCTTTTTACATTTTATTTGCCTAGTATGCTGGTCATAAAATTATTATTTAAAGCTAAACTATCCTAATTAAAGATATTTATAAGTTTTACATTAACATAAGATTATTCAAATATTTTTAGTATTTGTTTTGTAATGTAACTCGTGTAAGTCAGGTTATTAACTAACATGAGACCGACTCACTCCTCAGTATAGTGCCAAAACACCTATCCGTCCCGCGCAATCCTGCATCAGGCACTTCATGCTTAGGTATTAAACGCCGATATTACGTTTGTTATCGATTTAGTAGCGTAACTTAGTGAATTTTTTTATCTTTAAACAAAATAGTTTTGTAAATAAAGTTTAAGCACTTATTTAAAAAATGGTATCAACAATCAAATTAAACGCCTACTGTATTTTCTAATAAATCTTATTAAGTCGTTAAAAGGTCGCTATAAATGTAACACGGTGATAATTGACTAAGGTCATGGAAACTGGGAAACTGGGTTAGTCTCAAAATCGTCTTGCAATAATTTTGTTTTATGATTCATAAATCAGAAATAAAAACCAATTTGTTTCGGTTAAAAGGAAATTCTTACCTTTAGCAAGTTGTGAATTTCCGTATTGGTTCTGGCAATAGGTATAACGTGTCCGTAGCGTTCGGCGTCATCTATAGTGTCTATATTGCAAGGTTCCATAACGACAAACGAAGTGCTAAGATTAGCCTTGTAAATTTCAACCACCAAAAAAGTCAGAAAAGAACCAAAAATGGCAAAGTATTTAAAATCTCTTGATGCAAGGAACTTCCAACCCAATCCTACAAACAAAAAAAAACAAATTTTAATAATAAATTGAATATGTTTTGTAGAATTAAAATGCAATTCTCAAGTTGGACTGTGGAGTGGTTTGCACATTCGCTTCGTAGCAAAAGTAAAAACTGGCAAAAAATGTTTCTGTTGAAGTAAGCTCTCGGGTTAAAGATGGTTTACCTAAAGTACTAAGGTTTCCCGTTTTCAAAGAAACTTTTTGAGTTTAACATTCCAACGCGATGTTAAACGGCCAGACAAATTATGTCATAACCTAAACATAGTGTAAAGATCCCAGATGACTTCTACTACCTTAACTTTGGACTGTTTGATCGTGATTTGACTTTTCGTTTCCTTGAACTCCGAAAAATCGTTAATCAATTGCTTCAGTTAACTGAAAAATTTAGGCTGGCCTCTGCAGATGAAGGTTTAACTTTAAGAATTTGAAAGACGACTGACCCTGGCTATATTTAACCCGTGGAAATGTTTTAATGGTCACCATCGATGTCTATTACACATTCAGGATATAAAGCTCGCAAATTAAAAAAGGAGATAAAAATAATCCTAATAATTTTAGACCCATTTCATTACTATCAGTCTTCGCAAAAATAATAGACAAATGTTTTTATTTACGTATAAATAGTTTTGTAAAAAATATGAACTTATTTCAAGTAAGCAATATGGTTTTCGTGAGGCAACGGGAGTAGATTTTGCTCTAGCTAGGGTGTATAACAAATTCTTAAGTGGTCTAGATGAGGGTAAATATGTAGTAGCAATATTCTTTGACTTAAAAAAGGCATTTGATTACATTAGTCACGATATATGATTAAAAAAACTGTTCTTAATGGGATTTCGCGGTAATAGCCTTGCTTGGATTAGTTCATATTTAAGTAACAGAACAACACAAACTAGAATTAAATCAGAGTATTCTCGAAAAAATCATCTCATACTAGGTTTGCCGCAAGGTTCAATACTCTCTCCCCTCCTATTCAATCTCTTCGTTAACGATATCACAAATTTAAACTTAGAAGATTTTTTGACACTGTACGCTGACGATACGTTATACTTAGATTCTGATTTTAACATAAATATACTATATGACAGAACAAACCTTAAAATTAACTCTATTAGTACGTGGTTTATAACTAATGATTTGGTTGTAAATAAAGATAAAACCAATTATATGATGATTCGCAGCCCTAACAAACCGAGCCCTGATCACAGATGTTATAACATGGTTTTGGATGGTATTAAATTAAACCGGACTACAGAAGCTAAGTATTTAGGTCTATGGATCGATGATAAACTCTGTTGGAATAAACACGTTGATTCAGTGGTCAAATCTTTAACATATTGTATTTATGCGATAAATTATAACCGAAAAATTTTTAATACCAAAATTTTAACACAATTGTACTACTCTCTCTTCTACTCGAGACTAAAATATTGTATATTTATATGGGGCTGTGCTGCAAATTACTGTATTAACAGAATTGTATCGCTACAAAAACGAGCTATCAGAATTATTGGAGACGCCTCGTTTTTGGCACACACTGAACCACTTTTCAAATCATTAAATATTTTAAGTGTAGACCAAGTATTTAAGTACGAAATGTTATTATTTATTTTTAAATCCTTAAAAAATCCAATACATAATGAATTTACCATAAAAACGGACTTAAATTATGCAATTCAGAAAACTAATGTCATTAACTTAAAAAGAACTAGAACCTCAAAAAAATTAAACTCCTTGTATTATAAAGGTATTAACTTAACAAATTTAAAAAATACGTTCGTGACGTAGCATTAATATTTGGTTTCAATTGCAATGTTAAGCAAAATATTAACATTTATAAATATACAGGGTGCCCACTGAAAAACGACCCAGAGCTAATAATTCAAAAGCTATTTTTCTTACGGTTATTAATTTCCATCTCGCATAGCAATATCAGGGGGTCTTTTGATGAAACAAAACTCAATGTCCTTGAACCATGTCCTAAAAGTCATTCAAAATATATCTCGGTATCCGTTGGGCTTAGAGAATCGCATTTTATGCCCAATTAAGTGGCTCTTAACCGATGTAAATTGGTGAATAGGAATCTAAGAAAATTAGCACCAAAACAAGAACATCAGAAATAAAAGTGTTCAATGACTAATTATCAAATTTAAAATGTCTTAGAATTAAGCTCAGATGACCCTTCTACGCGTGCTTTACGATATAAATATACAGAATTCCCAGGGAAAAAAGCTTTTCAATTAACTCTGGATAGTTTTAGTGAACACCCTGTATATTTATAATTATTTATATTTTGTGTAAAATTGCAACTGGAAAACAATAATATTCCGTAAAAGATTATATGAGGCCAAAATGAAAATACTTTACTATCTCGTTGGTAACGCGAAGCTCGGGCGGGGAGGGGGAAGGAAGCGCAAATCTACGCTTATTACCCCCTCTACCACGAAGCACGATCGCTGAGCCTCGGTTGCTGATGTCATACTACTACATTTTCTTTTTAAATTATAATTTACGAAAGCCATTTGGCGACTTGTGTTCAGTCGCAATACGTCAGTGACGCCGACAAATAATGATCTATAGAGACACCTTTTCAAACAGGAAATTGATCGCTTTGCGAATGTAACAACACTGGAGAACTAAACGGCTTTAAAATAACGACGCTGAAATATAAGATCCTCATTACCTAATTTAAAATACATTATTTTTCGGTTTCACAATATAACGATATGGAAGCTATATGAAGAGCTAAATATATTGAGATCGTTTGAAATGCGGAATCTTTATAACACTATTTTTAACCAAAACAGGGTCGATTTAAGAACATAAGTGAAGTTGAGTTCTAGCCGCAAGTACATTCATATGACAGTTTTACCTATTTCCGAGATTTTAAAATAGCAGGAGGTTTTCATTTACTTCGAAAAGGGCCAAATCGAATGTATCTTTGCTACCTGCTATATTAAGGTAAAGTGATATTATAGTGAATTACTCCCAAAATTTGGTAAAATTGTTATGGATGGATTTCGTGTTTTTAATTTCAGTGCAAAGATAAATGTCCATTTTGCGATATTAGGTGAATCGTATGTACTATTTGGTATTATAATAATAATTATTTGTAAAAATTTAGCAAGAACCTAAAAACATATTTTATTGATTTTTGTGCATGTTTTTCTACTGTTTCCAAATTAAGGCTCTAAATTGAAAATATTGGAGTTCTGCCGTTAATATTAATAAATATTCATTTTAAAAACAGGAAGATTCTTGATCCTCTGTTTATAACGAAGCTTATTAAAGAGTAAAGTTATATTTTTTTCATGGCCTAGTTGTAGCCTATACATATAGTACAGGGAAATTAAATTGAAAAACAAGTGACTTTGGAAATAATTTGGGACAAGCAACTCTCAGCGGGAATATGTTACCAATGGGGTCCTGATTTTGGGTAAAAAAGTTTTCCGCGATCAGATGAGTTGATCACGTCTAAAAATGGCCGCCATTTTGTCTATTTTCGGGTTTTTGGGAATAACTTTTCAACGGTTGCTGTTATCACATTTATGATGTTGACCAAAGTTGTAGAGAACGTCATTTCCTATCGAATGGGATATAGTATACCATAGTGCGCCAGCGCCATCTAGAGGAAATAAATTTAAATACACTAAAATAGTGTATTTTTCGATTATTGCTCCACAATGGCTAGGTATAGCACGTTTTTTATACAGAAAAATGTTTAGACACCACAATTTCAAAAAATGGTATATAAAATATTAATACGATACCACCATTTGGCTAAAACATATAATTCTGCAAAATTGATGGAAAACAGTTTTAGAAACGAATTGAATATAACAGCATTATTTACATTTGTTGTTACTAAATATTTCTTGAATAAAAAATGGAAAATTTAATGTTTTAGTACTACCAGAAATACAAAAAGTACATGGACCGAAGTTTTCAGTTCATATACTTACTATACAACTCAATATAGGTAGGGTTTTTTTCGATAAAACTTAATTAATTAAAAAATTACGTTGAGAAATAACTTTAGAAGAGTTGGTAATATATTTATTAGATCATCCGATTCCCTTTCGTCTTCGTATGTATTTAGACACGAAATACCACTACATTATCCGCACATTGCAGAGCAACTCATCCCATATCTCCTACAGGTGCAAGTCGTACTACAATTGCCAGTTTTACAATGGCAAAATATCATCTTCAAAATTCTGTCTGGAGCTGGAGGATGGTCCGTTAGAATGGCGATTAGCAATTCACCGTTACTTTTCCAGCCCCACTCTTCAGGAGACAGTTTTCTTCCGATCCATTCTTGTGTTTGAAAATATACTCTTTCACTGTGGTATTTGGCCGATTCGGTTGTAGGAGGAAGGGTAGCTAGCTCGAAAGCCGTTTTTAGTTGTTGTTTTGATACAAATTTGTTGTATAGTAAATACCGGTGTTGGTTTAATGATTTGGTTTTTAACCCGGCTCCGTAAAGTTTTAAAAAAATCCTTTCTCCAGCTTTGTAAAGAGCGTGTCTGTCAGGATTTTCAGTGTTTAAAATTTCCGCTTCTTTCACTAGGCACCACACAAACACTTTGATTGTATTTCTGACTTTTTTCTTTGGCATAAACTAGTGCGGAGTGTATAGTGTTTAAATTTCCAGGGTCGAGATTAATGAATGGTAAGGCTGACACACTTGACCTTTGGTAATCTGTCTTCATACACGCGCCAGATACATAGCCACTCCAAGAGACTCTCGACTCTAATTCTAACAGATCTCCCAAAATAAATAAATAATTTAGCCTATTGATATTTTAATTTACCTCATGAGGTTTCAAAATATGTGAGTAATCGTTAATTACTATTTTCAAGAGTCCGTTTGAGCCAGCAGATTTATAGTTAGTGACGGGAATTTTTCCGAAATGTCCCAATTCGATGGAAGAAATAACCGCTTTAGGTCTAAGTATTTTCATATTCATTTTAGTCGCGCTTTCAGGAGTAGCGCAACATATTCCTCCCATGGAATGAAATGTACCATGCCCATCGAGTGTTCGCACGTTAAAATCGGGGTTATCAAATACAAATTGAATAAAAGCACCTTCTTCGTATTCTACTTCCGTGTTTACCACAGCTGACGATTCGAATTTATGGGCTTCTTTGTAAGACATACATACTCCTAATTTAGAGAGTATATCCAACATATGTTTTGAGCCGCACTTTCTGTGTAAATGTACTGCTAGGCCAAATAGAACTGGTGAAATGTAAGATCTCGATCGAACTAAAGACATGATAATATTTCCCAAGGTCAACGATTTTGTATTTATTTTTTGATCATTTTTATTTACTCCTAGAAGTAGGTTCAAAAAGCGTTTCAAACTTTCTGGTAAATAATTTTCTCCTCCATTTAGAATATCTTCTACAGATGGATAAGACTCGTAGTCAGATACTTGAAGCTTGATTTCCTCTATTAAACTTTTTGCTGCTGTTTCAACTATCCTTAGTCGTTCTTCGTTCTGGTCAAGCTTTTTGTCTTTGTACCATTGGTCGTTCACGATGGTCTCCATCGTACCTTTAAAACAGAGTATGCTTCCTTTTCCACGTTCTCCAGTGATTACAATGCTATTACCGAAATATTCCATTAATTTATTTTCAAAATGTTTTTCCGTCCAATTAATTGCATTCTCTGGTAAGTAGGAATTAAATTGAGTGTAAAGCTCCGTAACAGAAAATTGACAGAGATCAGTAGATTCTACAAGAAAATTACAAAGCTTATGAAATGCTTCTGTCAATTCAAGTTTCAATGGTCTTCCCGGACGTCCTTTCGCTTTCTCTCTCCCGAAAGCCGTGTGACATACTGTGTGGTATCTTGCTTCCTCGGCAACAAGGTCTATTGTAGAGCATACTGTGTGGTATCTTGCTTCCTCGGCAACAAGGTCTATTGTAGAGCATACTGTGTGGTATCTTGCTTCCTCGGCAACAAGGTCTATTGTAGAGCATACTGTGTGGTATCTTGCTTCCTCGGCAACAAGGTCTATTGTAGAGCATACTGTGTGGTATCTTGCTTCCTCGGCAACAAGGTCTATTGTAGAGCATACTGTGTGGTATCTTGCTTCCTCGGCAACAAGGTCTATTGTAGAGCATACTGTGTGGTATCTTGCTTCCTCGGCAACAAGGTCTATTGTAGAGCATACTGTGTGGTATCTTGCTTCCTCGGCAACAAGGTCTATTGTAGAGCATACTGTGTGGTATCTTGCTTCCTCGGCAACAAGGTCTATTGTAGAGCATACTGTGTGGTATCTTGCTTCCTCGGCAACAAGGTCTATTGTAGAGCATACTGTGTGGTATCTTGCTTCCTCGGCAACAAGGTCTATTGTAGAGCATACTCTATGATAAACCTCTTCGCTCCATTGGTCTTGGTGTTCCGTACACTTTTTTTCAATCGACTCTTTTATTTCAAGAGTAGCTACCAGTCGGGCTGATTGAGTTCGTGAATTTAATTTTTTAATTTGACACTTTTTTGCACAAAATAGGCAGTCTTCCATAATATTGAAAGTTGGTGTTACTGCTCTTGTTACAGTGTTATCTTTTTCAATTTCATTGAGTGATGCTTTTTTTATTTATATAAGTACGGCTACAATTAGAATGCACACTGATTGAGTCTAACGTATTAAAGTTTTGCCAAATAATATCTCCTTTACTTTTGTTGGCACTGATAATACCTAGAATGCCTTTTTTGGTGACTTTAATAACATCGTCACCTACCAGAGGTTCATTACATAATATACAGGCCACGTTCATGATTAATCATTCGCGAAAAATCAATAACTATAAAAAATGTTTCCTTATACAGAATACTTGCTTTTACTTTAGTCAATAGCATTAATTTTTCACTATTTTCAGCCCTACGAAAAACTGCTCTTATGCTAAACTCGCTGTTAAATATGGTTAAATGTAATAATACAAAACATTGAAACAAAAAAGCTATTTGTTTATTTGAAAAATAACAAAAACTATAACTAGAAATATAAAAACAAGCTCATCCGCGTGACTTTGGTTTCGTATGACTCGTCGTAAACGGAATGTCCGGCTAGAACTATACAATGACCTTGGATCAATTTCCTCGCGAAATTTGAAAACGTATTACTAACACTAGCATCGGCTCCCTCTAATATCTCTAATTGCCGTTTATTACATAAACGATCCCTCCAATAAAGTATTTAATATTATATTATGACTAATTATTATTTAATAAGATTTTGCGGAATTATAATTGTATTTCAGCTAGATGGCGCTGTCATATTATAACATTCTATATACCATATGATTTGAAATTCTGAAGTCTAAAACATTTTTCTGTATCAAAAACGTGCTATACCTAGCCATTGTGGAGCAATAGTCGAAAAATACACTAAATTTTATTATATGGAAAGTGGATTTAAATTTATTTCCTCTAGATGGCGCTGGCGCACTATAGCATCCTATATCCCATTCGATAGGAAATGACGTTCTCTACAACTTTGGTCAACATCATAAATGTGATAGAAGCAACCGTTGAAAAGGTATTCCCAAAACCCCGAAAAAAGACAAAAGGGCGGCCATTTTTAGACTTGATCAACTCATCTGATCGCCGAAAACTTTTTTACCCAAAATCAGGACCCCGATGGCAACACAATCCCGTTGAGAGTTGCTTGTCCCAAATTATTTCCGAGAAAAATGCTATTTTCCCTGTACTAATAAAGAAAATTATATTATTAAATATTATATTAAGTGGGGTATGGAGGATTTTCGGCACACGGTTCAAAATTTTAAATCTATCACCCTTATAGATGTCAATAAAGGTAAAACAATTTATTACTTAATGAAATTAAAAATAAATATAGATTACGATTTTCAAATTCGTTTATTCCTGTTATTTTTCCGTGCTTTTGATTAAAGTAGAAGTATAACACAAAAAAGCTTATGTTTTTAAGAAAGTATCATTTTCATTTCTAACATTCTAAGATCAGTCAGTCGATCTTGTCCCATCGATTTTCTCCATCAATAATATTTTTATATTTACAGAAAGACCGCTCAGAACCGGAAATATCAACTGTCACTGCAAATGCATGGATAATTTGAAACGCAGTTCGAAGATTTTGGAAATCAAACTCATCACATATTTTAAAACCAAGTTATCAAGCAATAGTTGGTGGTGTGTTTGGTAGGTTTCGTAAGACCTTGTAACAATTACATGTGTCGTTGGGTAGTTCGTTTTTTATTAAAAATATAATTAAACTGCAATAAATAATTTAAATGATGTTATTAAGAATGTAGAAAGTTTAGTGCTGAGAGATACTTTCGTTATCTTCGCTAATTAAATTTAACGTAAGATTCTACATTTTCTAGTTTACGTATTATGAATTTTTAACGTTTTAGTAGGAAAGTGTTTTGCCTAATAGTTAGCGCCGTCGGTTTTTACTGTTTCTATTATCACGTCGTGGCCCTGGGTTCGAATCTCATTTAGATACAACAGTTTTTTTTTAGGATTTCACTTTGCTTGAATATATAATTTTAATATTACCTTTGTCATTTTTTACTTTTAGTTTTAAAATTTTACTCTACGTTATTATACAATTTTAATATTAGTTTGAATTTAATAGTATTTTGTGCATAAAAGTTTAGCAATAAATCTAGGGATGGCGCCACTTAAGTGCTTGCTGCCATATGATGAGCCACATCAAAGATATAATTTTTATACAGGTAAAATACTGTCTAGGCTACCTTACAGTTGATAGATTATTTCATGGCCTTTTTTATTTTACCTTGGATTAATATGATAAGCAAAGCGAATTGTATGTTATATAACCAAGCTGTTAGTAAGTTTTGAACAAAATGTTTTTCCTACTTTAAATTGATAAATTTTATAGAGTCACATTAGTAGAATATAACTAAATATGAACCATTTTTTCCAAGATGGCCGCCAAAACAACCCCTCCCATCCCCCCAAAATATTTTCAAAAACAAAAATTTTTGTCCTTGGAAAAATCGAAAAACATATTTTTGTTTTCAATCTCAAATTTCACCTTGAAGATGATCTTTGACCTCGACACCTGACACCTGTCCACAACCACTAAGCCTCGGTCTATACTCCCAACAAGTTTGGTCACGATCGGACAAGGTCGAACCGAGATATCGGCGGTAATATGTAACCCCACCAAATACTTACACTTATTTACTATTGATATCGTTTTTTCGTTTTTTTCGTTTTTTAGCGGTTTAAAATGCTAATTAGTTATTTGCGAGATGGGGAAACGAATTCGCGACCTTCTCTTTATATCCTTGGCGGTTTTGGCCCCACCCAAAATACTTTAAACAGCTAATAAACGTGTCTAAACTTGCAATAATAACTATTTCTATAAATAATAATTGTTTTTACATTTAAAAGTCAAAGGATATGTGTAAGCGTAAGACGTCTCAAAAATCGAGCTCTTTAAAGGTTAAAAAAATGAAGTTATTTATGGGGAAACCAGAAATTAAATGCAAATCGCCTAACGATAATCCTTGTTATTATAATGAGCCATGTCGCAAACACGCTTTTAATTTCTTTGATAATTTAAACTTTAGTGTTAAATGCTGGATTTGTCAAGAACAATGTCTTGACAAGACAATTTTTAAACAACACTTAATGGATCACTTATCGAGTAGTTATAAAAATCAAATTCGTATTGATGTTTGCGATTGTCTTCATTCAAAGAAACCAGAATATACAACCAAAGAAGAAATATTAGACGATCAAATTATTGATTATTTGAACGAGTTTAACGTAAAACATCAAGAATGGTTAAACGAGTTTGTTAATGGTACTGGAACTCCAAAGAAAATTCAACGTAAAAAAAAGACAACTGGTATTAAGTCCGAAGAAACTTTAAATTCAACAATGAAATCAAATATTGTATTTCCACCGGACTTTGTCATGCCATCTGATGAGCAGATGTAAGCTATTATTTTTTTCAAGAATATTGTAAAAATAATCAAATTTTAAC
This sequence comes from Leiobunum rupestre, assembly GCF_980474605.1. Lineage (NCBI taxonomy): Eukaryota > Metazoa > Arthropoda > Arachnida > Opiliones > Sclerosomatidae > Leiobunum > Leiobunum rupestre. Next base: position 21,065,112 of record NC_143385.1, on the reverse strand, counting down.
TCTTAATCAAGTTGAAACACCCATTGAGGTTTTGGAAAATCTTGAACAAACTTGTCAAATGATTGAAAATATGTAAAAAAAGCTGATTTTCTAATATATTGTGATTATTTTTCCTACGTAAAAATAGATATTTTAACTCTTTCATGTTAAGGTTTAGCGTGGTAGATCGGTAGCGTTGCAGGACGTTATTCAAACAGTCTCAAGTTCAAATCACAATCCTTTCGATCTATCACGCTAAATCTTTTAATAGTATAAAACGAGATGTCGCCCAACTGAAACTGTCATTATAAAGATGTCAAGTTTCGTAGTATTTCTACCTTCGAACGCATCACCCGATATTTACCCGGAAAATACACCTTCTAGCTTTAAAGTTCAATTAGCAAAACCGTTAAATTTTAATAATGAAAAATGGTCTTGCGCATTAGCAGAAATAATTCTTCCTGAAACTTATTCGAATATAACAAATGAGTATTCGCATTTCCAAGTAGGGCACGTGTCAGATGTTATTTCACCCGAAGAAAATCAATGGGATTATATTAAAATTGAAATTCCACCAAAACGTTACGAGGGTGATCTAGATCGAAATAAGAATAATATTCCAACATATCTTCAAAATAATATACTCAACGAGTTTGCTAAAACTATTGAGGCCAATCAAGTACTTAAAGGAAAAATACATATGAATACGGTAAAAGTTGACGAAAACGAAGACAGTTCAAAATTAAAAATACAGTTACAAAAAGATGTGCAAGTAAGAATACCTCAAGCATCGCCCCTAGCATCTGTTCTGGAATTTCGAGAAAATGATTTTGTCGACAGTGATTATCTTTCTAATTATACTCTCTCGAATCACGCTAAAACTATTTCTTTAACTTACGCAACAAATTTTATCGAAGTACGAATTAAAAAAGCGTTAGTTGTGAATAAATATCAACAAAAATATTTACCACGACAAATTCCCGTGGAAGAAATACAATCACAACCCAGGAGAAAAAACAGAAAATTAACAAGAAACCGAAACTAAAACCAGAAGTGAAACAAGAGGAAAAACCAAAACTTGAACCAAAAACAAATTTAGAAGAAAAGCCAAATTTGAAACTAGAAGAAAATATAAACAACATTTTACCAACAGAACCTTTAATTCTAAATATTAATAAAGACGTCAACCAACCAAAAGTTTTAAATCCTTCCGAAGAAAATAATCTACCAAGTTCTCTCCCAATACCCATTAATCCACCATCTCAGCCTGTTATTAAACAAATACAATGGAATAATTACGCGATTGTTTTTGAAGCGGGCAGATATGAGGGAGAAAGACAATATAATAATGAAATTCAACCGTTCACATTACACTTAATTATACGTGATTTATTAGAACGATGTAAACCAAGACAGTTTGATGGATTAAAAACCGCAATATCTTCCGATGATGAAGATAATTTATATTTTAATTTAGAAATACCGGTAGGAATGGAAATTAAATTACAAAATCCATTAGCAGATCTTTTTAAAATTCCACCAGACATTTATTTTACGGGTATTCAAAAATTTGGACCGTTAAATAATTTAAATAATATTACTTTTAATTCGCGTACTAATTTTATCGACATACGTATTGAGACTACAAAAATACCGCAATTTGAGCAGGAAGATTGGGCTTTCTATTCCGTATCAATCATACAACCTTTTTTATTTGAAGGTCAGAGAGATGATTTTGGAAATATTATCCCATTATCTTTGCATAGGCAATTAAAAAACGAGATTCAACAGGCGACTAACTTCCCCCCTTTAAATCGGTACGAAATTAGTTACGCAATAGAAGAAATAAATCGAGGTCATTACTTAAGAATTTCATTCCCTAAAGATCTACAAATTGCCTTCACTGGGAGATTAGCAAATATTTTTAATATAAACGCGCCAGAATTTCAAAATGGTGTAATTAGCAGTCAAAATCCTTTAAAAGTTTATGAGGAAAAATTTATGTCAGATGAGGAATCTGTTATAGATTTTAGGTACAATAAAAATATTCCAATCGAACACCCTAACTGGGAAAATGACAGTTATACGTTTGAACGAAACTATTACGAGGCTGATAAAGATTTAAGCGGGAATTTTAAACCGTTATCTGTTCATTTCAAAATTTTGAATGAACTTCAAAAATATTTTGATTCGCATATCTCACTTAAGGTTGGATTTTTTATTTTCAAAGAAAATGGAAATTATTATTTTCAAATTGAGTTAATGAGTGGGCTGGAAATTAAAATATTCGGTCCTCTAGCAGACCTCTTACAAATTGAGTACAAAGTAGATTATATATCCTCAGTTTATAAAAGCAAACCATTAGACCCTCTTCAAATTAGATTAGAATTAGATAATACGGCTAATTTTATAATTTTTCGAAATTATTTAAACAGAGTTGAGAATAGTCGACGACAAAAACGTGATATTGATTTCCACAATTACGAACATGGTAAAAATAATAAACTAAATATTGTAGACAAATTCCATTGTCGAATTCCAACTGGTGTGTACCACACTATTGATGATATTTTATTAGCAATGAAACAATCATTGCCACATCAGAGTTGGGCTAAATTCGAGTTTAATTTTAATTCAGATTCGACAGTTTCAGTTAAAGGTTTGGGTGGAAACAGTTTTTTAACCTTTCCAATAGATAACCCCAAACTCGGGCGAATGTTAGGTTTTTCAAACAATCAAATTGAAAGGCCTCTTTTTAACGAAATAGGTATGTACCCCGCAGATCTCAACCACGGAATATCCGGAATTTATGTCTATACAAATATTATACAACCTATAATAACAGGACACACTAATACCCCCCTGCTGAGAATTATCAAATTAAACGAAAATAAAAATCGAGCACAGGTTGAAAGATTTCATTTTTTAGACCATTTTCCAGTTCTCTACGATCAAATACAGACTATAGAAATTTCTTTAAGGTCGGATTACGGTGAACTCCTGCCATATAAAACAGGCAAGACTATTATTAAATTAATATTTAAAAGACTGGATGTTTAGTCTAAAGTACACTTAAAACAAGCTCATCATGGAAAGATATTATCATCATTATGTTCAAACAGGACGCGGATATAACATCTTTCGAGGAAGCCAATATCAGACTGGTCGTGGATTTGGCGCAATTTTTAAAAGTTTAGCAAGATTCGTAACACCTCTTTTTCGACCCGTAGCTAAATCACTCGGTATTCAAGGGTTGGTTATGGGGAAGAGAATTATGGACGATGTTGCTGCAGGTCAAAATTTTAAGGAGTCGTTAAAAAAAAATAGTAAAATTGCTGGAACAAATCTTTTAAATAGTCTCGGTGATACCATATTAAATACACAGAAAGGCTCTGGAGCTCGAAGAGTAAAGAAGCGCAAATCAAAATTACGCAATAAGCAAAGAAAACGCAAGAGAACAAAAACCGATTTTCTTGACTAAAGCATTATGCCTCAATTTGAATCTATGTGTTCGGAGTTGGAGCTTTTTAACGAACCCCTGATTAATGGTAATATTGAGGGGAATAAATTTGTAGACAATTTCCCTATAGCTCCCTTATCTAATGCTACACAGATTGATTTTTCTATCCCCGGGGGAGATTATTATATTGACATGTCAAACTTGATGCTTAAAATTCGAATTTGGGTTAAAAAAGAACAAAACGGTGTTTTAATAGATATACCTGCAGCCGAAAAAAAAGTATCACTATGCAATCTTCCATTGCATTCTATTTTTAGCCAAATAGACGTGTTTATGAATGAGACTTTAGTACAATCTAGCAACAACTGCTACCCATATTTAGCATATTTAGCAACAGTTTTAAATTTTGATAAAGGCGCCAAACAATCTTACAAAACCGCCGAGGGCTATTACGAAGACGGGTTTTGCGACCCAACGCTAGCGTTTAACGATGCTAATAAAGATATGAAAAATAATGGAATTTTAAAAAGAAGTAAAGATATTGCGGGATCGAAACTTTGTGAATATACGGGAAGACTTCATGTAGATTCTTGTAAAATAGACAAATTTCTTTTAAACAAAGTGAATTTAAGAATTCGACTCTTGAAAAATTCCGATGAATTTATAATTATTTCACAAGAAGATGTAAATATCAAATATAGATTGATTATCGAAGAAGCGGTTCTTACTGCTAAACATATTCTCGTAAATCCAGATCTCCAGCTGGCACATAATGCTATATTGCACAAACAGAGGGCTTTGTACGATCTAACACAAACTGTTGTTAAAACTCTGACAATTTCAGCAGGCGCGAGCGATTTCGTGAAGTCAAATATTTTTTTAGGTAAAATTCCAAATCGTGTAATAATCGGAATGGTAAACAATTCAGCTTACAATGGATCTAGTAGAGAAAATCCCTTTCAATTTAACCATAATAATCTCTCGTTCTTACAACTTTCATTAGACGACCAGAATATACCAGAGACTGCTCTAACTCCAGATTTTAATAAAAACCTTTACACTAGGTCGTATTATTCACTATTCTCGGCAATGGATTTAATTGGAAATAACTCTGGTAATTGTATTGATTACGAAAATTATAAAAACGGTAATACATTATTCGCGTTTGATTTAACTTACGATTCCTCGGCAAACTCTAACAACCTCTCAATTCAACGAAATGGTAGTTTACGTATGGTAATGAAGTTTTCTTCCCCCTTAACTAATATTCAAAACATAATTATTATTGGAGAATACGAAAACCGATTTGTCATTAACCAAGAGCGTCAAGTTACGTATATTACGGAATAAAATCAATCAACGAGGGCAAAGATTGGTTAGTTGTTTCGCGAAATCGTAGTGGTAAAGATGTCTCGAACTCACAGTCTCTCACCTAAACAAGAAGTAACGGTGCTAGGTTATGTAAATCCATCCATCAAAATTTACCGACTAGACACTTGCGCCGAATTTGAACTGAATTTGGAAGCCTGGCAATCTCTATTCACATTCGAAAAGGAAATAACTGATTTTTTTGAAGACCAAGTTGCTAGTTTTCACACCTGGCTTCCTCTTGAAGGTTCAAAGATAAAAATCGACTGTTTCAAGGGACAAAAGGAAAAACTCGTGGATGTACGCGCTTGTGCCAGAGGAAAAAACCATTTGTATCATCTTTTTTATTCAACAAATTATGGTTTTAATCTCAACCAAGCAGGGTGGAAAAGATTAAAACATTGTAAACATACAATCGATCAGGAAATTAATTTAATTTTGTCGGCAAAAAATATTATGCGTGACATAATTGTACATGAGCTCACGGATAAAATGTTTGAAATTACCGAAAATTGTGAGAATCCGCATTGTAAATCTTCGATTGCTCACGATGTCTCTTGTAAACTAGGATTTAGCACAAATTTTGAAGACCGAGTGGAAAATATGATATTAATAGCTATCCCCCAATTAAACTACGATCATATTGTTGTAAGATTCCAAAAGGAATTTGGTCTTGATCCCTTAATAGTAGAAAGTCAATTATATTTTGATATTGTACAAAATGTTTCAAACTTAAAATGCGATTTAATTTATTAAAATAAAAATTTTACTATAATCTGTTTTTATTATTTCTATTCACACATTTAAAGATGGTGTTGTCAAAAACAGACAAACAATTAAGTAAAGTTTATTACGATGTTGAAAACCCATACAGTTATTCTGACAGTGTTACTTTAAGAAAAAAATTTCCCAAAATTTCGGAAAAAGAAATTAAAAATTTTCTCAGTAAACAACCAACCTACACACAACACAAAGCTAAGAGGTTAAATTTTAAACGTAACAAATTATATGTAACGACGATTGATGAGACATTTATGGCCGATTTATTAGACCTCCCTATTTTACAAACTTTTAATAAAAAGTACCGCTATACGTTATTAGTTCAGGATATTTTAAGTAAATTCATTTTTATTCATCCAATAAAAAATAAAACCTCGAGCGAGATTGTGAAGGCCTTTAGAGAGATTTTCAAAAAACGGGTACCCCTTAATTTATGTACCGACGCAGGGACCGAATTTCGAAACGCCCCATTTCGCGCTCTCTTAAAACGTTATAACATCCACCATTACCTCACGTACTCCGAGAAAAAAGCTTCTATGGTCGAGAGACTCGTTCGCACGGTAAAATCTAAAATTTTTAAAATAATTACCAAGACCGGCGATTTACACTATCTTAATAAACTACCATTAATTGCAAAATCTTATAACGCTCGAAAACATTCAACAACGGGAATCGCCCCTAAAGATGTCAATAAAAACAATGAATCGGCAATTTGGGAAAAAAACTATGGCAATCTTAGTATGATTGGAAAGGCAAGTTTAAAAATTGGGGATAAAGTTCGATTAGCCGTTGCAAAAACAACATTTGATAAAGCATACAAGGGAACGTTTACAGCCGAAATATTTGAAATTCATAGAGTAATTACGAGAGATCCCTGTATGTATATTGTGAAAGATTTGACCGGCAATATAACTAAAGGAGCTTTTTACGCTCAAGAAATAGTTAAAATTCAAGTGTAGAGCGCTACAGTCTTTATTCAACATTTTGTTATCCATGGGTAAAGTACACATTCTCCTGGATCTCGCGATTGTAATATTTCGCGTGAGCGCAACAATAGTTTCATCCGCGATGAAATTTAAAAAAAGAAGTCCCGAATACAGCATAGATATTGGAATTTGCGACAAAGCCTTCGATTTAGGAAGAGACACGTTCCTTGTAAAATGTAACGAAACTTTTGACGTGCGAAATTTTAAAAAGAAGACGGTAGTTTAAAACCATCTATCAGAGGAATCAACTTAACAAAAGATCAATATGAGAAATTATGCATTTTGACAGTGACGTGAAAGATGCATACTAATCAAATCCAAGCTATACTTAAGTGTGACCCCCGCTCGAGAGATAAATTTATCGGAGTGTTTCCCGCTAATAGATTACCAAAAGTTCCAATTAAAAAAAATCATATTGTTTCGTAATCAACACCGATCCTGATACGCTTCCAGGGTCTCATTGGACGGCTGTTTACAAATCGGGCGACACTCTGGACTTTTTTTTGTTCTCTAGGAAGATCACATCGTGATTATGGATTTTTGCTAGAGCGATATAGCAAGCGTATTCGACACAATACTCATAAATTTCAATCAAATAAAAGCCAAAACTGCGGACCACATGTGATTTATTTTCTAACCTCGAGATGTATGGGGATTTCTTACAGTAAAATAATTAACGAATTGTATAATTTCGATTTAAAAAGAAATGATAGTTTAGCGTTGTTGAATATATGTATTCATTTGATGAAAGAGTGGAAACAAAATAAATCGATTTGTTTAAAATAAAAAAATGTTTATTTATTTCACACATAATTATTTTTTTACACATTTTTATTATTCTTGCCAACGAGAAGGAGGGCGGGTCTGTCTTTTAGGCCTCGGCGATTTTTTTGGGGGGGATGGTAATTTTAATTTTTTTTGCGGCGATATTGAAACACCACCGACAGCACCCTCCTCCAAAGACAGCTCTCGATCCCAATCATCTTCCTGGCTTAATTGACTTCCAATATCGGTATTTTCTAAGTATTCTTCAAATATTTCATTTTCTCGACTTAATCGTTTACGCATTCTATCATCGGTAATTGTCTTTTGTTGCTTAACAATCGGCGTAGATGCTTTCCTCTTCCAAGATTCTACATTTTTTAAGAGACTCGGGAATTTTCTACTCTGCTCGTTTTCTCTCTCGCTGAGATATTCTTTCATTTTGCGTGTCATAGTATTTAAACGCACCTCCGCAGCGTCGCCAGCGTTAACTCCCTCGGGCGTTTTGAAAGGTGAATAAATTTGCGAGGTGAACGGGGAATTTAATGGAGCAACAGGTCCGGGGGCTTGAAAGTTTGTAATTTCAACTTTAGGTACCGGAATCGCTTTTCTCATTTCCCGGGCCTCGCTCAGTATTTTTAGAAAATCTCGCAATTTAGAGCGGCTGTTTAAATTAGAAGTTAATATATTTTGCAACTCATTATCTAATAAGTTATAATACGTTTCCTGGGGAGAAACAAGCTGTTTATTTTCTTGAGATATTTGTCCGACACTCGAGGCGGGAACTAAAATCATTTTTTTCATTTTATCTTTTATTGAATAAATTGGCAATTAAAGGAACAATAGAGCCTAATAAAGCCGGTATGAAGAATCCCGTACCTTTCTGAATTATTAGAGCACGCTTCTTTTTTTTGCGAAATTTTCGGACTGGCTAAGAACCGTATTGTTTTTTTATATTTAGAAAGTTGTTTTTTTTTTTGGCTTTAGATAATATAATTCCACCCCCTTTCAAGTTTTTGCAAACGCTTTGTAAGGCTTTTATTTGCTTTGGAGAACTGTTAGCTAATAAATTTTTACGTACCCCTCCTTTAGATTTATACAATAAATTTAAATATGGATAGTGAGTTTTAAACCTGTCAGAGGGATTTGCAATAGGAGTAGTTTTTTTACGTACGGTCTTTTTTGGTGTCATTTTCTTTAATGAACTTGATAATAATATAGTAAATTATTTATTATTGGAAAAAACTACCATTTGTGGTCCGTTTTGATTAAATGTGTACGATCTTAATCGTAAGCTATCTGGAGTGGTTACAGATGTGTCTATAAATAGTGAATTGTAAGGTTCTCCAGTAGCCATATCGTAGGCTATTTTAATTATTTTTGTGTTATTTGGAGATATTTGATTGGCCAGATATTGGATTTGACTTAGATCTCGAGGAGATTTAAACAGATTTAGATATGACATATTAAGAGAGATTAAACGAGATTGTTTGCCTCGAGGAAATAGGGTTTGTGAGATTAATACAACTGAAATTTCATAATGATGACTGTCTACGGTAACTAATTTCGCAATTTGATCATTTTTGTAAAGTTCGTCTGCTAAATCGTCAATAATAAGTAAAGAATTTCTATTTGATTCCCAGAACTCGCTGTCCATTGGCGGAAGTCCTTGAATAAACTCTATATCGGTTAAAAACTGAGATAAATCATGGTAACCTGATTGCCAAACAGAATAACAATAAATAATTTTAATAGGAGGTTTATCAATTAATTCATTCCTCCATCTAATTAGTGAGTTCGTCCATGCTGACTTGCCCGACATGGTAGGTCCTGACACCATCATTCGAAACGGTGAAAGAAATTTTATATAAGACATTACTGTTTAAACAAAAACAACATACTACGTATTTTGTTAGTACATTGCCTGTTTTATAGAATATATGAAAAAATAAACAAACACATTTTTAAAATTTAAAAAATTATTTTATTAAAGATTAATGTTTCTTATCAAAACCATACCAGTTATATAAAGTTTCAAAAATAACATACAAAAATAACATTTTGAATAAAAAATAAAATCATAATATCTCCTTCACCAAAAAATAATTAATTCCCGTTTTTTAGTAAAAATTCAATTTTGGAAGTTAAAAGTTTAAATCTTAGGTTATTTAAAAATAAAGTATTTACTCGATTTTCGGAAGAGATTTCATTTACTATAACTATGTGGTTAAATGACACCTGTTTTGCAAGTTTTTTTGTTACATGTTTTTTAGATTTATAATTAAAAGACAACTTTATTTTACAATTCGCCATTTTCACATTCTAAATAACCATAGGGGACACTGGAAATATTATCTTGTAGCACACGTTTACAAAAAGTCTTTTTGAAAGTTTTACTTAAGTTGCCAACACGTAAAAGCATTTTGTACTTATCTTTTATTACGTTAAAGGGAATTTTCACCTTAAACTCGGTATTTGGCACAAAAATCATTTGTTTGAAGGCGTCGAAATGTATGATGTCTGAGTTTTCCCTGGTAAGAGTTATTCCTTTAAGTTTTATAATTGTCCGATTATTTTCAAGTTTATAGCTGTAGCTTTTTGGTCCAGTTGATACGAATTTTGTGATATATGAATTCGGAGTCTCGCACGTAAGTTCACCTAAATTACCACCGAGGGGGGGTAGCCACTCGTGTGGTTTATGTGTAAATTTTATTCCGTCCGTGTCATAATAAATTACACGCTTCCCCAGCCTATTAATTAGCTTATGCAGATGAATACGACCGTAACTGGTGACAAAGGAAGCCACAATAACATTACCTTTGCGAAAAGTTGGTGCAAGCTTACTTTTTTTTTATAGCTTACCATGGCAACATCGTTGTTGATTAAATGAAAGTCTGTTAATTTATTCGATGTGTCTGCTATAATCTCTGTTAATTGGGAGTATCTATGTATAATTTTAGTTGATGATTTGTCCATTCTTAACGCCATTCTGCCATATAACGAATTTTGCGCCAATTTCGCGGAAGTTCTTAAGGATGGGTTATCAACAATTTCCTCAGGCTCTAACCGTACTCCATCAGCTTCGTATATCGCGTCTAAATACTCTTTTTGCTCTTGATATGTTTTAATATTGGGTGGAAATCCTGAATTTTTAACTTTTGCTTTAAAAAAAATATCAATATTTGATTTGAAAAAATTGGTTGTAATACTATAGTGGTATACTTCGAAAATTTCTAATAGTTTGTAGTTACATTCTTTTATTGAATAGTAGATTTCCACCGAGGGTAAGACTACCGTTATAGCGCGTTCGTCAATACTATGGGCACATTTGTCGTCATTATTTATTACACAACTTCCGCATAAAGGATAATAAAGTTTTTTATTAAATCGGTATTGAAGAACGGGTAAGTAGAGGTCTCTGGGGGGGAGGATTCGACAACTAATTATTCCAAAATACGCGTCTGGGGCATAATCAAAATTGTGTGTGATAACTTTAACATTTTTACAACCGTACTCCATTTTTTGTAAACAATAGGCATACAGGCTACAAAAGTCAAAATATCTGATTTGTTCTCCAAGTAAGGGCTCTACTTCATGATACAGCTTGATTGTTTCTACACGCCCACCCACTAGCGAATCTCTAGGATTAATTTTAGGAATAATTTTAATTGTATTAAAAAAGGCTTTCGCCTCGACATTCTTTCTCAACAGTTCTAATATCTCACATTCAAAAATTTGAATATATGTGTGGTTTGGTAAACTTTGTTCAATAAATTCTTTTCGATCTAATTCTCTTTCTCTAATTTCTTTGAATGTTTTTCCGACAATTGAATTAAAGCTCGAGCCAGAAAAATGCTTTGGACAACCGTGCCAGAAATCACCCATTACATCAATTACTATGGGTGGATTTTCACAGTAACCATCTACAAAATACGGACCTACAGCCTGTTCCCCAGCCGCGGATCTGACCGTTTGCAAAATTAAATTATTTTCCTTCTCGTACCAAGATAAATATTTTAATGCAATCTCGCTTTGATTCTGTCTACTTGCCAAACCGATAGCCGGTATAGTACATAGTGTATATGGTTCTAAAAACTTGTCGATAAATACATTATTAAGTGCCCCGGAAAGAGAAATACCCCCATAATTACTGATATCAATTTCAATTAGTTCTTTATATAAGATGCGAAATTTCTGCATAGCTAAGCGTAATAAATTACAATCTAAAAGACAATACGCTCTGGATTCTGATTTAATACAATAGACCGGTTCGAGCTGTTTGTGTGAATACCATTTTCTAAATTATCGGTATTCAAATTCTTTCATTTTATGTGGTTCAAAGTATTTTTCGTCCGGAATTTTACCTGAATAGTTCAAAGTCTCTTTCGTCCAAAAAATATAGGGAAAATATCCTTTAGATTGAGGCAAAGAAAACATTTTAGGAAAATGTCTTAAAGGAGCACTAACATAGTTCAAAGAATCTACAAAACGAATGTCTACCCCTTTAATATAAATAGTGAGTATCTTGGCTCCATCGTAAATAACCTCGGGAATGACATGATTAATTAATTTAGAAATAATAAACATTCCGTCGAAAGATCTTAGATTATGGGCCATTACGATGAGGTTGGTAAATTTTGGTCTAATAGTTTTTCTCTTTCGTTTCCCATCCGTAAATAAAATAGTTTCATGTTGAAACAAAAAATTGAGAAAGTTATTTACACAATATTGTCCTTCAAAAACCGTAGTTTCCACAGGCTGATTTAAAATTTCACTTTGGGCCACTAAGAGCATGGGTTTATGCACATTATTCTCGATTATGGTTTCAATATCGAAATATACATAGGATCTTGGATTCTTTTTAAAGGTCGACTGTTTAACATAATGTTGGTTTGGAGGATGATCGATTTTACAAGATTCGCAAGCTGTTTCACATTTGTGAGTTTTTGAAGTTTCAAATTGAACACAGCATTTTTCGCATCTGTGGAAAAGCTTGCAAGTTTCATTTTTTAGGTGAAAACTATAACATTCCCCTTGTTTTAAATATCTATTGCAAAGTTTACAACGAATTAAAGGAATTTCTAAAATTTCGTGAAATTCTCGACCTAAACACCTTTTACATTTAATATTTCTAGTGTCAAAACAGTGGTGCTTGTTTCTATGTGTGGTGGAATAAAAATTTTTTTCGCAATCTAAACATGAAGCTACACCGCCCCAAATGGAATGTAGATTTTTAGCTAAATGAACGTGCGTGCCAATTTTTACAAGTAGAATTTTGTGTTCGGCAGGGGGAAAACCCTTGAAATAAATTTGAAAATTTTCCGTGGCGTTAAATATTATTATCTGATACTTTGGGGCTAAATATGATTGAAATTTGGCTATATCGCCAATTTCTACAGCGCCTTACTACGAAAGAGTGTTAAGGCTCTATATTCTTTAAGAACACTTGTTAATGGAAGTTTTTTCTTTTTGTACTCGGCAATTTCACAGAGCTTTATTCCGACTGTAAGGGCTCTTGCTACGCACAAATTATCGATATTATTGATATAGTAAAAATTGGTTTTAGTTTTTAAAAAAGCATCAAGATCGATAATGTCTCCGTTTTTTAAAGCTAAAAATTTTTTTCCCATTTTCTGTGGGGATTTCAAAAGAATTATACTAAATTTAATTTCTCCATCTAGTAAGAAATCTTTTTTCGATTGAGCAACGCGAGCTATATGGTTAAATATTCGCGAAACAGTTAACTGATCAATTTTAATAAATTTAATGTTAATTGGATGTTCTAAATTTTCCGATTGAATTGCAAATCTGAGGAAATCGAAACCGGGTGCTGCTTGCCTTACGTATTTGATAATTTTGGACAGAATCTTTTCAAATACTGTAAAAAATAAATGTGTGGGGATTTCGTTTAAATCTATTAGTTCTAGGTCAATGTCCAGTTGTTTACATTTCCACTTTTTTGAATTTCTAGGGCTTAATTTTTTAATTTTATAAAACTTTTTATAATTAAAACTGTTTAACGATGAAAAGTCTAATTGAGAGTCCGAATCGTATTCGTCGGAGTCTTCCATGTTCTAATTTCGTTTCCAGGTCTAAAATATTATTCTAATTACTATTACGAATAATTAATTAATGAGTTTAACTTGCCTTCGTGGGTGGAAAAACAATTTTTCCTTCCGTCTGCTCAATTATTTTTTTTCAGCCTGTTTGTTGAGTTTATTATTCGAATAACATCCATGGATAGGGTGTTAGCTAAGAATTTCACCCTCTTATAATCACCCTTCCAGAGTTCATCTTGGGGAAGATGTTTGATGTTTTTATATGAATATATCTGGATATCTAGATATAACCCCTTGTCGCTCGCTTTTTTTCTCGGAGTTTTAGTTTCGTAAGACACTCCCCCTTTCTTGACTTTCACTGATTGTTCGATTCCAACTTCTTCGATGTTTGACATGCGACGAATCTCTTGAATATAGTCCCCATCCGATTCGTCCGACTCTATTAACATCTCTTCAGGCCTATCAAGAACTGAAACTACCTGACTCGCGGAGATTTGACTAATACTTGTGGACGCCATTTTAACCTGTTAGGATTCAATAGAAAATTTTGCCCTTTTATACCAAATGTATTTTTCATTAATTTTTTTCAAAATATAAAACCTTGAATATTAAAGTGATTAATACTACAAGGATAGAACCCAGTTATAATTTATCAGTATGTAAAAGGTATTTAAAATTGTTTGTGAATAACAATTTAAATATGTAGACATGTATAAAAATATAAAATTATTAATTATTTTTTTGAAGGACTTTATATTTAATTTTCGTGACAAAAAAAGACAACGCCCTAAGAGTTTTAATATTATTTTGCTTTAAAAATCGATTATGGATGTAAGAATTTTGGTAATTACAGGGTTAGATGTTTTAAAATTCTATGGGAAGAAATATATTTCTGCGAGGTATAAAATTTAAACGAAAGGATAAAATTATATTTCTGCAGGGTGTATTTGTTAAAAAATTGTCTTTTGACTTGATTTTAAAACAGGTTAAAATCAGGATGTAAAAATTAAATATTCTGAAATCTTTCTTATAAAAGCGTGATTTTCAACGTATTCCTTTTATAAACCATGGGCTCTCGCGAAGTTTTGACTGTTTCTGGTAAGATTTCTCATTCTCTCGCTATTAACCCTTTTTCACTAAAATATTTAGCTTTACGTAAAGTTAGGAATTATAACCTTTTTAAAATTAACGATATTTCAATTAGAGTTGAAAATTACTGTATGAGAACTGTCTTTCTTGAGTGTAAAGCATTAATAGAACCCTTTAAATAAATTGTTTTTGCCTGTCCCTTTATAAAAAATTCTTTCAAATTATCGCCAGCTGTTTTCGCTTCGGTTTTTTCTAGAAGAATCAATAACAATTCTTGTCTATTTGACGTTCATTCTGTTAATTTTGTCTGTCCCCACGAGGCTTTTGAGTTTGACGGCTTATTGTTCCACACTCAATCCTCTCTTGAAGGCTGGTTTTCTTACGGAATTTTACGCCTAATTGGAAAACATATGCGCCTATATAAAAATTTAAATAAGATCCTATGGTTCCATCAACATAAAAATCGTAGGAGCCTTCAACGTGATCTTTTGATACTCTTTCAATTACAACAAGTTTCCTTTTTTCGAAAAAAACATTTATCTATTACAACTGACTTTCGCCTAACGAGATATAACATCCGTTTAGAATTAGGCATGATCGTTCTATTTTTTATTAATGATTTGGATCGACAAGAAGTTAAAATAGTTACAACTTTAGAGTAAGGAATACTAATTTTAAAAAAATAATTACAATAATTAAAATAAATATTTTTATTTAGTTGCAAATTATCTCGACCGAATTCGAATTTAAACGATCGTCGGCAACTTTTCCAACTGCGACTCAAGGTATTTACAATAATTTATTCATTTTTTTAAAAAACTAAAACTATTTATTTTTTGAAATAGGACTCAAACCTTATAAAATTTTAATTTTTTTATTTAAAGACTTTTTTGTGTTTTTATTTTTTAATTTGTTTATTTTGGTGAAAGGTTTTAATTTTTAAAATGTTTTATATTTTTTATTTTAAATGTTTTTATTTTAGAAAGTTTAAGTGTTTAAATATGTTTTCCAAATCAACTAGCTTTATTAATTTAATTCAGGCGGTGGAGGTTGTTTTTAATATTTCATAATCTACTTTTTCTTTTTTAACTAGCTTTATTAATTTAATGTTGGGATTGTTGTAAAGTTCTTTTTTCTCTATATTAAATTTTGCTTTCATCTTTTTATCCAATAAGTTTTCAAGAAATGATATTCTAATCTTTTTTGTTTCTTCATCTCTTGCGCTATCTTTTTTGTTGCTTCATCTCTTTCGCTATATACACTTGATCCTACCGCTCATATCAAACGACCCATTAATTATTTATTATTCTTTCTGGTTTTTTTTCGGTTCTTTTTCATGTATTCTATGTACTTTTTTATACTAATATCTGTTAAACTTTAATGTTTTATGTTTGTTTTTTTAATTGATTAGTATATTAACTGAAAAAATGTATAAGTACATTTTGTACTAGGTTGTTTTTTTAAAAATTGAATATAATTGTTTTTATTAATTTATAAAAACATGTTTAAGAAGGATAGTGATAATTAGTTAACCTTCGTTGTATTAAAAATTAATAATTATTCCCAAAGACAATATTTTTAAATTTTTAAATAAAAGTCGGGCTTAAACTATAAAATCTCAATGTAAAGGATTTTACCAGGAGAAATCTAGACTCAAGATGTCTGGTGAATTACATTACTTTCTTTGCCGCGATCTTTAAAATTTTTTCTCTTCGAGTAGTAAGAATGTTTATTCTTTGTAATACTCGTCAAATTTCGCGATGGAATCACAAGAATTTAAAGTCTGAACTTCATATGTTAGATCAAATTCAACATGTTGGCACTGTACAACATTCGATCTGTTTTAATTCAGACATTCTCGAACTGTATACTTCCGAAGCGATTAAGACCAAAACCAGTGTTTTTATTCGTGCGATGTTAGAGCAACAAAAAGAATTCTTGTGGTAAATATTTTTTAGATATATTCGTTTTTAATAGGTTAATTTATTTATATTTATAAATTCTAGCCTGAATTTCCAACCCGACATCTTGTTTTGTACCGAAGAGGAAAAATACCTTCTACGAATTGATGTAATTATAATTATTTTTAATTATACACTTAAAATATTTTTAACATTTGTGTTTTTATATTTTTCAGCCTTCAAATTATTTATACAACCTTCTTTAATTCTTTATTATTAATTTAATTTGTTAGCTTTTAGTTTTATTGGTAGTGTTTCATATTTTGTTAAATGTTTAAAAAAATATATTGAAAATATTAGTTATTAAATATTACAATAACTAATTGTGTTTTTTGATTACTTAAACTAGCATTGTTTTTAAAATAATAAAATATTTGCGAAAAATGAAAACTTATTTATATTAGTTTAATTATTTAAAGTATTTTGGGTGGGGCCAAACGTTGCCAAGGCTATAAAGCGAAGGTTTCCCCATCTCGCAAATAACTAATTAGCATTTTAAACCGCTAAAAAACGAAAAAAACGAAAAAACGATATCAATAGTAAATAAGTATAAGTATTTGGTGGGGTTACATATTACCGCCGATATCTCGGTTCGACCTTGTCCGATCGTGACCAAACTTGTTGGGAGTATAGACCGAGGCTTAGTGGTTGTGGACAGGTGTCAGGCGTCGAGGTCAAAGATCATCTTCAAGGTGAAATTTGAGATTGAAAACAAAAATATGTTTTTCGATTTTTCCAAGGACAAAAATTTTTGTTTTTGAAAATATTTTGGGGGGATGGGAGGGGTTGTTTTGGCGGCCATCTTGGAAAAAATGGTTCATATTTAGATATATTCTACTCACATTGTGGGATTTATGGTCCAGGCCACCTTACAGTTGAAACATTTTTCAAGGACGTTTTTTGAATTTTACATGTTATTATACCAATATTGATCCAATCTGTTAGTGGGTTTGAATTTGTGCAATTGAAGTTGGCCCTATACAACGGCAAATTAACGTGGCAACACAGGTTGAAGTATATTCGTTTCACGACTGCGCGCATGCGTTTTTTGGCTTCCCGGCTAGAAATGAAATATAAAAAGATACGAGCATTCAGGCAAAACGGGTTTAGTTTCTAGTCAAAATTAAAGATAATTCATAAATAATACAAAATCTAGTTGCAAATTGAGTTTGTGCAATAAAATAATTAGCGATTTGACCTGTATGTAATTGTAATTCGGTTATTTCTGGCTATTTCGTTGTCAATTCATCGCTAAGACTTGGTACTTTTACATATATACACATTTTTCTTTTTTACCCAATTGCTCAGCGTTGAGGCCGGTGTAATGGTTAAAAACGCGCTCTGCTACTCTACCGGATGTGAGTGCGAATCTCGCTTCCGCTTGGATAAATTTTTTTCTGTTAATTTTATTTTCCGTTTGAACATTTTATCTGCTTTTTATATCAAGTAATTTATATTACTTAAATTCCTCGAATTTATTATCTTGCCATTTTAATTAATTTTGGGCTCCCCACGCCATCTCGTTACAAAAAAATAACTAAGAATTTTGGAATTGCTGTATTTTTATTATAATTATAATTAAATTATAATTATTTATAATAGTATTTAATTTCAGTAGTATTTCCAAAAATATTAAAAATATTAAATTACTCTTTAAACTAAAATAACTAGTAACAATAAACAAACTGAGCAAACACACGGGTACACGATTCATATTACAATGTTTCCTTGTTTCATGTGGACTTGTGACCAGTGACTCACTCCCCCCCCCTCCACCTTCCCTCCCCTACCTGAAATAAATAGTGTTCCACGATCGGAGGCAAACAGTCTGCTTAACCATTTTTCCTCAAGAGTTCTGTGTGGGCTATGGTCCAAAGCAGCCTTGGAAATAACGGTGGTCAGTTGGTCAAAGACCAGTTAATTAATTGCTCAGACCAGTTTATTTATTAAAAATTTGGGGGGTCACTGGTCATCGTGTCCAGTTTATTAATTCGAAATAATAACAAAAAAACAGAAGGTGACCAGTTTAATAATTCCAAATAATAGGAGATGATCTTTTAATTCAAGGTTTATATAAATTTTGATTTCCCTATTCACTGGATTTGTATGTACAGCGACTCCGCTTACTACCGCCGCGGCCGCACGTCGAGGTTTTATGTAGAGTCCCTTCGCTCGCATCCCTCAAACGAGTGGAACTGTCTAACCCCCCTACGGCCTCAAACCCTCAATCCTCTAAGTCTCGTTTTCCCCCAAGTACGGTAGGCTACCCTGGCTACGCGGTAACGGACCGGGGACTCTGGAGTTACGGGGCCTAGAGAAAGAGAGCTAATACGGTAAATTACAAGGGTCTTCTAGGCTATGGTAGAAGTCTTAGGTGAGATAGTACTATATTGTACAGAGTCCTGTAGAGGCTAGGGTGATAAGACTTTTATTAAACCGTCTCTATTTACTAATTGATCCAACGCTCTGATATGTTTGGGGGTTCCACAAGCATCGTCTTTTTGATATTTTGCATTTCCTTTGGGCCACCTTGTTATTAGAACTAAGATTTCAAAAAAAGTGCAATGATTTCTGGATCTTCTATATTCATCTCTAAGCTCTTCGAGTTAAGCAAGTACTTCCCGGATAAGTATTCTTAAGCCACTTAGTGAAAAATTAATATTCGGAATAATTTTCTACGAATTTTTCATTTTTTGCTTCCTTGCTGCGAGACTTACAAGGAGCCTACCCGAGTTGTAAGTCATCGATTTTGTTTAATTCAGGGATTAAGAAGACCTTCATGTAACTTAAAAAAACCCAAAGGGAAAAAGTGCGATGGGCTTTAGTTTTATCATGGCAACCGAAAACTTTTTTGTCAACTAAAATATTAAATTTCTCTATGTAAATAAACATGGCAAAATCGATGATTCTAAGGGTCCACCCTCATGAAATTGTTAAAATTAAACAAAGGTGGTTAAATTTAGAAGAATATCTAATTTTGCGTAAATATAAAGATGGTTAAATTTGGGTTAATATCTAATTTTGCGTAAATATAAAGATGGTTAAAATTGGGTTAATATCTAACTTTGCGTAAATATAAAGATGGTTAAATTTGAGTTAATATCTAATTTTCATTAAAAATAAAGATGGTTAAATTTGGGTGAATATCTAATTTTAAGTAAATATACAGATGGTTAATTTTGGGAAAAACGTTTTTGTGAAAAAATCTAATTTTGGCTAAAAAATCTAATTTTGGGGAAAAATCTAATATGGGGAAAAACTAATTTTCGGTAAATGTCTGAATTTTGGGTAAATATCTGAATTTTCGTTAAATGTCTCAATTTTGGGTAAATGTCTGAATTTTGGGTAAATGTCTGAATTTTGGGTAAATGTCTGAATTTTGGGTAAATGTCTGAATTTTGGGTAAATGTCTGAATTTTGGGTAAATGTCTGAATTTTGGGTAAATGTCTGAATTGTGTAAATAAATAAATTTCACACGTTCTTAATAAAGGTTTTTGAATTAATTTTACATAACCTGCTCAAATTTAATTCAATTCCAAGAACCTGATAAAATTTTATCCAATTTACAGTACCTTATAAATCTAAACCAATTAAAGGGGAACGGCCAAGCTTTAACCAGTTAGATAGCCCTATAGCCCGTTAAAAACTAAAATTTATGGCGAAAACCGAATAAAAAATATTGAGTGGTTAATTTTTAATAAAATAAAGAAATTTCGGGAAATCGAAAAGCGCGCGTCCGCCGCGACACCTGGTGAGAAGTCGGTGAGACGGAAAAACAACGTAAAAGCGCGCGGTGCTGAAGACGCAAAAAATTGTTTCGCACGCGCGGTGCGTTCCAGTTATAAGAGACCTAAGCCTAAATTGCGCGATTTCAAAAGTTACGATAGTTCGCAAATTGCTCATATGGGGTTAGGGGCGCTTATGGCAGCCCCAAAGATGGCGGCGATAATTCAAACCCAAACACCTGGCGTTATTTTTCGTTTCATCTTTTTGAGCCAAAAGCTATTTTTCAAGACTGAAAAAGGTACGTGTTAGTATATTGAACGTCTTGTTAATCTTTTGATACGGAAATAAGGCCATATTTGGAAAAGCTTGGCCGTTCCCCTTTAAGATTTTAGATATGAATTTACCAAATTTACAGTACCTCATCAATCTAGGCATTTGATATGAATTTAGCCAATTTACCTGATTTTAGATTTTGAAACGAGTCGTTTGGTTGACGGCAGGAAAATGCTTTATTGATCTGACTATTTACAACAGCTACGTACGATTGTTCGGGCGAAAAGTCCTTGTCCGAAAGTGGTAGCGGGGTAGTGGTTCCACTTTTGGGTCGGTGGCGACGGGAGAGGTATTTGGCGGCAAGTCGGGAACGTTATCGACGTTGACTTGAACGAGCGGCTGGTTCGGTAAGGGTATGGGTGGCTCCTTGAGTGGCAGGGCCCTAAATGGGTTAGAGTGTGCAATAACTGGTGGCTTTACTGGGGAGTCGGGGTCCGGCTCTTGTAACCCATAAGGGCGGTGGCACACTGGGAGATGTTAGCTCTGATCAAATGGTCCTATCTCCACCTCCGACTTCGGTCAGGTTTGGGCTGGATACTGAACTTCGGTTCAGGCTAACGGAGTGGGTCCAGGGCAACTGGTCGCCTCGGCGGATTGAGTAGCCTGCTGTGGGGCGCTGAGCCTCCGTATGAGGGCTCGGCGGACCCATCTCCCGGCCTCCCACTGGGATCTCCGGTGCCAGCTGTGCCGGGTTATGCGGGCTGCTGTGTGCTCGTCGTTCCCCTTTAGGAGCTCTCTCCAAAGGGTTTGGCTCCTTACCTTCATAGGTAGGGTGTCGGATGGAGTTGCTATAGCATCCATTCTAAATCCCACTGCTGTGTGCGAAGTGGGAATTGGTCCAGCCGTTGCTGCACCTTCTGCTGGGTTGAGTGGCTTGCGTCAAAGGTGAGACCATCAGTAGTAGGGTTCTGATATCCATGCTGGATTTGTCACCTGTCCGGTCTAGGGGGATGCTGGCGTAGGGCACTATTATAATAGGCCTCCGGTGGTATGGTCTCTGTTACTAGGTACACCGGGCTATAAATTCTGACACACTGTCCTTGAGTGGCAAGCGTAACTCGTCAGCGGCAGGATCCTCGTTGGAGAGAGCGGCCGGCGGTAGTTCAGGATTATCGGCAGCGACTGGTTCGGGACGAAGAGTTGCAGGCAGCGGGTTAATCCATCTCTCGGTCGGCAGCAGGTCGATTTGGTCAACGGCCTGCAGAAGCGTAGTCGACTGACTAAGTTCGTTGGGCTGGAGCGGTGAAGGAGACTAACTGTGTAGTTCGGCGTCTGGTCTTGGAATGCCCTTCTCTGGCAGCGGCTCCGGTATTTCTAGTGTGAGCGCAGACCTCAGGGAGATGGCCGCGCCACAATCCGTTCTCTGGTGGCGGGTTTTCGTGACTCCGTTGTGTTTGTTGTGTTTCTTGTGATGGGTGTAACGCGGCTCCTAGCGTTGTCACATTGATCCCCCTCTCCTGAAGACCCGCCCCGGGTCTTTCTTCGTCCCGTAAGTAGGCCGGTTTCATGCGTGCGACGTGGATGGTCTCCGTGTGGCGTTTGCGACCGGGATTGGTGTGAACAGCAAAGGTGATCGGGCCCGTGCGTCGAATTATCTTGAATGGTCCGTGAAACGGATGTAGCAGCTTCTCGGAACGGCCCCATTTACGTGTCGGTTTGCGGACATAGACCCATTGGCCCGGCGAGAAATCATCATCGTGGCGGTTGGCGTCGTAATTTGTGGCTTGGCGTAATTGGGCTGCGGCAATGTTAATCCTGGCGATGTCTCGGGCTTCATCCGTGATGATGGCGTCGTCGTTGATTGTTTCGGCTAGGGGTAGGGTGCGATCTAGTGGTGTAAAGGGGTCTCGACCGTAGACCAGGAAGAACGGGCTTACTCTAGTGGATTCTTGCATTGCCGTGTTGTATGCGATCGTCACGCCGGGGAGTGCGTCATTCCAGTTGCGGTGGTCTTCATCAACGTACATTGCTAACATGTTAGCCAATGTTTTGTTGAGCCTCTCCGTGAGTCCGTTCGTTTTTGGATGGTAAGAAGTTGTGCGGAGGTGATGTGTTCCAATTTGGTCCAGAATTTCCTTTGTCATGCGTGCCATTAACTGAACGCCGCGGTCCGTGAGGAGATCGCGGGGAGCCCCATGGCGAAAGACAACCTGCTCAACAAAAAATGCGGCAGCTTCTGCGGCTGTGGCCACCGGAACTGCCCGTATTTCGGCCCACTTCCTAAGGTAATCGGTGCATACGAGAATATACGTGTTTCCTTGGCGGGACTGCGGAAAAGGGCCCAAAAAGTCCATCCCGACTCTCTCAAACGGATGCTCGGGGTACGGGAGTGATTGTAGTCTTCCGAGGAGACCTGGTGTAGGTATTTTCCTGCTCTGGCATAGCGGGCACGTACGGATGTATTGTTCTACGGTCTTCTGCAATTTTGGCCAGAAGTACCGTTCTGAAAGTCGGCGGTATTTTCTGTAGAAACCCATGTGCCCAGCGGAAGGGTGATCGTGAGCGGCTTGCAGGACGTCGTCACGGAGCGAAACAGGAACGGCGAGTAACGGCGGTTTTTGCGCCTTCCGGTAAAGGACTCCGTTAGTGATGACATACTTCGGTGCCTGACGTTGGATAGCGACGGTGGTTGGTAGATTCGGGTCCTTTAAATGCGAAATGATGGGCCCGTACATTCGATCAGCTCGTTGCAGGGATGGTACGTCGGGTAGGTCGAGCAGGGCGTTGATTGGACCGGCGTCTGTAGGTGTATTATCGTCTGGTTCGGGTAGGAGGTGGCTAAGGCAATCGGCATTGGAATGTTTTATCCTGTGGATGATCTCCATGGCTTGATCTTGTACTTGGAGCGACCAGCGGGCCAATCGTCCGTGCGGAGCTTTAAGTGTTTGTAGCCAACAAAGTGCGTGATTGTCGGTAATGACGACAATGTGGCGGCCATAAATGTAGGGGCGGAATTGTTTTAATGCCACAGACGAGCTCCAGACACTCCTTCTCGGTGGTGCTGTAGTTGGTCTTGGGTTTGGATAACGAGCGGCTGGCGTACGCTATAACTTGTTCGATTCTATCTTTGCGTTGAGATAGCACAGCTCCTATTCCCTTGTTGGAGGCATCGGGGTGAATTTCAGTCGGAAGGTGAGGGTCGAAATGTCGAAGAAACGGTGGCTGCGTCAGTTGCGTCTTCAAGGCCTTGAAGGCTTTGGCTTGCGCTGATCCCCAGTGATAAGTGGTTTGTGGACTGATCAGCTCGCTTAATGGGCGGGCGGTTTTTGAGAAACCTTTTACGAAACGCCGATAGTAGGAACATAAGCCCAAAAATGACTGTAGGTCCTTGCGATTAGCTGGGGCTAGGAAGTCTTCCACGGCTTTGGTTTTCATCGGATCGGGAGAAACGCCTTTTTCAGAGATGACGTGACCCAGGTACGTCATTGAGCTGGTGGCGAATTGGCACTTCTCGGCATTAAGGGAAAGGCCGGCGTCGCTGATACGACCCAGGAATTGGCGCAGGCGGGTGATACGTGTGTCGAACGTATCGGAGAAGATAACTATATCGTCGAGATAGACGAGACACGTGTTCCACTTCAACCCAGCGAGCACGACATCCATCGTACATTGGAAAGTGGCCGTGGCGTTGCTCAACCCCATGGGTAGGACGTTGAATTCGAAGAGGCCATCTGGGGTGCAGAACGCGGTCTTCTCTTTGTTGGTTTCGGAGAGTGGAATTTGCAAGTAACCTTTTGCGAGATCCATGATGCTGAAATACTTTGCGCCATGTAGGCGATCCAGGGCATCGTCAATACGCGGAAGCGGATACACGTCACGTTTGGTTAAGGCATTAAGGCGGCGAAAATCAATGCAGAAACGGGGTGAGCCATCTTTCTTCGCGACGAGACGGACACGAGCGGACCACGGGCTGGAAGATGGGCGAACAATGTTGTCACGCATCATCTTACGAACCTCCTCGCAGATCAGTTCTCTTTCGGCGAAAGATGTTCGTCGTGGTGGTAGATGAACGGGGAGAGGACCTTGCGTGTCAATGGTGTGTGGTGGTAGGCGAGAGCATAGGAGCGGGTCTTCGGCTTTTTTGAAAAATAGTGGAACTCTTTTAAGACAGATTCGACTGTCCTGTGTTCGTCATAGGGTAATTCAGTGCTAATCTTGCCGCGTTGCCAAGCGTCGGAGTCGGGAATCGTCATGTGATTAATGGAGGAGCTAGCAGCGACAGAATGAGCGAAGTTCTCGATAATTCCTAGTTTCATGCCGGGTTGGATGATTTTATCGTCGTACGAGAGATTTCCGACAGCTGCAGCGAGGTCAGACTTCAGCGGTAGGATGGCATATGGAGGGGAGAGCCCCGTTTTGCGTCGTAATTCAGGACTAGGAGTGAGGAGAGCGTCGTGATAGTAAACGACTCGGGATAACTTGATCGGAAGGAGCGTTTAAGGGTCATCGGTGTCTGAATATCAACAAAGGTAACTATGGGCGCGTCTTCAGGGTACGGCTGATGTCCAGGTAATTTTTCCAATGGGGTAGCGTCGGGGAATACGGGCTCTTGTGGTGTAGTCGGAAAGGTCATTACGTCGGTGGAACCAAAGTTGAGGATTAATTTGGCCATGCGGCACCATTCGATTCCCAGCAGAACATCGGCGGGCAAATGAGGAAGTACGAGTGCAGAGAAAGTCGTCGTCGTATCATCGAGGCTAAGAGTGACTTCCACCCGGCCGGCAGAGAAAGTAATGTGGCCGCTAGCTGATTTGATCGGTAGTTGCCAAGGTTGAACAGGCAAGCTGTGAGAATTCACAAACTCCAGATTAATTGCCGAAACCGCCACGCCGGGGTCGACGAGTGCTTTGGCTGGATAGCCGTTTACGTGGCAATGTCGGTGAATTAAAGCGGCATTGGGTGAAGGGGTGGCGACCGTAACCGTCAGGTTTACGGCCGCGTCTAGTAATTTTCCGGAACCACAGAGTTGTCTGGTTGAACGGGGAATGAGTTACAATAACGAGAGACGTGGCCTATCCGTTGACAATTGAAACAAATGGGCCGGCCGTTGGGAGTCCGCATCTGGTAGGCTCGACGGGAAGGAATCTGCGGCTGCTGTGGGTGGTGCTGGAAGAGCGAGCTGTGCCGCATTCGATGATGGGAAAGTGGGAGGGGAGACTGGTGGCAGGAGAGCGGGATGATGATAAATCGTTGGACGGGGCGCCTGTCGTGGTTGAAATTGCACCATCCTGGCTGGGTCCAGACGGTTGTGCGAAGCTGGGGCTGATCTAGCGGCGGCTCGGCCACGGGAGGCGGCTGCTTTCGCAGTAGTGAGTAGTTTGACCGTAACGTCGAGTCCGGCGATGGTGCTTGGAGCAGACTGGATGACGCTTTCGACGAGATCAGGCCGGAGGCCCCGTAAAAGGCATCGAATTTTTTCTTCGACGTTGACGGCGCGGCCTAGCTAAGAGCAGAGGTAAAGAACATCGGCGCAGTAAATTTCGTAACGCTCAGACGGGCCTTGGTAGCGGGTGAAGAGACGTTGCTCAATGGCGCCGATATCGACAGGCTCCCCGAAGGCGGCTAAGAGCAGGGTTTTGGCGGCATCCCAATCGGTCGGCGGAGCTGTGACGAGAACGTTTTCCCAGTATATAGATGCCACGCCTTCTAAATTCAGCGCGAGATACCTTGAACAATCGGCGGGAGGCCATTGTGATAGCGTAGCGATACGGGTAAACCATTGCAGCCAAGTGGTGATGTTGTCGGCAGGATCTCCCTTGAACGGATGTAGAGTGTGGGACATCGTAGCTCGGGTTCGAACCGGCGCCTCCACCAGTGAAACGAGTCGTTTGGTTGACGGTAGTAAAATGATTTATTGATCTGACTATTTACAACAGCTACGTCCGATAGTTCGGCGAAAAGTCTTTGTCCGAAATTGGTAGCGGGGTAGTGGTTCCACTTCGGGATCGGTGGCGACGGAAGATATATTTGGCGGCAAGTCGGGAACGTTATCGACATAGACTTGAACGAGCGGCTGGTTCGGTAAGGCGATGGGTGGCTCCTTGAGTGGCAGGCGTAACTCGTCAGCGGCAGGATCCTCGTTGGAGAGAGCGGCCGGCGATAGTTCAGGATTATCGGCAGCGACTGGTTCGGAAGAAGAGCGCCAGGGACTGGGTTAATCCGTCCCTCGGTCGGCAGCCGGTCGATTTGGTCAGCGGCCTGCAGAAGCGTAGTCGACTGACAAAGTTCTTTGGGCTGGAGCGGTGAAGGAGACTAACTGTGTAGTTCGGCGTCTGGGGGCCTATTCTTGTCTCGGTTACGACATAACGATTCCGCCTTATCACTTCGCCATACCGACATTCGATATAACGACATTAGCTAGGAACCTTATTCTTGTCCCCCTGTCACTATCAGAAATGTCGTAAAAACGAAAATACCGCCAGGCGAGTTGTGACGTCAACATCCGGTGACGCGCCCCTCTAACCGTCCAATAAGAATCGCACATATTTATTTCTGTCGGCTGATGTAATATTTTTGCGTTTGTTTACGTTTTCGCAGTTGACATTTTTGTTCTTCGTTGGTAGTTTTTTTTAAAATAACATTGAGTCGCGCCACAAAATTCTGCGGAAATCTAAAGGTTTTAATTTTAGAATACATGGAGGCTAATGAACGTTTCGTTAGCCGTAACTTTGATGCAAACTGTACAAACGAGGCGTACAGTACACCGCGATGTGGATTAGTCTTGTCCAAAGGCTTAATGCTTGTGGTGGACCATACTGGAGGAGTGGAGGTGCAGTAATGTTCTTGGAATAGAAATACTGTTACTTCTATTACTTATACATAAATATTCCAGAGTTTGGCTGAATGGAACTTCCCAAACTAGAACTAAGACAACTGAAGAAGGTCGGGCAAATGCTGGGCAGCTCTCGTATATTGAGCGGCCTAGGGGGTACATTTGGCCACTACGAAGTACCAGAAGCTGGATTTGGGCTAAGTATTCTTTCATGAATAAATGTCATGCTAACATTTCTTGGTTTTAACAACAGATAACTGAAGAAAATGGATGCGGCATTGGCTACTTTAGATCAAAGTCCCGCAGCTTCTTCAACAATGGCTCCTCCATATTCAGTCACTATCGCCCATTCTTCTCCCACTGCCTCCCATTTAATCATCAAGATTTAATCATAGTTCACCAGTAGCGTCTGTGAGTTCTAACAATGAATATAAAGCCCCAGGAATGGAAGGTGTAGCTCCGTCTAGTGGAACTTTTGCGCCTCTCGTTTTCAAAGAGAGACCTGGTTGCGTTAACCGTTTCCGGTTACTCTGATTTGCTTTGCCGGAAGTTTCTAGCTCGGCCAAAACACGCGGCCAATAATATCAATCCTTCCATTCCTGGGGCTTTATATTCTTTGGTTCTAATCACTCCCAAGGTAAAAATATTTATCCAGCTGCACGAGGTAAGTAGAAAATAATTTACTTTAAAAATATTTAAAATTTGGAAAAGATAATTTGCCTTAAACCGTTTAAAGGTCGCAACCAACAAAGGCAACAGGGTCATATGCAAGGGCTTAACAATTTCTTGAGAAAATAAATTCAAATCTTGATAAGCAAACTAAGATAATGGAAGATCAGTTGGAAACTTGGTGCCATATAGCTAGTTCTCAAAGGAGAATTTGTATTGTAAAAACTATTTGAGTTTCATATGCTTAGTTTTAAAACAAAGTAAGTGAAAAATTCAATTTTGTTATTTTGAAGAATCTTTTACAATTTCATTAATAAAGTTTTGAAAAGAAAAATAAGTTGTTTTTCTGTTACCTATACACCCTCATACTTACCATTATATTGAGAAGTTAATACACAAAACTTACCTTAGGAATGATCTCTAGAGTTCTTGGTTGCTAGGTAACATTTTTCAAAGATATCGAAACCATTGTATATGTGGGCATCATGAGTACGCCCAGGAAACTTGGCTTTGACATTCAAAATTACCAAATCACAATCGCAAACCTAAAAACTATGTAAATTTTTGAATGTACATGTATATTATTTACATATATAAATAAAGCTTACCAATTGCACATTTAAAGAATGGTATCCTTTCCTCTTAATGTACAAATGTTCACGATAATTTGAATCTCGTGAATTTGGAGCAACATTTGCAATGTGCGTACAATCTATTGCAGCAATGGCCCCCGGAAATCTGGTCTTCTCCAAAAATCTATACGCATTGTTAAATTCATATTTCTCTGCTATGAGAAGATTTGATAATTACCTCAATTATCCATTTTGGCATTAAAATGCTATTTATAGCATCGGTTTCTTGATGCAGACAGCGACTGACCGTTGCCTGACTGACATCAAGAAACAAATCTTGGCCAACTGCTTTCTGGTAAGCATAAAATCGAACAGCCACTAACGCCTAATGAACCATATAATTATTAAAACGCTAATAATTAAGAAATATAATTCTTAAATTCATGGCTCACCTTTGAATCTACAGGGAGATCCGTAACTCTTACGTTAGACGCGTTTGACTCTAACGTCGCTTTTAGATGCTCACAAATCTCTATTACTAAATACTTATCTAGGTGAAATAAACTTCTAAACTAATTTTCCGAAAGTTCAAAAGCTTTTGATCTATCTCTTGGAACTCTCTCCCACCCCAAACTCTTTGTTTCTTTCATTTCTGACAGACGCCAAAACTCAAAACATGCGAGCTGTAAAGCAGCCATTTTGAAAATACCGCGATTCGAAGCGAAAAATGACGTCATAACGACAAAGAAACGCGATTCCGACATCCCCAGCCCTGTCGTTATAATTCGCTGGCGATACGGCGATGTCGAAGTGAATTTTCGAGACAAGAATAAGGTTTTCGCCAGTCGATGTCGTTATGGCGATATTTTATCGATTCCGCCATAACGACATGGCTACCGCCAAGACAAGAATAGGCCCCTGGTTTTGGAATGCCCTTCTCTGGCAGCGGCTCCGGTATTTCTAGTGTGAGCGCGGACCTCAGGGAGATGGCCGCGCCACAATCCGTTCCCTGGTGGCGGTTTTTGGTGACTCGGTTGTGTTTCTTGTGATGGGTGTAACGCGGCTCCTAGCGTTGTCACAATATTTATAGTAAAATTCACCAAATTTACCATTTGAATTTAGATTTTTAACCAAATTTATTCGTTTTTATTAACCAGAATAACCGATAACATTTACCCAAAATTAAATGAAAAGAGACTTCAAACTGTTTTAAGTATCTTTTCATTTAGTTTTTCACAATGTGCTTCACTTCACTTCTACCCAAAATTAGATATTTACCCAAATTTAGATGTTTACCCAAAATTAGATATTTACCCTAATTAAAATATTTACCAAAATTAAAATATTTGCCGAAATTCAATTTAAATATTTAAATTAAGATATTTAGATATTGACCCAAAATAAGATTTTTTCCCAAATTTAGACATTTACCCACAATAAGACATTTACCCAAAATAAGATATTTACCCAAATTTAACCACTTTAATATTTACCCAAAATTAGATATTTACCCAAAATTAAACATCTTAATATTTACTGAAAATTAGATACTAACCCAAATTTAACCATCTTTATATATAGGGCCTACTCAAAATTAGATACTAACCGAAAATTTAACCATCTTTGTTTAATTTTTTTTACAATTTCATAATTTTGCCATGTTAATTTACATATAATATTTTAGTTGTCAAAAACTTTTCAGTTGCCATGGTACAACTACAGCCCATCACATTTTTTTCTCTTTGGGGTTTTTCAAGTCCCATGAAGGTCTACTTAATCTCTGAATTTAAACAAAATTGATGAGTTACACCTCGGGTAGTCTCCTTGTTAGTGTGCACTGCGGTGCAGCAGACGACCGGCGATACACTGATGATAAAAAAAAGGCGCGCACATTTAACGGAAGTTGCGTGGAAAAAACTGAAAGCGAGACCTTTTAAATATCTCCTTCTACACTCCGTGTCTAAATATTCACCGCTGCCGCTGTGCATAAATATATCGACGCCCAACACAGTAAATTATGAAATTATGTAGCATTTTCTATATAGGGAAATATATTCAAAATCTAAAATGTTATTTAAATTCACATATAAATGATATTAAAAATTGTAGGAAAAAGCTCAGCCCAGGAAAATATGAGATAGCTGACGGTGAATCGTTTTACTTCGTCCAGAACTACAGTTCTCCTGTTTCAGTGTTCACATTGTATAAAAATAGAAATTTAAGATTAAATATCTAATGGAATTTACATTTGACCTTAATATCATAGGTTTTTGCTAAATACACGAATATTTTATATTTATTCTTTATAAAATTTCAAATTCATTTTTAACTTAATTTTTGAAATGGTACTTATATTTATAATTTCTAAAATGCTCAAGATATTTTTTAATTTGGCATTGTTATTGTCTTTGGTTTGCCTAAGTTAATATATTTATGGGCTGATAATGTTGTTCTAACGAAAAACTATCTTTCGCCACGTTACCATTATAATAATGAGTTTCCCCTTTCAATTTAAAAAGGTCACCTTAATTTTTAAAAGTTATAAAACAGATTTAAAATTTAATTTCTCACTAGGGTTTGAAATCGAACGCTAGAAACGGTTACAAGGTAATCAATAAGCTTTGTTATCAGATTTATAAATTAAACGCCAATCGCATAATTACTTTTCTCAAATAAACATTGGACGCGTATAGTTGTACCGTAGCTTTAAACTATAAACCTACTTATGTATTATTTTAACATGCCACGGATAGGGGAATATTCCGACCAAAAACCATCAAAGACTGATATCTTCGTTTAAAATACTCATTTTGTTCTAGGATTGATTCCAGTCTTTTTCTTGGTCTATTTTACTACAAAAAATAATTGAATTTGAAAGCAAAGACTCCACTGAGAAAATAATTCTATTGACTCAATTGGATTATTAAAATTTCAAGTTTGACTTTGTTCCAGCTAATATATCATGTACGAAAGTAAGTACAAAAAAGCAAATTATTATTATGAGAAGCTCCTTACCTTAATAATCATAAAATTGATTTCCTTTAAATTTCAATAAGAAGTCAATTTATAAGAGTTTTAAACCCATCATGTTAAAATGGGCAAAGCTTTACCGGCATTTATAGTTTGAACCAACATTTTCTAAGATTAATTGGAAATTAAACGAGGAACATACAAGAGAAATTTGTTGGAAATCTTAAGTACGTTGAACCATCAGCTACTTTTGTTTAAGCGCAATAAATTTAATTTACTAATTTCTTTTATAAACATCTTCCAAATTATTTTCAGAAAACTAATGGATACGTACAACTTAACAGTTAAAGCTCTTGTGAAAGAGGTAAATTAAGAATTATTTTTCTTAATAAATATGTAATATAATGAAATTTATAGAAATATAAATGACATCATAACACACGTTAAAGGTTTAATTACCCCTGCCCAATAAATGTTTTATATATAACTTAATGCATAGGGTTGAAACGGCCATACCAAACACTAATATTCATCCGCCATTTGAAAAACCAGTAATTTAATACCAATTCTTTCTGCCCGGATAACAATATCGACCTAGAAGCCGGCTGAGTAGATCTGGTGTTGAATGAATTGAAAGGATGGGTTGGCTTAAGCTTGGGAGCCCGGAACAAAACTAAAGTGATGTCAGGCAAAAGGGAGGCTACACTCGTGGAAATCGAAAGTCACCCTCGAATACCTTTAGTGCCCACAGGCTTTATTCTTACATTGATTTATTATGAATGTGAAAAGACGGATATTGAATCTAGAAATTTAAAAACTTACTAATAGCTCGTACCGATAGGTCTTCGAGCAAACAAAAAGACGCGAAACTCGGACCAAATAGATCTTCGAGTGAAAAACTAAATTAAATTAAAAACAATAGCCAGAAATTCCAAGGGTAGACCAGTTTCGTCCTATTTGGGACTCGTCAGTACCTAATTTTAAATATTTGCTTTTTAAATATTATTTCTCAATATAAAAGCAGCAAATCTAAAGAGGCCGTAAAGATTATTTTCACTCGAAAATGCCATTAAGTTTTTAAAGGCACGGTGATGTAAATACTAGAGTATTGAAAATTTTTTATTATGAACATTAGAAAATTGCGGTTTACTTACTTCCACTAAAGTTTTAGTCGGCTGAAAAAAACATGAAATTTTTACTATTTAAAAAAAGTAATGAAACCTTACATTAAGATGGATTTCTTGATTTCAGTACGAAATAAAATGTAAAAGAAAAATTGTCCAAAAGTTAAGTTCTTGCGAAACTTTTTTCTACTTCACCACATTCAAATCATTCAAGTAAGGACCAAATGTTTTAATGTAGTTTAATATAAGCCATTTTTTATTTAAAAATAAGGGCGTGACTTCTTAAGCTTGAAATCTTTCTTTACAATATCATATGGATTTTTTGCATTATTCTTTAGATGTCTTAAAGTGCACTTGAAAAGTAACATTACTATCTAATGCCTTAAAACTGTTATAAATAATAATAAAATATTAAGCTAGGTTAATACCCAAGGCAATGACTTTAAACAGGTAGCCTTGTTATTAATCGTTAAAGAACCTATCTGACAGACCAAGTCCGTGTCAGTGTTGGGCATTAATCAATTAAATTTTCAATCTATTAATTATTTGACTAAAATATTATTGCAATTAAATTAATTGTAACTAAGCGATTATTTGCACTTTGCAATTAATTTAATTGCAATTAAAATATTTACAATTAAACCATTAATTGCACGTTGCAATTAATATAATCAAAATTTCAATTAATTTAATTGCCCAATTCAATTGATTTAATTGAAATTAAACCATTAATCGTCCATGGAAATTTAATTAATTGCAATTAAATTAATAGCAATTAAAATTAGTTGCAATTAAACCATTAATTCCACATTGCAATTAGTTTATTTGGATTAATACCTGTTAATTTACGTTTTGATTGTTAAAAGTATCAATTAAAACTAATAATTAAGTACCCTATTTAACTTTACGGATATTAGATGACCACGATTTATATATATTTATGCATATGAAATTGCTCTTAGATATATTGCTTCATTCATAAAATTTAGCACTACTCCTTGGTAGGAAACATTACTTTCATAATATCAAAAGTGACATAATTACCTGTATTTTAATATGCTAAAGGTTTAATGAATGCTCGAATCGAGATTGACCACATAAAAGACTATTTATTGTGTCCTTCTGGATTTTTTTTTAGTCTATGGTAGAATATCGTAGGTAGATGGCGAAAGCATCTCCACA
Organism: Leiobunum rupestre; assembly: GCF_980474605.1. Taxonomy (NCBI): domain Eukaryota; kingdom Metazoa; phylum Arthropoda; class Arachnida; order Opiliones; family Sclerosomatidae; genus Leiobunum; species Leiobunum rupestre. Next base: position 21,031,319 of record NC_143385.1, on the reverse strand, counting down.
GAACGACAAAAAATACAAAAATACTAGGTTTGACAAGTGCTACTTAGTTCCTCCGTTCCTCACTACGAGGCGTTATTTGTTGGTTTTAGCTTCCTTCCCTCCCCAAGGCATACTTTCCCTTCTCCTCTCCCAACTTGTATTTCGCTCGTAACATTCATTATGAAATAGGTCCGATTGACACACTTTTGGTAAATATGTCAATTTTGATAATATTCATTTTTTTTATTATTTTCTTTGTGTGTCGTTCATATTTCTTTAGTTTGTCGAATGTAACTATAAACTAGCAAAAGTTACAAGTCGCGACGTGTTTGTTTGTTTTGTAGGTGGTTGGCACGGCATGCAGTGCAAAGGGTACTTGCCTTTCGCTCCAGATAGGCCAGATTAATTTTAAGGATACCGCACACTCCAATTGGACAACTAGAGCAAAATGGCCTTAGTTACTTTACATCGATCTTACAAAGTCCGTAGCGCGCGCATTTATTTATTAACGTGGCTCGCGCAAAATCGCGAGAGTTTCTTTCGTCTAAGAAATTAGGAATTAGTCCACGCAACACTTCCGAGGCTCTGAATAAGCCCCAACCTCAGAGACCACTAAGTTAGCCCCAACCTCGGAGGTCTACAAAGATAGCCCCAACTTCGGGGGCCCTGTACCATAGCAACCTTGACACATACCTTAATACGGCTATGCCTCCGCCCAATTTTTTTTCCACAACAAAGTTCCTAAAGTAGCCCAATTTGGCGGGAAATCACCCATCTGGCAACTCTGTTTCGCTCCCACATACTACGCTACGCATTTTCCATCGCACTACACATTGGTTCGGACGCCACTCTCCAGTCCGCGCCCTTTACAAAAATCTTATTTAATTGTTAGTGTTTAATCAAATGTATTTAAAGATTGAAAATTGATTAGTTGTTACTTATGAAAAGTAACGATTAATAATTGGTTGTTTTTTAATTGTGAATACAGTATATAACAATTAATCAATTGTTAATCGTGAGTTTTCACAATAACAATTAATTAATTGTTAATTTTTATAGTCGTGATTAACAATTTATTAAATGTTAATTGTTAATTGTGAAAAGTCACGATTAACAATTAATTAATTAATTGTTTAGTTTTAGTTGCCCCAGCAATTAAAATTTGCCCAACACTGGTCCGTGTCTTGGGATTTTTTGAAATAAAGTAATAAAATTTAACTAAAGATCAAAATAATACTTTTCAGCTAATACGCACTCATGAAAATATTGTACTTCGTGAACGTTTTTAAATCAAATAAATGGGACTGATAATATTGGGGTGCAGCGAGAGAGTCGCAAGCAAAGCGACTCTTCTCCTTGACCATAAACATGTCCCAGGATAGTGTGTCAGAATTTATAGCCCGGTGTACCTAGTAACAGAGACCATACCTCCGGAGGCCTATCATCATAGTGCCATACGGACCCTGGCTCCCCGGTAAAGCCACCAGTTATTGCACACTCTAACCCATTTAGGGCCCATGTCCCAAAAAAATGTTTCTCTATCGGGTATATTATTCGCACTAGAACTGCAAAAATGAAGCGCGATTGGGGTCCATATCTTTTAAAGGTCGAGAAAAAAAAAAATTTCCCGTGCGCGAATTTTGATCCCCGAAAAACTGAGCTTGTAAATTTCTTCAGGGGTGACAGCGTCTACAGCTTGACCGACTGCTCACACCGGTTTTGAATAGAATATCAATAATGAATTTAATGATCATCACTCAATCTGTCAGAGCTGTCAAGCAAGTTTTCAGAGATGTCAATCAGTTGTCACTCTTAAAAAATATGAGAGGGGTTGAAATATGCCCTCTTCTTAGTCTTTAAGTGTGATAATTAATATAATTTAAGTGTTATTTATATCGGCTTTAATATGTCAATTCACCTGTATGTTGAACACAGTTTATAACAATAATTGTATTTAACTCGCTAAGATAATTTGTTTTTGTATCATTTTAGCTTAGAATCCAATAGTGTGTTAACTGGTTTCTGTTCAATTTATTAAAGTATTAATCCTATTAAACACCCCGTACTACTTTTTCCACTGTTTGATATAAATCTGAAAAATTCATACTCCTAAACAACAACTAACACATGTTTTAGATTACTTACATTGTAGCGGACTAACATAACCGAGGTGGTTACTCGAATAGAAATCCGTTTTGACTCGAAAGAAATTTCCTCTGGGTTTGTTTGCATGGGACAATCTCGCACTCTGTAGGTTAAGGGTTACGACTGAATTCGCCACAATGAGAAGAGTAAATCCTTTCAAAAGCATTATGTTACTTAATATTAAGTAGATTCTCAGCTTAGCATTTTACAAAGGTTATATACATGTAGATGAGCATTAGGATTGGGAAAGCTCTACATAATACATGTTCAGTGACCAATATCGAAAACTAATAATACGTGTCTTTTGGCATTTTACAAGTTGAGGCAATCTCTTTTTTATGAGATGCTCTGTCATATTCTATCGTTTTAGCCCATGATACCTGTCTACACGCCATTTCGCTAGCATACAGCACCGCATTTGTTCAGAATATCATCATATTGTCCTTGTTAGCTACACTTGTTATAAGTTAGCTATTCAGCCACCCTAACAACCGTGTATATAGGATGATACGATGTCCCAGGTGCCCCTGATTTCAGTACTGACCCAATGGTTCAAAATAGAGCTTTTAATAGTTTAAAAAAATATTTTATACTAGAAAATTTAATGAAAATGGTAATAAATAAATTTGATCAAGATTTGATCTTTGTGAAAATTAATATTAAATATAAAATAATATAACAAAGAAAATATTAATTTTTAAACCATTTGTTTAGAGTTTTTTATGAAAAAAGATTTGTATAATTTTAGATATTTCGTTTTTATTACATTTAAAATAACATTTAATATTCAGCGTTTAGCTAAAGTTTCTTTTTTTTTTGCTACTCGGAATTCTTAGAATCGACTGTTTCAAAATCGAGGGGGATGGTTGATAATTAGTGAATAAAATTAACAGTTATCAAGAATTTCATTGGTAAAAATATCAAAGTAGTTATGACGCCATAAAAATTAGTTTTGTAAACGATAATGTTTTTATTAATATATCTGTAAAAAATCCACGTTTTATTTTCGTTTTGTATTTAACAATAATTTCAACGTCAATAATCAACGCCAATAACATGTCGTTTTAGTCTAAATTGTCTTACATTTTTATGAACGGTCTGACAACCCTGCTTTAACAGTTATAGTGATCCGATTTCTATCCAAAATAATCGGAAACTATTTTGTAACAAATATATTATTCGGGTACAAATAGCAACCTCAAAGATAAATATTTGATATATATTCGACCTATTTCTTGCCCCGGTTACTTCCTTAATTTTCTCGCCCAAGAAATTCATACGTTTTAGCAGAGATTCGCCTGTATAGACAAGGCTTAATAGTACCGGTGTGTTCTATTATCCCATGGGGCCCAAGCGGCGAAGTAGGCGCTTTGTGCTAGCGTGTATGGAACGCCAAAAGTATCACAAGCAACACTTTTGGACATGTCAAAAGTTTTTGACTAGTGCTTTTCCGTTAGCATTCATTGGCTTTTAATTCACCGAATCCCATCGAAGTTGCAACTTTTCCACCAATAAAACAGTGACAATTTAAGCTCATTATTTATTCAACCATTAAAAATTGGCTGCTTCATTTGGGAGGAGTCACGTTTTTACTTGACTCGACACAATTTATACATGTCAAAATCAATTTTAGACATGTCAAAACTTCATTTCGACTAGTGCTTTTCGTTTTGACTAGACAATTTCTTCACGCATCGTGATTGGACTTGAGGTTTTTAACGGTAACTGGACAGAAATATTATTAACATAATTATTGAAAAACGCCATTCTATTGGTTTATCAAAATTTATACAAAGCCTTTATTGGCCTTTACGTGTCACGTGAAATAATTTAGTTACATCCTTAAAAAATCTCATGCCTTTATCCCCTCCTCCGACAAATTGAACATGTCAAAAAATTTCTGACTAGTTAAAAACTGTAGTCAAGTACGCCAAAGGTGTCTCAATTCCCGTATAGAAATCTAACGCGAGCCGAAAGTGTCACAATACAACAGTTTTCGACTAGTCGAAACTTTTATACACGTCCAAAATACGAGTCACGTCAAGAATTCGGCACTAGTTCGGAAATGTGTCGCTTAAAAACGTTTTTGACTAGTCTCGAAATGTCGCGACTAAACCTGCGATGCCTTTCAACCAATCACAATAGTTGAAATTCAAACTGCCCAATCGCGAGTGATGTAAATTTCTGTCGCTTAGCTCGCCAAAAGTGTCTCAATACAACAGTTTTCGACTAGTCAAAACTTTTATACACGTCCAAAATACGAGTCACGTCAAGAATTCGGCACTAGTTCGGAAATGTGTCGCTTAAAAACATTTTTGACTACTCTCGAAATGTCGCGACGAAATCTGCGACGCCTTTCACCCAATCACAATGGTGGAATTCAAACTACCCAATCGCGAGTGATGTAAATTTTTCGCGAATGATGTAATTTTCTGTCGCTTAGCTCGCCAAAAGTATCTCAATACAACGGAACGAGACACTTCAAAAACTTTTTCCCTAGGTTCGATCTCAATGATTAAATCTGCGATGGATGTATTGTTTCTTAATTATTTCCGTTTATTATCCGATAAATCTGCGACTACGTCTTCTGCTGCTACGTCAGTAAATCGTTTTTGGTAGCAGACGATTCCTTTAATATAAAGAAAGAATCACATAAATAATAGTGACAGGATTGGCAACTTCACAGACAAAAAGGATTGAAGACGTAGGCTTCGAATGATATTGCAAAATAAACTTGGCAGTACGAGAAGGCTGCGTCGGAATTGAGTTTCATTAATTTTTTTATTAGACGGTTTCGAAATTGAAAATAGAAAGGGTGCGTCAAATATCAATGCGTTGTTATTAATAACTAACGATATTTTATATAGCAAAGGATCCTTTCAACGTGTGAGATTTTAGAACGCGAGCTTTATAAACAGCATGTTTAAATTATTTTAACTGTGTTTTTAAGACTGGCAAAATAAATGTTGCTTTCCAATTTCTGTTAGATATTTTGAAGACCGGAGGTGGTTTGTGTAAAACCAACTGAGTAGAAATCTTCTAGCGATGTTTTGTACTCAGGCATAATTGTAAGCAAAGAGTATAGAAAGTGCGTGAACTAGAGAACACAGTTGGCATCGGCCAATGAATTGGTCGCCACAGAGGATGGCACTCCGAAGAGCTCAGGAGACGGGTCTGTACTTTGGTAATACTATTCCGTAAGTCGTAATCTTTGAATGTCGAGATAGTCAAACCAATTTTACCTTACAAGGAGTACCGAGGAGAAAAGTGTTTTCGGTACGGAAGTATTAGATTACTAGGTAAAGGTATACGCGCTGCCTGTGAATAACACGCCGTGAAAAGTCAGAATTGCTAGCAGACGAATTTTATTTAATTGTTTACGTCTTGTCAATGGTTTTAAATTACGTTGAACACTTCTGAAAACTCTGCCCGCGCAAGTGGCATGGAGTGTTGGACATACGGATATTTTTTTAGTAGTCACTGAATAGTGGGGTAAAATGGGGGTAGCCAACATTTTAGTTTACCCGTCAGAATTAAAAAAGAAGTTTATTATCAGTTGAGTTACGTGATGAATTTTTTTTAAATAAAATGTGATTGACGGATGATGGATTTATGATACGCCATATTTGCCATTTGTTATGAATATTTAGGTAAATTTTTCACTAGTCAAATTGACTAGTGAGCCAGCAGATTTCGATTAATGTTAGTAACGAGAACATTTATTTTAGTGCCTTATGTCTAACGCTGGTGTCATGATGGTAACGAAATTAGCCTTCCCGTGCAAAAAGAACAAGAGAAAAGAACTGGCGGATAATAAACACATTCGTCTGAGCAGAGTGTTCTGCTTGCTCTAATGTTGTATAAAGTGTAACGTAACTGTTCAATTACTAACAACGTTTTATTAGTTGTAAGCCTAATACACAGTGATAAATATTAAGATATATGTGTTAATTTAAGTTAATTATATTCGAAAAATAATAACGAAAGTTTGAAAAGTTTTCCCATTTTAGAAAACGTAATTGAAAACTATTGACAAGACGTAAACAATGCATTACTTTCGTCCAACATTGCAACAAGTTTTTCGTCCCGTCTTGTTCCCAACTGTACTCTACATTTCAAAAATAGAGGAGACTCGTCGCAGAATTATCTGCTAGAGTTTCTAGGATCAAGGTGGCTAATTTTAGATTTTATAGAAAGATAAGTTTGAATTATTGTTATTGATTCCAATTTTAAAATATTATTGGAATACATGAAAAATTAAATTATTTTAATTAACAGGTGTGTGATATTAATATTGGTCGCGAACGACAGAGAGCGCCACAGCGCTCGGCATTATTATGTAGACCAAGGGCTATAATTTTACATATGATGTGTCTGTATTAATTTTTATTAGGCAAACTATAACGTTAGAGCAAAAACACGAGAACCACCAATGGTCTAGAGAGTGAGGAGTGAAAACGCGAACAAGTAAAGATACCAAGAAGTACTTTGGCCGATAGGCCTTCAAGGCGAAAAACTTTAATACGACTAGACTAAACTATAACGTTGTCCATTAGGTTTGACCATAGAGATAGAAAAGAAATAGAGGGAAGATTACCGCGTTAATGCAGTGACCTGACCTCGGAGATGAATACCCGACTGTTGGGGTCCCGGTACGATTCTTAAGCCTCAATGGTTTTCTTTAACTGCGTAATTAGTCATCAGGGCCGGATTAAGCCATTTTTCGCCCGGGAGCCCAAGATAATATGCGCCCCTAAAACCAAGGGACTCATTCCGGAGACTTAAGACTTTCGTTTCTTAAAGGTTGTAGGGGTAGAGTAAAAAATTATTCAACTAAAAATTGTAAACAAACAACAATATATGGTTCAAACTTTTACTTTTTATTGCTCACTATACAACAAAAGCACCATAATTTAATAATGATTTGGAATTTTTGGAAGTAATTATTACAAATTACGTTTTCGCGCTTTATTTTCAGAAAATGTATTAATTGTTTCATCCCAGCTAATGCTATTTAGAATATCTGACTCTATAGAGAGTATAGTTAAGGAATTAAGTCTTTTTTGGTGGATGGTAGAACGTAAGTAATTTTTCACTCTCTTTAGAGTTGAGAAGGATCTTTCGCCCGAACAGTTAGAGCAGGGTAGGCATATGAAAATCCTTAAAGCTATTTCGATAATGGGAAATGAATTACTCAATTTCTTTTCTAATAAAATGTTTAAAATTTTCCTAGCTGATAGATTTTCTAACTTCAAGCCGAAAGCTGGAAGTAATCCCTTTAACTGTAGCAACTCGTGAAAAATATTTGGCTCAATGTCATCAGAATAATACTCCCTAAGAATTTTAGAACCGTCTTCGATTTCGTTGTAAGTAAGCTTGGGTAATTCAATCAATACGTTGAAACGATTTTGTAGCAAATCATAGGCCTGTGATCTTCGAGAAAGTTCACCGCGTAACGTATCAATTATGACTAGAAATGTCTGGTACTTCATTTTTTCTTTCCCAGTCAATACAACCTCTTGCGCTAGACCTTCATCAACTGCTCTTTTTCGAGTTTTCTTCCTACATAATTTCCATTTGTATTCTTTTTTTCCACACAAAATCTCGGCTTCGATTTGAAAGCGTTCAAACTCATCCCGCAGTGAACTTACGTACACTACCAAAGAGTTATATAAACAGGTAACAGTTGATAATTCTATTTGCTCTCCTTGAAGAATCTTGCTAGTTGAATTAATACGATTTAACACTGGAGTCCAAAATACGACCATAAAAGCTATTTCCAAAGTACACATTTTGTCTAAGAGAGATTTAGCTTCGTGGCGTGTGCTTGCTTTCTTCTTTGTGTCGTTAGACATTTCAAGTAACGCTTCTTTAATTTCAGCGTATCCACAATGCAGAGAAGTACAAGCGTCTTCCCTGGCTGACCACCTTGTACTTGAAAGTGATTTAATGGTTTTGGCTTCGTAATTGTTTTTTAAATGACTAGATAGTACTTCCCAGCGGTGAGTTGAGCCGGAAAAAAAACGTAAATGGCTTGAAGAAAGGTGAAAAAATCGATAGATATGGTTGTACAGTCAGCGGCGGATGTACCAACCAAATTCAGAGAATGTGCAGCGCATGGAACGTAGGCGGCAAATGAAGCTTCTTCTCGAATCAATGCTTGAAGTCCGGCATATGCACCTGACATATTTGAGGCATTATCATATGATTGGCCCCTGCAGTTTTTTATATCGATTCCATGAGCTACTAAATCTAAAACGATCGCGTCCCGCATTTCAGCGCTTTTGTGTCCAACTGAAGACAGAAATTTGAAGAATCTTTCTACTGGGTCACCATTGGGAAGAACATAGCGAAATATCAATGTTAATTGATCAATTTTGGATGTCTGGGGTAGAGTCAACACTTATCGAAAAATATTTCGCGGCCTTAATTTAATTTAGGATTATTTCTTGTACTTTGTTGGCCATAATTTCAAACAACTCATCGCAAATGGTAGAAGACAAATAAGAAACATGTCCACGACCCAAATTTCCCCTATCAGATATATGTTTGGCTAAAAAGGGGTCAAACTCTGTAATCAGTTCTAATATGCCCAGATAATTTCCATTGGATTTGGATCGAAAAGTTTCATTTTCTCCTCGTTTGGCTAAGCCTCTAGTGGCTAAAAACTTAATAGTCGCGACCACCCTTCGTAAGACATTCCTCCAATAATCTATTTCTGTTTCATATTGTTTTTTCAAATGCATATTAATTGCGGTGTTACATTTTACGCTACAGCGTAGAATTAATTGGCTTTGACAAGTTAAATGACCAGCACTCTTTTCGTGCGACTTAATTTTCTCATACTGCTTCTTCCAATTAATAAATACATCTTTGACAAAAGCAGATTTTGTACAATTTGGATTGGCATCTGTCGCGAATAACAGACACGTAAAGCAGTATAAAGCATTCGTAGATTTAGAGTATATCAGCCATTCCCTTTTAATATTTTCGCCGTTGACCTGATTTCTTGTAAAAACATCTTTCGATAAAAGTTTGATTTTGTTACCAAATACGCGTTCGGTTTTCTCAAACTGAATAAGATCTATATTTTGATGTAATGGACTGGCCAAAAGCAAGTTTCGAGTTTCCACGTTTATTTTCCATAGAGCAGGATCATTTCCAAGTCTGTTTTCAGTAACATTACAATTAAGCATATTGCATTGTTGACTAACTTGGCTTTGTTGTAAGTCTTCTGGAAGTTCTGGTAGCTGAGATATGGTGCAATTGATTTTTCTTGTTGTTGAACCCGATAGATTGTCCAAACAACTAGGGTGAACTTTAAGGGGTAGCTGTGGCTCTTCAGAAGCTTCATGGGAATTCTATAATTTAGGACAAATCCGGTTAAATGTTTTTTTAATTTATTATATATCGGCCGCCAAGTACGTAAATTAAAAAAAAAGTTATGTGTTAAGATCTGTGAAAATCTTATACATCATACAGAAACCTAAATTATCAGGCCACAGAAGTATTGAAAATTATGACAGAAAACTTTAAACCTCAATATAAAATGTTAGTTATTAGGGCTCTGCAAAATAACAATTACACCAAACTCCCCAATGTTCTGAAGTTGTCGCTATTGTGTCGTCTAAAAACGTTTATTTAATAGTCGTATTACCCACTGCATCAAGAATTTAACATACAATCTAAAATAGGCGCTTAGGATATTCTATTATTTATGCGACGGTTCTGGGTCTCTGAAACCCATAGAAATCTCATAGGTAACTAGAATGCTGCCGTGTAACTGGCAAATGGCCCAAACGCCGTGGCAGACGAAGCCAGATCTCAGCCAATCAGAGCTCAAAGAGCGGTTCTGCCAAGAATTTAATGTCACCAGAGAGAATGACCTCACCTAGCTCTCGCTATAGTTACGCGGAACTAAGGAGGATTATTATCCTCCTTGGCGGAATCACTCTACGGCCTCTCATTGGCTGAAGGTTCAAAACGAACTGGCGACAAGCTCGGCCGTAGGCGGCAGCATTCTAGTTACCTATGAGATTTCTATGCTGAAACCCGAGGCCCGTATTTTAGTTCACATTTCAGGAATCATAACGGCTCTGAATTAATTAAAATGCCTTTACGCCTATAAAATTGTTGATAAAATTACAAATTACGCCGTTTTCCCAGGGTATCCTCCCAGGGTAATTAACTCTGATCTTACCTGAAATATTTCCACATCCACTGCAACCCTTCATATTCTTTGGCTTTGCTAGGAAAAAGTTGTGCATTTTCACAGTTTTTTCCTTGATCGACCAGTTCACTGATTTTTGGTTTACTAATGAAGAAGGTGTCAAGTTTTGGTACCTTATCCAAAAACTCTTTTTGTCGCCTTGTTTTCTCTATAAGCCTTTTCCGATTTTGTGCACCGCTAGGTCTCTTATTTTGTTCACTCATTTTGAGCATAAAACGTTCGTAGAACGACTAAAACCGCGGGAAAATGACTAGCAGATAACGGTCTTTTTGCGGATTCCAAGAAGTATATAGACCCGCAATAGAACCGTTAAAATGTTGCCAGCGCCAGATAAACGGTAATAGGTTTACGCACACTATAAGAAGTGAACAGAAAGCTAATAGCAAAATACACGATCACGCTCATTACTAAAATGAAATACTAAAAACCAAATAAAGTATTAAAAACGGTTTCTAACATACTCAAATTACTAAACGAACAGAAGTAATTTAGTAAATCTCTTGCGAATTTTATAAAGTGTAAACCAAAGTATCTAGCTCAGTGCGCCCCTGGGAGCCTTGCGCCCGGAGGCCAGTGCCCCCTTGCCCCCCCCCTTAATCCGGCCCTGTCCGTGACAATAGTTAAAAGATATATTAAAAGTCTGCTGGGATATCGTAGACCTCCATTGTCCTGGGCTTCAATTAATTTCAATAATGCTGCTAAGGAATTTGATTCATTTGAATTTGTTTCGGTTATATGACTAGTATTACAGACACTTTTCTTCACAGCTTGGTTATTGCTTTGACTTGATCTATCACAGCAAGTTATCGAAGTTGGTACCGCGTCAGGATGTAACTGTTTCCTTCAGCACGACTTACTAAAATCTTCTTCTTTGAAATGCTGGCTACACACTTTGTAATGTCCATTGATTGCAATTTTATCACAGTCGCTTGTCTTAAATATTGCAAAAATCCATTTCCTTTTAAGTGTTTCATCTGTTGGTAACATGTGGAAGCTAATAGGGTTTGCATCATTTTCTAATTTCTTTCTTTTCCTCGTCTTCTCACTTATAGTACAACTAGGCACCATGCATACTACCATTTTGATTCAAAACCTACAAATTCCAATTAATTTTTAACACCCGAAATTAATTTGGCAATTTATAACATACCTTAGTAAATAAGGAGCCTTAAAAAATCATTAAGCCTTGTCTCTGCTTATGAGAATTGAGATATCATACTCTCACATCCTTCAATTTCTAAAATGTAATAACAGTTATATAATGACTACTTCTATGGAATCAATTAAAATATTTTATAATTATAGCTTACCAATTAAAATCAAGCCAAATTGTAATATTGGCTATCATACTTTCGCGAACCGAAAATTTTGGCCTTTTCTGCTGAACCCCTACTCTCAGTCTCAACTGCGAGGCGACTCAGGCGAGCGGGGCATTTCCCGGCGGGAAATGGAGTATTTAAAATTCTTTAGTCCAGCTAAGAGCGCGCGCGGCGAGAGAAGTCGGCAACTTAAATTGCCAAACAAAAAATAAAAAACGGCACCGCGCACGGGCCTTGATTAACGTAGGCAGCGGTGACACTATCGGCTTGCGTTCGATTTCTATACGGGAATTGAGACACCTTTGGCGTACTTGACTACAGTTTTTAACTAGTCAGAAATTTTTTGACATGTTCAATTTGTCGGAGGAGGGGATAAATGCATGAGATTTTTTAAGGATGTAACTAAATTATTTCACGTGACACGTAAAGGCCAATAAAGGCTTTGTATAAATTTTGATAAACCAATAGAATGGCGTTTTTCAATAATTATGTTAATAATATTTCTGTCCAGTTACCGTTAAAAACCTCAAGTCCAATCACGATGCGTGAAGAAATTGTCTAGTCAAAACGAAAAGCACTAGTCGAAATGAAGTTTTGACATGTCTAAAACTGATTTTGACATGTATAAATTGTGTTGAGTCAAGTAAAAACGTGACTCCTCCCAAATGAAGCAGCCAATTTTTAATGGTTGAATAAATAATGAGCTTAAATTGTCACTGTTTTATTGGTGGAAACGTTGCAACTTCGATGGGATTCGGTGAATTAAAAGCCAATGAATGCTAACGGAAAAGCACTAGTCAAAATCTTTTGAAATGTCCAAAAGTGTTGCTTGTGACACTTTTGGCGTTCCATAAGCGTGACTCGCGAGGCTTGGAGCCTTGGATCTATCGCGGTGTACGTCGGATAGGTAATTTAACGGTACGACTCGTGCCAGTACAGTAAAAGTTCATTGTACATTCAAGTTTTGAAATGGTGAGTACGTTAAGTTTTATTTTTTACTAGTCAATAATTGTTTATATAGTTCAGTAACGTGTGGGTTAGTGTAGGTTTTAAGCCTTGGTCAGGTCTTAGAATCTTCGAATAGGGTAAATTTAATAATATCAGTCTACATTATTAATAACAAAAACAATTACGAATATTTGCGTTCCTAATAGTTAAGTATTTAGTTTATTCAATACACGGTATCAGTCTACACTCCCCTAACATTGGTTTTGTGTGTAAAGTTAATATCTAGGCTTTCACAAGTTTTCAGTTTTTCATTTTGGATTTCCACAATTTTTTTCATTCAAAATTTCACCAGAAAAGGTTTTTGGGCTGTTAAATTTAAAACCATAGTTTTCGAATTAACTTTTTGCATTTGGAAAATAGCTGGGGTTCCTAATAAATAAAGTTATATATATTTTGTTTAATATTTGGTATTTCAGTTGGCGTTACTCGCAGTCGCATATAGGTAATTGAAATTTGTATATTTACCAAAGTTAATAAATTAGATAGTTGCCTACTTGGAAATACAACATATTAGTCTGTGAGGATCTCTTAGCGGTGGTTTTCTTTGTGAAGTTAATATCTAGGTTATTATAGGGATTTTAGGGTTTAATTTTTTATTTCCACAAAATTTAATTTCTTTCAAATTTCATCAGAAAAGGTTTTCGGCCTTTCAAATCACTATCTAAATAGAAAATAATTCTGACTCAAATTATTATTTAAGCTGCAGTGCGTTTAAATCAGATTTTCGCAACGGCTGAAGAACACTGTCTTATCCACGGTGCGATCAAGGATTGGTTAACTACTCCAGAACCAGAATAACAAGTTGGCAAGCCAAAATATACCTCTCCTCGGAAGAATTGTCCCTAGTGGTATTAATTTCTCGAGATAACCCTTAAAGATATATCTCCGCAATTTAGAGTTATTTGTTAAAAATATTAACCCATTTCTATCCCGACCGGTATAAAATTTTAATTATAATTAAAATAATTGAGACGAAACGACCAATTTTAATTTATTCAGAATATCATAAGTTAAGTAGTTACAACAGTAAGTTAGACGTACTATAACAATGCACAATTGAATTAAACCCTTTTACAGAACAAGTTTATCAGTTAAATATAATACGAAGCAAATTTTAATGAAATATCTACAGAGGCTTTTTGGAATTACTCGCTTACGAAATACTTGCCGCATCTTTAACGCTCATTTTATTTCAACACTCGCCCTTGATGAAGATACCGTAGATATCTGGTAGTGGACGACTCGTTCACTTCCTGTTGACGTTGTGACGCATACCACATGAAAAAGACCAATGCCGTCCAATTTCCAATATCATATAATGACTCGCACACCCAAGAAATCATTGACTGCGTTAGAAATCGTAGATATCCAAATATCCACACCAAATGTATTTACAAGAAGCAAAAACCTTACCATCAACAAAGCACAGAGAGCCACTTGACTAACCGCCAGCTTTTAAAGCAATTAACGTTAAATTATCTCCTTTGAATTAACAGAACTATATATAGGTCGTTAAGAAAGTGGACCACCCACAGGGTCTACCCTTTAACCCTCTAATCTCGGCTGACTGCGCTAAAACAAGATTTAACCTTTAAAAAATACCAGATTAGGCCTTCATAAATTCATTAATAAAAAAAGACTTTATTACCTATTATGCTTACGATGCCTGTCTTAATTTCAGTGAATCTAAGCAGCTATCGGTGGTTCTGTGGTAGAGCACTCGACTGCCAAGCCGAATGGTCTGGGTTCGAAACCTGGGTGGCGCATTTGTTTTTAATCAATAGAGAAACGCTAAATTAGAATTTCTTCGATGCAATAATTTCAATTTCAATTCTATTTCAATTAAACCAAAATTTCGTACTCTATTAAATACGTTTCCGATAAAGCTGAAGGTCTAATTTTCAATAAGGCGTAACAAGTGTCGGTGGTTCTGTGGTAGAACGTCCGCCTGTCAATCAGGAGGTCTCGGGTTCAAATCCCACCCGATGCGATCGCAAATTGATACTAAGACGAATACCGTGTACAACTGGTGGAAACCCTGCCATTGGACGTTGAGAGGTAGCATTACACTCAGCACTCGGTCCGTCCCAAAGTCATTAAGAAGAAGTTGGAGAGAAAACGCCCATATAAACACAACAGACTCAACATGCACATCCATCAGAACACAAACACAACAAATTCAACACTCACAACCTACGCATAAACATTACAAAAACGTAAAACACCAAACCGTCACGACGGTGAGCGAAAAAACACCATCCAAACCAAACCGCAAATGCATCCGTTAACGCTCACCGTCACACGGTGGTTTTGCCAACCCTTTGAGAAACTGCGTACGCAGTGATTACACTTTGCACCGAAAATGCGAACGCGTTCGCAGTCCTGACAGACAGACACACCCACAGACCCACCCACAGACCCACCCACAGACCCACCCACAGACAGACACGGTCGTTGTATAACCCCTCCTAGGGGACTTTGTCCCCTCGGAGAGGTAAAAAACCGAAAAGCATCAAGAAATGATACGTCATTCAGAAATGGAGGTGATACCGCGTCAGTCAGTAGTGGTGATCTCTTGACAGCTAACGATGAAGTAGCTCGTAAAATACTTTTCAAAATGATTATTTAAATTAGCCAAACTTTATATTATTTCAGATAGGAACTAAACTAGTAAAATTTAAAAAAAAATGTTAATATCGACATAATACAGAAAAGCGTTCTGTGATTTAACATGACTTATTAAATTGGCAAAACTTTATTTTATCTAGATATTAATTTTACTAGTGAAATTTATTACAAAAATTTTAATCTCGACATTATACAAAAAGCGTTCTGTGATTTAACCTTCTAATTTTTTTAAATAATTGGGTTCGGAACTCATAATTAACTGTGATATGACGGAGCTCAAGATATAGACTATAAGCACTTTGTTTACAGCTCTGAATTTAAAAATGTTGATCTCAACATATAAAACAGAAAAGCGTTGTAATTTTAAACTTGTTAATATTTAAATTAACAATGTAAGAGTTTAGTAACTCGTAAAGTAGAACCTAATGTTTCAAAAAGAAATTGTTTTAATCATAATTTTTTGTGGTATTCAATATTATGGGTACATAAAATAAAATCATTTTGTACTTCCGCTGTGGTGCAGCTGCTGGTGTGAACTTTAAAATACGATAAATAAACTGTTTATTTAAAGTTTTTGTTAAAATTGGTCTCCATTATTACCATATTTACACGTTTTTAAAACCGTTTAAAAAACCAGGGTTTAGGCGGACATTCCTCAACCAAATGAAATGTTTTTCTATCAACTATTAGTAAACGTTTTCCAAACCGTTTATTAACCAGATTTAACCTATTAATAAACGTAGCTTTAATGTTATACGTATATTCCAACAACAGAGAAAAGGCTTGAAAATCGTTTTTTAACGTTTAATGTTGGTTGATTAATTGTTTATAAAACGTTTTGTTAATATCGCTAAAGATATGTATATTACAAAACGTTGATATTTAGTTTGTGGTATTAACGGATAACCGTTTTTTAAACCGTTTAAAAAACGAGGGTTTAGGCGGACATTCCTCAACCATTTGAAACGTTTTCTAATGGACCATACTTCAACGTTTTCAAAACCGTTTATCAACGAGATTTAGCTACCTGGGTACAACCAATATATAAAAAAATAAATCCTGTAATTATCGTCAGGTAGTACGATACTATTTTAACAATAATGAAGTATACTGAACGAAACTTTACTGAAAATTAAAATTCCAAGTTATTAGTGGAAAATTCAAATTAATAAATTCAAAATTCAGTTTCACAATTTATACTTAAAATTTTAAAATTTAGGTTTGAAAATAGAAATTTGAAAAAATATCGAAAATTTTAGTATCAAAACTCAAAAGTCAATTATAAATTGTCAAATTCCAAAGTAAAATGTAAAAAATGTTATTTCCAAAATTAAATTGTTAAATATATAAATTCAAACTTAAAATATTAAATATCTTAATTCAAAATGCATACATCAAATATCGAAATGAAAATATTAAATATCAAAATTAAAATTAAAATAAGAAATAAAAAAATGAAAATATTAAATATCAAAATTCATACATAAAATATCAATATTCATACATCAAATAACTGAATTAAAAATTCAAATTCATACACAAAATCTTAATTCAAAATTCAAATTCATAAATTTATTTGAAGCTCAAACCTGGTAAAAGTTAATTTTAACATATTTAACGGTGTTAGTTAGTAACTCAAATTTGTGCAACGTAGCGAAAAAGATCAGACGAAACTAGAAAAATCGTTTTATCGGTGATTTTGAAGTTTGAGTTTAGAAAAGAATTTAAGGCAGATTTCTTAATTCGTTTCCCTTTATGATTTTCATATTCAGATAGCAGTCCTCTCTTGAAATACAACATTGTTTTAATCTGGCTTTTTATTCATTTTTAGCATTAATTATGAATTTTCTACACATTCGAAAGTAAGTAAAATTTATTAAAATTCCTTCATTAACCAGTAATTGGAACTTGATTTTCAAATATTCGAATTGATCGCTTATTTTAGTTAGCTTATTAAAGTTTAAATTTTTGAGTATTCATTTTCTTAAGCTTAGATTCTCAGTTTCCACACTTAAACCGTTAACATTATTTATATGATGTGGCATTACTATTTCGTAAGAATAGTTAATAAAGAGAGGGCAACCTTAACGACCACCTCCACTCACGTTAATCAACAAAAAAACTATCAATGTAACGCGGCGCCAGTACAAAGAAATGCAACTTGAAGGTCAAATAATGAAACACTTCAAATTTTAAATTTATTAATTTGAAAATAGTGCATTCGATCCCAATTGAAAGTATAATAGTAATGGTGTTCCAATTACTTTACCCTTATTGCGCTCGCATGGAAACGAAATGCTAAAACAAATAAAATATATCGTTAATTTAATTATTTGCAATAATAAGTCAGTTTGCCAATGACTAAATATCGATTTGCATTAAACATTATGTCTTCCATAACAAAATAAGGTATCAAAAAAATGTTATCACAATTTAATACGTGGTCAATAAAGATTCTGTAGCATTTTGTTGCCTGGTTGTCGCATTCGTATATAGATAAAAAGAAACCATAAAAATAAGTCGTAAATCTATCGTAGCACTAGTAAGTTAACGGTTTGTGTCCAATTACACGGTTTCCATTTGTGCAGTTTCCGTTTACGCACTTTACATTTGCGCGTTTCCCATTTGTGGAATAGACATTTGCGTAGCTCCCAATTTTCGCAGTTTGTCAATATCGCAAAGTACCATTTGCGCGGTTTTCCCGTTTGCGCAGTTTCTCATTTGCGCAGATTTCCCATTTTCTAGGATTTTCATGACTTAAATATTAATTATTAAGCCTTTTTTCCTTGACAAAATGATTATTTCTGCCAGATAATTCTTAACATTACCTTGTTTACCATCCAGCTGCACTGCTGGTCTATGTTTAATGTCCGGTCGCAATGTACATAACATGTTTTGCTTAGTTGAAATAGTCGCTTGAAAATATATCGCCCGTCAAACAGTGACTCGAAGTTTCTCAGCCTTTAAGTTGACATCGTAGTGAAGTAACTGTTTACTGACTAGTTCCAGAAATATAGCCTCGACTCTAGCCTATACTATAGCCTGAACTATGTCTTTAGTTTCAAGTTATCGTATTCTAATTATTGACGCCTGACGGTGCCGCGCAATCGCTAGGCTCGAGCGCTGGGGGCACATGGCGCTACCTCAATCCCATTCTAAAAAAGCGATGTGCCGTCTATAACGCCAACTAGAGGACAACACCATCAATAATTTTCCAACCCGATATTATAACAACCAAAATTATTCGAACATAACCCACGCAAGCACTTGGACCAATTAAATAAACTTTTTGAACTCTAAGAAACACGCTATGGCAATAAAAGGTGTATTTTTTAAGCAGGCAATTAAATTATAATAGTTGAAGACCCTCCCTACGAGCGGCTAAAACAATGTGTCCAAACCCCTCCCCCTTTTCCGCATGCCAGAATTACCGGGGTACCCTTATTCCCTCGCAAAATAAATTAATAACTCGCCTTTCTCTCTCTTCCAAACCCCCCAGTAAGGCACCCTTCCCTCGTTTACACATGCCAGAATTACCGGAGTACCCGTTTCCCCCTCAAAAATAACAAAAAACTCGCCTTTCTCGCTCGTCGTAAACCCCCTGTACACCTGTTAACCCCCTGTTTACAATGAGAGATTTTCGGAAAGGAGGAAATTAGGGGGCCAATATAATCGACCCTTAAAGAAATTTCAGATCTAAGCATAAATGCATTTTCTCATTTTTAAAAAGTTTTTTTTCGTTAATATAATAATATATTTATCCTTTTCAAGAATGTCGATGTCGATTTCCGATTACCAATGTACGACTTTATATTTTTGAGAGGGTTTTTCAAGAAACCGGAATACCGAAATCGTAGCCTTATGGCCCCCATAAGAGGCGACGAATATTGGCCACTTTCACGTGATTGCGTAACTCGGCACAATTCTTTGGACCACCTTTTTAAAGTGTTCTCAATCACCGTAAGTGAAAGTTGGACATCGATTGAGCATCGTCAATATGTTATTTGGGATATATTGGTGATGTTAGGTTGTTACCAATTTGTTTCTTAAATAAACACCAAGTATATCAATGTTAACTGAAATTAATCAAAGCGCGAAGGGTACACGGAAATTCATTAGAAAGAGCTGAATTTTTTCAGAAAACCTTCCCTTGAAGTTTACGGGGTATGTTTTAAACTCATTTTGTTAGATGAGACTCCAGAATGCGGTCTGTTTTTAAACTTTACGAAATCAGATTCAAATAAGTGAATTTTTTTTCATAGTCTTCTGACCTCAAACGGTTCGGCTGAAGGGTTTCAGCACCCACAAAAATTAGATACATTTGCGTCTTAAAATCGTTTAGAATTTTAGAATCTCAACCAAGTAGATCTTAAATTTGGACAACGACGAAAACCGATAATATGATTCTCATATATTATTCATTTTTGTGAAGCGCTTAAAGGCCTAGGTTTTTTCTGCCTGACCCCCTTTAAATTAACTTGGTGGAGCACAAATACCCTGGTGGTAGGCCAACGCTGAACATGTTGGCCTAATTTAAAGGGGGACAGGCAGAAGAAAATCTAGGCCTTTAAGCTGGCTGATAAATTTCAAGCTGCTTCACAAACAGTATAGCATTAAAATTTTGCTAATTACAGAAATCCCTTAATAACTACAATTTTAATAATATTTTTGTTTGATATTTATTTTATAAAATATATGTACACACCTGTAAAAAACCTCACTACGATTTCAGTAATATTAAATTTGTGTTATTTACAGGTATGGACTTGTCTAATAATATCACTGCTTATAATAAATTTAAAGAAGATTTTTGCCTTTTTGGGTGATTTAAAGAAGCGTATTTTCTTAGGATCTAAAATGACATCAGGTAGGTAATTGAATGTCACCCAACGTTCAAACCCTTATTGGGTTTTCGATTTAGCGTGATTGTATTAATAATGTTATCTTACAACTTTTATTTAATTATATAAAATGTAATTTTATAACGAGCATCGTGAATAATCCAATAAAAGTCGAATATTAACTCTTACGAAACATGAAAATGCGCCGATCGTCTAAAGCTTTTAGCCCCGAGAGACAGATTCGACGGAAAAAAACAACGGCACTGACACACAGTCACAACTTTATAATCAGTCTCTTCTGCTTAACAGAATGAAACATCTTCACGAGTCAGAAGGACTTCGCTTAAGACAACGGTAAACCACTCAGTGACAAAATGAAAAATATAGAAAGAATTCTACTGAAACAAGCCGCGAGTATAACAAAAATTTTCTTCAACACTTATACTCTATTGGCTCAATTATCTTGGAAATCAAATATTGTCCGAGATATAAACAGATATTTTGGAAATGTAATACGATTTCAACATTTGAATGAAAACACATTTGCGAGCTTTCATCCTGAATGTATAATAGACATCGATGGTGACCATTAAAAACATTTCAACGGGTTAAATATAGTCAGGGTCAGTCATCTTTAAAATTCTTAAATTTAAACCTTCATCTGCAGAGGCTAACCTAAATTTTTCAGTTAACTGAAGCAATTGATTAACGATTTTTCGGAGTTCAAGGAAACGAAAAGTCAAATCACGATCAAACAGTCCAAAGTTAAGGTAGTAGAAGTCATCTGGGATTTTTACACTATGTTTAGGTTATGACATTTGTCTGGCCGTTTTACATCGCGTTGGAATGTTAAACTCAAAAAGTTTCTGTGAAAACGGGAAACCTTAGTACTTCAGGTAAACCATCTTTAACCCGAGAGCTTACTTCAACACAAACATTTTTTTGCCAGTTTTTACTTTTGCTACGAACCGAATGTGCAAACCACTCCACAGTCCAACTTGAGAATTTCATTTTAATTCTAGAAAAATTTTTCAATTCATTATAAAAATTTGTTTTCTTTGTTCGTAGGATTGGGTTGGAAGTTCATTGCATCAAGAGATTTTAAATACTTTGCCATTTTTGGTTCTTTTCTGACTTTTTTGGTGGTCGAAATTTACAAGGCTAATCTTAGCACTTCGTTTGTCGTTATGGAACCTTGCAATATAGACACTATAGATGACGCCGAACGCTACGGACACGTTATACCTATTGCCAGAAAAAATACGGAAATTTAAAACTTGCTAAAGGTAAGAATTTCCTTTTAACCGAAAAAAAATGGTTTTTATTTCTGATTTATGAATCATGAAACAAAATTATTGCAAGACGATTTTGTGACTTACCCAGTTTCCTTGACCTTAGTCAATAATCACCGTGTTACATTTTTAGCGACCTTATACCGACTAAATAAGATTTATTAGAAAATACTGTAGGTGTTTAATTTATTTGTTGATACCATTTTTTAAATAAGTGCATGAATTTATTTACAAAACTATTTTGTTTAAAGATAAAACAATTCACTAAGTTACGCTACTAAAGGCCTTTTCACACGAGCCAACGTTTTGATCCAACTAGATGAGTCAACTTGAGTTGAGTAAACTAGTTGGTTCGTGTGAATAAAAGTTCGATGAGTTGATCCACCAAAAAAGTATGCGATAAAAAATGGATCACTGATCCATTTTTGCTGACTCAGCATTTTGATTTGAAAAGTTGGCTCGTGTGAAAAGGCCTTAAATCGATAACCAACGTAATAGCGGCGTTTAATACCTAAGCATGAAGTGCCTGATGCAGGATTTTAGCGGCACGGATAGGTGTTTTGGCACTGTACTGATTAGTGAGTCGATCTCATGTTAGTTAATAACCTGACTTACACGAGTTACATTACAAAACAAATACTAAAAATATTTGAATAATCTTATGTTAATGTAAAACTTATAAATATCTTTAATTAGGATAGTTTAGCTTTAAATAATAATTTTATGACTAGCATACTAGGCAAAAAAATGTAAAAAGTGCCTCAAATCATTTAAATCTAGAGTTAAAAGTTTTTTAACATTTTGATATAGGTATTTACGAAACAATTTTATATTACTAACAAAGTTTTTCCATCTTCTCATAAATTTATTAAGAAAACCTTTTGTTTACCGGTGAAATAAATTAATTTTTAAATCAATGAAAAATTTATTTTTTACTTAATTTGAGAATTTAGAAAAATTTGTTATGGTCATATGATTTAACCGAACTCTTTTTATTGATGTATTGCTTAAAAATAGCATCCACAATACACGGGGCATTTGAACCAAATCGTAATGTGTGAATGGTTTTCTTTGCAAAAAAGTAACGAAACGATATTTCAGACACGTCCAATCTACTACAAGGAAAATTTTAAAGCTCGGAGTCAAGTGTACAGCAAAAGAAGAAAATTGTCCCCGTCTCGTGTGTTTAACGAGTTTCCATCCGTTTGGTTCCTTAATGATGCCGAGTATCAATTGTTTTGTGGCCAAATACGGCGAAGCTTGAAATTGCACAAGGGCCATGTCTTAAGCACAAGATTTTACGGATTTACCGCGGATAACAAACTTCCTCCGGAAACATTAAATTTGTTTAATAAAAGGTATGATTTATCCTTTAAATTAAAATCCCCTTTTTAATTTAAATTGTTGTTTTTATCGGAGTAGCAGGTCTCATTATAAGGCGCTTCAGATATAGTGGATTGCATCCGTTATTTTAAGGAATAGATTAAATGACCTTTGAACCTTTTTTACCAAAATTGTTATTCGCCTTTTCTCCCCAAACAAGCCTCCTTCGGCTTTAGCCTTTCATTTCGATCATTGGGAAATACATGTATGGCTTATTCTTTTCTTCCACGACTTAATCAGCACCGTGACCAGGATTTGGTTACAGGGTGGGCACGCAATGGAAAAAATGTACATACAACCATACGGTTCAGGGTGGGCATGGCCCGACCCCCCCCCCCCCCTTGTTACTGCCCTGGACTCAGGTTAGTATTTTTTAAGAATAAGATCTCCAACCTGTTTTCAGTTTGAAATATGTTTCTGGAGTTAATTCTTACGTAGAAACTGAATTTTAATTTTATGAATGATCGAGGTTTTGATCTCTGCCCCGTAGGTTTGTCCCTTTTGGCTTTTTAAATTACTCTCGAAAAGGGGGCACTGACAAATATTATCACACCTGATAGAATCAGCTTCATTAAGAGCTAAAACATTATTCACGTGATATTGATGGTCACCAATGATTCACAAAACCATCACGTGATTGACTCTTAATCGGTTCCTAACTTAAGTCGGGTGCGTGTTCCAGAATAGTCACCGAAAAATAACGTTCTTTTCACTTAAGGTCTACGATCTACAGCACCATTTTAGACTTTGTATGTAAATATCGCTTATTGAATTTGACCGCCTTCACTTAAGCGTTAGAAATGGCTTTAAAAGATAACTGAGTTGGTTTTTGGTTGTTTTTTTTTAGGAAACTGTTTCTTGTACAATAACAGAGCTAAGAGAGCAATTCCCTTAGCTTGTCTCTGCGTGAGATTCATAATAACGTACTCAGAATTCGTTAAGTGAACCATTGTTCTGGCCAATAGTGCACAAAAAATGTAACAAACTAAATAAGCATAATGTTTAAAAATCCATGATCTATAAAGCTGAAAAAATATCTTCGAAAAAAAGGTAACAGAATCTGCAATGATTTAAATGACAAATTAGAGGCAAAAATCTTTAATATTAATAATTTAAAACATTTGTGACGATTATCTTTCAGAAATATAATTTTATTTTTATTTAAAAAGTATCAATACTTTAAAATAGCTTGTATTCGTTGTCAGACTTCCCGTACTTTTAAAGTTCGTCAATGAATGTTTATCAATTGGTTTTAATTTTGTGGCTTTACCTTTAAAAAAACAACTGAGAATTTTACACAAACAATTTGGTTCAAAGATAAAATTAGTTCGTTAGTTTAGGGTATTTTTTAAAAACCAATATCTTTGAAAAGAAACTTTTAGGGACTCAATTTTAATTGTATTTTTTATATATTAGTTTCTTAAAAAACGAATATGATATACGAACATAATTATAAGATATACCCTTTGGGTATACTTAAGTCTTTCTATCAAATTGGAAAAAGGAAGGTTAAATCACTTACAAACTTAGGCTTCTCTGAAAGATTTAGATCAACAGTAATTTCAACACCATTTTTAGTATTATTTTGCAAAACATACATGGTTGAAGACCTTAAAAGGTGCTTTAAATATTATCAAATTTGAATCAAAAGTGTCACATCGCTGTCTTATTACCGACCGGTTAAAGCTAATGAAATAAAATATTATTTTATAAACAGGTGTTCAGATTATTTGGCAACTGGAATGCAACAATTCATGCAACGGAAATACTTTTACAAACCTTCATTGAGATGTGTTGAGAAATCCAAACAAAAATTCAAACAGGTTTTGTGGAATCCAATATCTACCGACGATTTATTCTATTTTCTCCTAGTTTGGGTCATTGCTAATGTCATTATTTTCATACAATGGTTGGCAATGATAATTTTCCCGTTTATAAGAAAATATTTATTGGGTTTTTCGCATCAAATTTTCGATTTTCCCCAATAATCATTTAAAATAAAATCAAATATATGGTAGAAAAGCAATAAGGACATTAAGAGCTACCAGGCATGAAATTAATTATTCTCTTATCTTAAGCAGTTGAGTAAAAGTATATCTCCTTCTGAATATTTTGTTTAAAAGTTATCTTAATGCCAAAGGTCCAAAAGAATCTTTAAAGCTGTTGTGGTTTAGACTTTACAGCTGGTCCTCGGTATTTCAGTGGAACGTCAGTTTCCGCTCTTTGTCACCGAATTAATTTAGGACCTTAAGAGCTAAACAAGTGTGGAATTTAAAGCAGACCACGAAAATTAACCAATTTTATATTATAAATATAAGTTACTTACATGTTCTCTACTGGATTAATTTGTGGATGTACACTCTGTTTAAAAAGTCTTGACACTTGTTATTTTCGCCCTCCTTTTAATTCTGCTAGAAAACTATAATATATAGATCGATGAAACCAATTGCAACTATTATTTATTTTCCAATATCTTTCGTTATTTATCGGTTTCGTCCGCCAAAAATTAATAGTTTGACGGGAACCGTAAAAACTCATTTTTGAAAACTTTTTAAATATTGGTTATATGTCACTGACGCAACTTCGACAGCGATCCAACAACATATATTTCATTAAAGGTTGGTTTTAAATTGTGGTAACAATTATTATAAACAATTTATAACACAAATAGCTTTTTAAAAGCTTAAGCGTATACAAAAGGATATTTTTAAAACCACTTTCCAAGTTGCCCGAGGAATTTGGTTTTTTTAAACCGGCCTTTGGGTGTTTCGTAATTTTGACGAAAATTTGCAAACGCGATAATTTCTCAACCTTTGGTTGTAGAGGGATAAGTTTTCCAATTTCTAAATATGAAACAACCATTGTGAATTCAAAAACACGTGAGTCAGTGCCGTAGAACAAATATTTAAAAAGTTGTCAAAAATGAGTTTTGACGATACCCACCAAACTTAATTTTGGCGGACGAAACCGATAAATAACGAAAGATATTGAAAAACAAATAATAGTGGCAATTGGTTTCATCGATCTATCTATTACAGTTTTCAAGCAGAAATAAAAATATGCCAAAAATTTCTCCTGTCGAAGACTTTTTAAACAGTGTACTCTACTGGATTTATTTGTTCATAAGAATGCCAGCGAAAAACATGATTGATTATTAGCACCAAAAGATCCATGTTTTTTATTATACAACAAATATCTAAATATTGCAAAATAATATATGAATATAATAAACATTATTACACTTCGGGAAATGTTAAGTAACGGTTAAATTTTTATAGAAATTCAACGGTTATTGTATCGAAATAACTAATAACTATTTCCAAACATTCGTTTAAGTGTGTGTCACCAGAAATATCAATTTAACATTTATTGCTTCAACGATTCACTTACTAGTTGTAAAACAGTAAAAAACAAATGAAATAAAATCACGATCTTGATTCCTGAATATCTTTCGCGGTTATCTCTATGCCTCTCAATTAAAAGTTTACACTTCGTTTAAGTTCGTCATCACAACTTCGATGGTAGAATATGCGATTTACGGAAATGCAACTTAAAATTTTTTACCCAACCAGCGTGTCCGTCTGTGGGTGTGTGTGTGTGTGTGTGGCCTGCGAACGCGTTCGCGTTTTCGGGGCAAAGGGTAATCAACCGTTTAAGCAGTTTAAAGGTTGGCAAAACCACCGCGTGACGGTAAGCGTTAACGGATAAATTTGCGATTGCGTTGAGTTTTTTTTCGTTAACGCCCGCTGTCGCTCGTTTTTTATTGGTGCGTATTCTCCAAATCCTTCTTATTTACTTTTGGGACGGACCGAGTGCTGAGTGTTATGGCAACCTCTCAACTTCCAATGGCAGGGTTTCCACCAATTGTTTACGATATTCGCCTTAGTATCAATTTGCGATCGCATCGGGCGGGATTTGAACCAGAGACCTCTTGCTTGAGAGGCGGACGTTCTACCACAGAACCACCGACACTTGTTGCGTTTCATTGAAAATTAGACCTTCAGCTTTATCGGAAGCGTATTTAATAGAGTACGAAATTTTGATTTAATTGAAATAGAATTGAAATTGAAATTATAGCATCGAAGAAATTCTAATTTAGCGTTTTCTCTATTTATTAAAAACAAATGCGCCACCCAGGCCATTCGGCTTGGCAGTCGAGCGCTCTACCACAGAACCACCGATAGCTTCTTTGCTTCACTGAAAATAAGACACTCATCGTAAGCATAAAAGGTAATACAGTCTTGAATTTATTTATGAATGAATTTATGAAGGCCTAATCTGTTTTTTTACGAATGAAATTTTATTGATTTATTCTTGTAAATATTTATGAGCTAAGTTTATATTAAATTTATAATTTTATAACTAACTTATGAATTAATAATTTAATTGTAAAATACGATCATGACGAAGAATCGAACCCAGGTTGTCTTGTTACTGAGCAGATGTTTTTCCGCCGAGCTACTGACTTCCCTGTTAGCAAAACACATCACAGGCAAAATATTGAAGTAAAGGAACCGTTATGATACGGCGATTTTTTAATTTTGGTGAACTTGTTTATATTATTATAAATGAATTAAACTCTGTGGTTTCGTCTCAATTATTTTAGTTAAAATTAATATTTTATACCAGGCGGGATTGAACCGGGATTACGTTTCAAGTAAATAACTCTGAATTGCGGTCGTCTCGAGAAATTAATACCACTAGGGACAATTCTTCCGATATTTTGGCTTGCCAACTTGTTTTTTTTTGTGAAAACCGTGCATTTAGTGATACTATTAAAGTAACCATAGCGACATCCCAAATAATATTAATTGGCGGGAGATGATAATTTGGTTGCAGTGCTGGCAATGTAAGGGGTGTTTTCCTCTCCCAATTTAATAATATTGAGATCCTCACATACCAAATTACAATAAAGGGGGAAAATGAATTTATTCTATGAAGTCTTAAAACAAAGCTAAATTAATTAAAATGCAACTAAGCAATAAAATTAAAAAACTTTTCAAACGTCACATAAACGATTTATACGTCCCCACTTACTTATTAAGAATTTGCCAATTATTCTTATAGATAAAATAGCTCTAGCTAAGAAAACTTTAAAAGTAAGGTGAACAATTTTAGTCCCCAGAAAAGATCTTTGAAGGCCCAACTTATAAATTTCAAAGTTGTTTATGAAAATAAATGTATTCTAAATATTCCTGAATAAAATGGAAAACATCTCAAAAAGTGTTTGGATGTCCCAAGTTACTTATTTTAAAGAATCTCCCTAAGAGAATAATTCTTCCCACAAAATAGCTCTTACGAAGAAATCTTTAATAGTGAGGAGATCGAATTTGGTCTGAATGTGTCACTTTTTATAAGTCCGCAATCCAACATTAAAAGATCTTTGGGGTCCCAGCTTTTAAATTTTAAAATGATGGTGTTTCCCTCCCCCCGAATGAAAAAGGGCGTCTGGTTCCCCGCAAATCCATGATTGCGAAAGGTTTGAGCGTGATATGAATAATGTCATTTGATTAGAGGTCGGTAACGGTTAATCATTATCCATGATTAAATTGATTTTTTGGGAAAAAAATTTAAACAAAGAAATTTACCGGTTAATATTTCGGAAAATGATTAAAAAACATGTATTATTCGTAAAATTTGAGCTTTTTATCGAAAAAAAACCGTCGTTTTTCCGATTAATTTTACAAATTTATCAAAAAATAAATCGGATAATACAGAAATGTAAATAACTTGATCAAAACATTTTACGAATAATTTTGAGAGCTTTATCTATTGAATAAAAGTTAACCATCCCCGACCTCTACATTTGATTGAGATTACTCCACTCAAGCATAATAGAAAACCGAAAGTATTTAGTTTTTTCAATGTTAAGAGTGAGAAGATTCGCGACGAAGGTTTTATTAACTTGACATGAGAAGCCACCAACGGTCGAACATTTACAAAATACACATAAACTTGGTAGAAATAACCGTTTTTTAATAAGAGAAAACCGCGGTACTTCGGCAATATATGCCTTCAAGGCGGGTACAAGATTGCTGTTATTAAACTTATTAACTTGATTGAGTGCCCTTTGGGCAATATGGTAAACTTCCTCCCAAGTGTTACTATGGCACAAAATCAGCGTATCATCCGCGAAAGATAATATATGACCTTCAATCTGAAGGTTACATAGTTCATATACATAAATGAGAAATAATATTGGGCCCATAATTATTCCTTGAGGAATACCAAAACTTATGAAACATAAGTCATTATAAATATTATTTAGTTCGACTACGGTAAAACGATTATATAGATAACTTTTGAACCAGTTTAAGGCTTCACGTCTAACACCATTATGTTTTAGTTTAGTTATTAAGATGGCGTGAGACACTGTGTCAAACGCCTTTCTCAAATCCAAAAAAATTGCTAAGGTTTTTATATTTTTATCTAGTGAATTATAGAGTTCCTTGGTTACTTCGTGAATAATGCCATTTGAACTTAATTTATTCCGGAAGCCAAATTAATTTTTAGATAAAATGTTATTATATTCCAAAAAACGTCTTAAATGGTGTTTTATATATTTCTCAAAGATTTTTCATACTATACTTATTAACGATATGGGTCTATAGTTTACCAAAGCGTCTTTTTTCCCAGCTTTGTGCACAGTTACTTTTTTTTTAGAGTCCCTCGATATGGTGTCGGCTAGAGCCTTAGACACCAACACAACAAATTAACGTCACAGACAATAGCGGCACCAACGTTAGAAGCGCTGAAGGGATCGCAAAAATCCCTACAGCAGGCGGAAGTGTCCCGGGCGGGAGCTACCTTCGCACAGGAACTATTATGGTGTTTTTGAATATATCGGGGAATATTCCCTTTAATATAGATAAATTAAAAATGTGTGAAAGATAAACGGTTCAATTTTTAATTTTTTAGCCATATTGTCTCTTTTTTTATAGCAGTAATTTAACCCAGAGTAATCCATGGTTTTATTTTTAATTTTTTATGAGTACATTTAGTTTTTAATTTTTATTACATATCTCAATATGTGTTCTAAAAAGGGATATAAATTTATCAGCTGCTACATTTACATCATTTTCTTGAAAAATCGTACACCAATATTCTTTTTTTACATCATCTAATAATTTTTCGTAATTAACGTGGGTAGTTTCCCAATACTTCGTTAATATTATCTCAGACTTTCCCACGAGAGATATATTTGCGAGAATAGGATAGTGGTAATTAATTTTAGTTTTGTAAACCACCGTTTGAATTTCTATATTGTCTCTTTTTTTCACAAATAAAGGGTCTATACACGAACTAGTGGTTTCTGTAACTCTAGTAGGCTTATTTATACATAATTTTAGACCCCGTTCATTTAATAATGTCATATAATCCTGAGTCACTCTATCATCAGACAGAATGTCAATATTTATATCACCTATCCATATGAGATTATTATTGTTTGCTTATGGTGGTAATTTCACTCTAATATCATAATTAAAATTAAAAATATTATTGTTGGGAGATCTGTATACTCCAACTATTTAATACATTTGATTATTCGGTAAAGTAATATTTACACACGAGATTTGGATATCAATTTTT
This sequence comes from Leiobunum rupestre, assembly GCF_980474605.1. Classification (NCBI taxonomy): domain Eukaryota; kingdom Metazoa; phylum Arthropoda; class Arachnida; order Opiliones; family Sclerosomatidae; genus Leiobunum; species Leiobunum rupestre. The sequence goes on along the minus strand of NC_143385.1, from coordinate 21,000,904 downwards.
TTCAAATTTAAGCATAGCGTGCGCCGGCATTTAAAACCAGGTCGGGCTAGCTAATATTTTACGCCCTTTTAAGCTATTGCGCCCTCTATCCTTTTTTTGTGAAACTTATTAAATACCACGGCGCTCCTGTGTAGTTCCTTTCTTTCTCAATAGATGTGGCTAGAAATTGGTATAGTAGAGTATGTGACGAAACAATAATACTTTTTATTTTAAACTAGACTAAAAACCAATATAGTTTACAAAATTACATTGCCGCATGTTGCTTTAACAAAAACGTGTTCTCCTTTTTAAAATTTAATTTTTATAATCCCATAATATCACATTTTTACTATATTAAAATAAATTCGTCAAACCTTTTATTTTATCCTTTTTAATCCAAGTATCTAGTTTTCGTGTTTGATTTATTACTAGCTTTCTACCTGTAGCCTTTTTAGACGTTCCTTTTTAAAATCGTTGCCGGATTTACGTTTTCGATTTAACATATTTATTTCTTCGCGCTAGTTTGCGAAGCAATGCGAAGAGGGTTTGGCCAAGGATAATATAGTGAAGGATGCAAAATTGCGAGACGAGCTACTACCTGGCTCCTGAAAGTAGTCACCCCAAACGGGTGAATGGGGTGGGTTGAAAATGGGGGCCGCATCCAGGTAAATCGCTAGCTGTTTTCATCTAGAGAAAAAAATTCGCAACTCGCATCAAGGATAATCCTTCGCGTCGGCGAGAGGGCGCTAAGTATTGAATCTACCATGTTCAGAACCGCACTTCATTGCCCCTTCTCTCCCAACATGTGGGAGTAAAACGTTACGGGTGGGGAGTAAGAAACGCCCGTAATTTCGCATCCTTATCTATATTATCTTTGGTTCGGCGAGCAGTTTCGGCTTGAGTCTCGGCGGGGAAAGCACTCGTTTGCACCCTTTTCTTATGAAGCAGGATACACGAAGAAGATAAAGTGATTGAACAACACTACAGCAATAAAACTCGGGAAACTCCCCGACAGCGTTACACTACACCGACTACAGTCTGCAGCCCTAGGTACTACCGAAAATGAAGTAGTTTTGGTTACCGTTTCCTCATACAGCTCAGTCTTACTAATGTAGTTATATGAAATTTTTTCGTTAATATTTTTGGGAAACATTCATATCTTGATTGTAACGCTTTAATACTTTCTGTGTTGAATTATTTTGTAGACTAGAGTGGTGTAAAGTATCACAGGCTTTGTTATTAATAGGAACATTTTCGGTATTATCATTGGATAGTACACTAGTGGTAGTGTAGTTAGATAACACACTTGATTCAGTTGAAATTGTAGCATTGGTAGTATCATCTGATAAAATACTTGATGATTTGGTAGTAACACTAACGTTGGTAATGTCGTTATTTGATACACTTTTTCAGTGGAAATAGTAACATTGGACGTGTCAATAGACAATACACTTGTTTCGGAGAGAATAATAACGTTGGTAGTATCATCAGATCTACTTGATTTGGAGGAGGTTGTAACATTCATGCTAGATTCTAATGTCTCTGAATTTACTAATAACTCATTGTCCAGTTTTCTTCGTACTCTACATCTAGCTCTAGACTCTCTTTCTTCAGAACTTTTAACACACACAGACTGATGTAACGGTAGCTTCATAGAAGGAACTGCGCTTGAATTTAACTGTTTTTTAGGTCTCATTCTTCCACGACTTAATCAGCACCGTGACCAGGATTTGATTACAGGGTGGGTACGCAATGGGAAAAAAAAATGTACATATAACCATACGGTTCAGGGTGGGCATGGCCCGACCCCCCCCCCTGGTTACTGCCCTGGACTCAGGTTAGTATTTTTTAAGAATAAGATCTCCAACCTGTTTTCAGTTTGAAATATGTTTCTGGAGTTAATTCTTACGTAGAAACTGAATTTTAATTTTATGAATGATCGAGGTTTTGATCTCTGCCCCGTAGGTTTGTCCCTTTTGGCTTTTTAATTTACTCTCGAAAAGGGGGCACTGACAAATATTATTACACCTGATAGAATCAGCTTCATTAAGAGCTAAAACATTATTCACGTGATATTGATGGTCACCAATGATTCACAAACCCATCACGTGATTGACTCTTAATCGGTTCCTAACTTAAGCCGGGTGCGTGTTCCAGAATAGTCACCGAAAAATAACGTTCTTTTCACTTAAGGTCTACGATCTACAGCACCATTTTAGACTTTGTATGTAAATATCGCTTATTGAATTTGACCGCCTTCACTTAAGCGTTAGAAATGGCTTTAAAAGATAACTGAGTTGGTTTTTGGTTGTTGTTTTTGAGGAAACTGTTTCTTGTACAATAACAGAGCTAAGAGAGCAATTCCCTTAGCTTGTCTCTGCGTGAGATTCATATTAACGTACTCAGAATTCGTAAAGTGAACCATTGTTCTGGCCAATAGTGCACAAAAAATGTAATAACCTAAATAAGCATAATGTTTAAAAATCCATGATCTATAAAGCTGAAAAAATATCTCACAGAATCTGCAATGATTTAAATGACAAATTAGAGGCAAAAATCTTTAATAATAATAATTTAAAACATTTGTGACGATTATCTTTCAGAAATATAATTTTATTTTTATTTAAAAAGTATCAATTCTTTAAAATAGCTTGTATTCGTTGTCAGACTTCCCGTACTTTTAAAGTTCGTCAATGAATGTTTATCAATTGGTTTTAATTTTGTGGCTTTACCTTTAAAAAACATCTGAGAATTTTACACAAACAATTTGGTTCAAGGATAAAATTATTTCGTTAGTTTAGTGTATTTTTTAAAAACCAATATTTTTGAAAATAAACTTTAAGGGACTCAATTTTAATTGTATTTTTTATATATTAGTTTCTTAAAAAACGAATATGAGATAAGAACATAATTATTGGATATACCCTTTGGGTATGCTTAAATCTTTCTTTCAAATTGGAAAAAGGAAGGTTAAATCACTTACAAACTTAGGCTTCTCTGAAAGATTTAGATCAATAGATTTCAACCCCATTTTTAGTATTATTTTGCAAAACATACATGGTTAAACACCTTAAAAGGTGCTTTAAATATTATCAAATTTGAATCAAAAGTGTCGCATCGCTGTCTTATTACCGACCGGTTAAAGCTAATGAAATAAAATATTTTTTTATAAACAGGTGTGCAGATTATTTGGCAACTGGAATGCAACAATTCATGCAACGGAAATACTTTTACAAACCTTCATTGATTTGTGTTGAGAAATCCAATCAAAAATTCAAACAGCTTTTGTGGAATCCAATATCTACCGACGATTTATTCTATTTTCTCCTAGTTTGGGTCATTGCTAATGTCATTATTTTCATACAATGGTTGGCAATGATAATTTTCCCGTTTATGAGAAAATATGTATTGGGTTTTTCGCACCAAATTTTCGATTTTCCCGAATAATCATTAAATAAAACCGATAAAATCAAATATATGGTAGAAAACCAAAAAGGACATACAAAACTAACAGGCATGAATTTAATTCTTCTCTTATCTTAAGCAGTTGATTAAAAGTATATATCCTTCTGAATACTTTGACTTAAAAACTTATCTTAATCTTAATCTTAAAAGAATCTTTAAAGCTGTTGTGGTTTAGACTTAACAGCTGGTCCTCGGTATTTCAGTGGAACGTCAGTTTCCGCTCTTTGTCACCGAATTAATTTAGGACCTTAAGAGCTAATCAAGTGTGGAATTTAAAGCAGACCACGAAAATTAACCAATTTTATATTATAAATATAAGTTACTTACATGTTCTCTACTGGATTAATTTGTGGATGTACACTCTGTTTAAAAAGTCTTGACACTTGTTATTTTCGCCCTCCTTTTAATTCTGCTAGAAAACTATAATATATAGATCGATGAAACCAATTGCAACTATTATTTATTTTCCAATATCTTTCGTTATTTATCGGTTTCGTCCGCCAAAAATTAATAGTTTGACGGGAACCGTAAAAACTCATTTTTGAAAACTTTTTAAATATTGGTTATATGTCACTGACGCAACTTCGACAGCGATCCAACAACATATATTTCATTAAAGGTTGGTTTTAAATTGTGGTAACAATTATTATAAACAATTTATAACACAAATAGCTTTTTAAAAGCTTAAGCGTATACAAAAGGATATTTTTAAAACCACTTTCCAAGTTGCCCGAGGAATTTGGTTTTTTTAAACCGGCCTTTGGGTGTTTCGTAATTTTGACGAAAATTTGCAAACGCGATAATTTCTCAACCTTTGGTTGTAGAGGGATAAGTTTTCCAATTTCTAAATATGAAACAACCATTGTGAATTCAAAAACACGTGAGTCAGTGCCGTAGAACAAATATTTAAAAAGTTGTCAAAAATGAGTTTTGACGATACCCACCAAACTTAATTTTGGCGGACGAAACCGATAAATAACGAAAGATATTGAAAAACAAATAATAGTTGCATTTGGTTTCATCGATCTATCTATTACAGTTTTCAAGCAGAAATAAAAATATGCCAAAAATTTCTCCTGTCGAAGACTTTTTAAACAGTGTACTCTACTGGATTTATTTGTTCATAAGAATGCCAGCGAAAAACATGATTGATTATTAGCACCAAAAGATCCATGTTTTTTATTATACAACAAATATCTAAATATTGCAAAATAATATATGAATATAATAAACATTATTACACTTCGGGAAATGTTAAGTAACGGTTAAATTTTTATAGAAATTCAACGGTTATTGTATCGAAATAACTAATAACTATTTCCAAACATTCGTTTAAGTGTGTGTCACCAGAAATATCAATTTAACATTTATTGCTTCAACGATTCACTTACTAGTTGTAAAACAGTAAAAAACAAATGAAATAAAATCACGATCTTGATTCCTGAATATCTTTCGCGGTTATCTCTATGCCTCTCAATTAAAAGTTTACACTTCGTTTAAGTTCGTCATCACAACTTCGATGGTAGAATATGCGATTTACGGAAATGCAACTTAAAATTTTTTACCCAACCAGCGTGTCCGTCTGTGGGTGTGTGTGTGTGTGTGTGGCCTGCGAACGCGTTCGCGTTTTCGGGGCAAAGGGTGTTCAACCGTTTAAGCAGTTTAAAGGTTGGCAAAACCACCGCGTGACGGTAAGCGTTAACGGATAAATTTGCGATTGCGTTGAGTTTTTTTTCGTTAACGCCCGCTGTCGCTCGTTTTTTATTGGTGCGTATTCTCCAAATCCTTCTTATTTACTTTTGGGACGGACCGAGTGCTGAGTGTTATGGCAACCTCTCAACTTCCAATGGCAGGGTTTCCACCAATTGTTTACGATATTCGCCTTAGTATCAATTTGCGATCGCATCGGGCGGGATTTGAACCAGAGACCTCTTGCTTGAGAGGCGGACGTTCTACCACAGAACCACCGACACTTGTTGCGTTTCATTGAAAATTAGACCTTCAGCTTTATCGGAAGCGTATTTAATAGAGTACGAAATTTTGATTTAATTGAAATAGAATTGAAATTGAAATTATAGCATCGAAGAAATTCTAATTTAGCGTTTTCTCTATTTATTAAAAACAAATGCGCCACCCAGGCCATTCGGCTTGGCAGTCGAGCGCTCTACCACAGAACCACCGATAGCTTCTTTGCTTCACTGAAAATAAGACACTCATCGTAAGCATAAAAGGTAATACAGTCTTGAATTTATTTATGAATGAATTTATGAAGGCCTAATCTGTTTTTTTACGAATGAAATTTTATTGATTTATTCTTGTAAATATTTATGAGCTAAGTTTATATTAAATTTATAATTTTATAACTAACTTATGAATTAATAATTTAATTGTAAAATACGATCATGACGAAGAATCGAACCCAGGTTGTCTTGTTACTGAGCAGATGTTTTTCCGCCGAGCTACTGACTTCCCTGTTAGCAAAACACATCACAGGCAAAATATTGAAGTAAAGGAACCGTTATGATACGGCGATTTTTTAATTTTGGTGAACTTGTTTATATTATTATAAATGAATTAAACTCTGTGGTTTCGTCTCAATTATTTTAGTTAAAATTAATATTTTATACCAGGCGGGATTGAACCGGGATTACGTTTCAAGTAAATAACTCTGAATTGCGGTCGTCTCGAGAAATTAATACCACTAGGGACAATTCTTCCGATATTTTGGCTTGCCAACTTGTTTTTTTTTTGTGAAAACCGTGCATTTAGTGATACTATTAAAGTAACCATAGCGACATCCCAAATAATATTAATTGGCGGGAGATGATAATTTGGTTGCAGTGCTGGCAATGTAAGGGGTGTTTTCCTCTCCCAATTTAATAATATTGAGATCCTCACATACCAAATTACAATAAAGGGGGAAAATGAATTTATTCTATGAAGTCTTAAAACAAAGCTAAATTAATTAAAATGCAACTAAGCAATAAAATTAAAAAACTTTTCAAACGTCACATAAACGATTTATACGTCCCCACTTACTTATTAAGAATTTGCCAATTATTCTTATAGATAAAATAGCTCTAGCTAAGAAAACTTTAAAAGTAAGGTGAACAATTTTAGTCCCCAGAAAAGATCTTTGAAGGCCCAACTTATAAATTTCAAAGTTGTTTATGAAAATAAATGTATTCTAAATATTCCTGAATAAAATGGAAAACATCTCAAAAAGTGTTTGGATGTCCCAAGTTACTTATTTTAAAGAATCTCCCTAAGAGAATAATTCTTCCCACAAAATAGCTCTTACGAAGAAATCTTTAATAGTGAGGAGATCGAATTTGGTCTGAATGTGTCACTTTTTATAAGTCCGCAATCCAACATTAAAAGATCTTTGGGGTCCCAGCTTTTAAATTTTAAAATGATGGTGTTTCCCTCCCCCCGAATGAAAAAGGGCGTCTGGTTCCCCGCAAATCCATGATTGCGAAAGGTTTGAGCGTGATATGAATAATGTCATTTGATTAGAGGTCGGTAACGGTTAATCATTATCCATGATTAAATTGATTTTTTGGGAAAAAAATTTAAACAAAGAAATTTACCGGTTAATATTTCGGAAAATGATTAAAAAACATGTATTATTCGTAAAATTTGAGCTTTTTATCGAAAAAAAACCGTCGTTTTTCCGATTAATTTTACAAATTTATCAAAAAATAAATCGGATAATACAGAAATGTAAATAACTTGATCAAAACATTTTACGAATAATTTTGAGAGCTTTATCTATTGAATAAAAGTTAACCATCCCCGACCTCTACATTTGATTGAGATTACTCCACTCAAGCATAATAGAAAACCGAAAGTATTTAGTTTTTTCAATGTTAAGAGTGAGAAGATTCGCGACGAAGGTTTTATTAACTTGACATGAGAAGCCACCAACGGTCGAACATTTACAAAATACACATAAACTTGGTAGAAATAACCGTTTTTTAATAAGAGAAAACCGCGGTACTTCGGCAATATATGCCTTCAAGGCGGGTACAAGATTGCTGTTATTAAACTTATTAACTTGATTGAGTGCCCTTTGGGCAATATGGTAAACTTCCTCCCAAGTGTTACTATGGCACAAAATCAGCGTATCATCCGCGAAAGATAATATATGACCTTCAATCTGAAGGTTACATAGTTCATATACATAAATGAGAAATAATATTGGGCCCATAATTATTCCTTGAGGAATACCAAAACTTATGAAACATAAGTCATTATAAATATTATTTAGTTCGACTACGGTAAAACGATTATATAGATAACTTTTGAACCAGTTTAAGGCTTCACGTCTAACACCATTATGTTTTAGTTTAGTTATTAAGATGGCGTGAGACACTGTGTCAAACGCCTTTCTCAAATCCAAAAAAATTGCTAAGGTTTTTATATTTTTATCTAGTGAATTATAGAGTTCCTTGGTTACTTCGTGAATAATGCCATTTGAACTTAATTTATTCCGGAAGCCAAATTAATTTTTAGATAAAATGTTATTATATTCCAAAAAACGTCTTAAATGGTGTTTTATATATTTCTCAAAGATTTTTCATACTATACTTATTAACGATATGGGTCTATAGTTTACCAAAGCGTCTTTTTTCCCAGCTTTGTGCACAGTTACTTTTTTTTTAGAGTCCCTCGATATGGTGTCGGCTAGAGCCTTAGACACCAACACAACAAATTAACGTCACAGACAATAGCGGCACCAACGTTAGAAGCGCTGAAGGGATCGCAAAAATCCCTACAGCAGGCGGAAGTGTCCCGGGCGGGAGCTACCTTCGCACAGGAACTATTATGGTGTTTTTGAATATATCGGGGAATATTCCCTTTAATATAGATAAATTAAAAATGTGTGAAAGATAAACGGTTCAATTTTTAATTTTTTAGCCATATTGTCTCTTTTTTTATAGCAGTAATTTAACCCAGAGTAATCCATGGTTTTATTTTTAATTTTTTATGAGTACATTTAGTTTTTAATTTTTATTACATATCTCAATATGTGTTCTAAAAAGGGATATAAATTTATCAGCTGCTACATTTACATCATTTTCTTGAAAAATCGTACACCAATATTCTTTTTTTACATCATCTAATAATTTTTCGTAATTAACGTGGGTAGTTTCCCAATACTTCGTTAATATTATCTCAGACTTTCCCACGAGAGATATATTTGCGAGAATAGGATAGTGGTAATTAATTTTAGTTTTGTAAACCACCGTTTGAATTTCTATATTGTCTCTTTTTTTCACAAATAAAGGGTCTATACACGAACTAGTGGTTTCTGTAACTCTAGTAGGCTTATTTATACATAATTTTAGACCCCGTTCATTTAATAATGTCATATAATCCTGAGTCACTCTATCATCAGACAGAATGTCAATATTTATATCACCTATCCATATGAGATTATTATTGTTTGCTTATGGTGGTAATTTCACTCTAAAATCATAATTAAAATTAAAAATATTATTGTTGGGAGATCTGTATACTCCAACTATTTAATACATTTGATTATTCGGTAAAGTAATATTTACACACGAGATTTGGATATCAATTTTTTTCAAATTTAAGCATAGCGTGCGCCGGCATTTAAAACCAGGTCGGGCTAGCTAATATTTTACGCCCTTTTAAGCTATTGCGCCCTCTATCCTTTTTTTGTGAAACTTATTAAATACCACGGCGCTCCTGTGTAGTTCCTTTCTTTCTCAATAGATGTGGCTAGAAATTGGTATAGTAGAGTATGTGACGAAACAATAATACTTTTTATTTTAAACTAGACTAAAAACCAATATAGTTTACAAAATTACATTGCCGCATGTTGCTTTAACAAAAACGTGTTCTCCTTTTTAAAATTTAATTTTTATAATCCCATAATATCACATTTTTACTATATTAAAATAAATTCGTCAAACCTTTTATTTTATCCTTTTTAATCCAAGTATCTAGTTTTCGTGTTTGATTTATTACTAGCTTTCTACCTGTAGCCTTTTTAGACGTTCCTTTTTAAAATCGTTGCCGGATTTACGTTTTCGATTTAACATATTTATTTCTTCGCGCTAGTTTGCGAAGCAATGCGAAGAGGGTTTGGCCAAGGATAATATAGTGAAGGATGCAAAATTGCGAGACGAGCTACTACCTGGCTCCTGAAAGTAGTCACCCCAAACGGGTGAATGGGGTGGGTTGAAAATGGGGGCCGCATCCAGGTAAATCGCTAGCTGTTTTCATCTAGAGAAAAAAATTCGCAACTCGCATCAAGGATAATCCTTCGCGTCGGCGAGAGGGCGCTAAGTATTGAATCTACCATGTTCAGAACCGCACTTCATTGCCCCTTCTCTCCCAACATGTGGGAGTAAAACGTTACGGGTGGGGAGTAAGAAACGCCCGTAATTTCGCATCCTTATCTATATTATCTTTGGTTCGGCGAGCAGTTTCGGCTTGAGTCTCGGCGGGGAAAGCACTCGTTTGCACCCTTTTCTTATGAAGCAGGATACACGAAGAAGATAAAGTGATTGAACAACACTACAGCAATAAAACTCGGGAAACTCCCCGACAGCGTTACACTACACCGACTACAGTCTGCAGCCCTAGGTACTACCGAAAATGAAGTAGTTTTGGTTACCGTTTCCTCATACAGCTCAGTCTTACTAATGTAGTTATATGAAATTTTTTCGTTAATATTTTTGGGAAACATTCATATCTTGATTGTAACGCTTTAATACTTTCTGTGTTGAAATATTTTGTAGACTAGAGTGGTGTAAAGTATCACAGGCTTTGTTATTAATAGGAACATTTTCGGTATTATCATTGGATAGTACACTAGTGGTAGTGTAGTTAGATAACACACTTGATTCAGTTGAAATTGTAGCATTGGTAGTATCATCTGATAAAATACTTGATGATTTGGTAGTAACACTAACGTTGGTAATGTCGTTATTTGATACACTTTTTCAGTGGAAATAGTAACATTGGACGTGTCAATAGACAATACACTTGTTTCGGAGAGAATAATAACGTTGGTAGTATCATCAGATCTACTTGATTTGGAGGAGGTTGTAACATTCATGCTAGATTCTAATGTCTCTGAATTTACTAATAACTCATTGTCCAGTTTTCTTCGTACTCTACATCTAGCTCTAGACTCTCTTTCTTCAGAACTTTTAACACACACAGACTGATGTAACGGTAGCTTCATAGAAGGAACTGCGCTTGAATTTAACTGTTTTTTAGGTCTCATTCCCATCAGTTCAGCTTTAAAATCTCTTTCAAAATCTTCGTCTTTGAAATGTTCGGAGCAAATTCTTGCATAAGTAGTATTAATTTTAGGATTTTTCATTTAGAAATCCACATTCTTCGGATTTTTGAGTCCTTCGGTAACGTAAAGTAACTGATATATTTGTTGTCAACATTTTTAGAAGTTACGGAAAATTTATTATCGCATCCAGTTATGGCACACTTTGCTCCACCGTAGTGCATATTAAATAGTTTAATTAAAAATAGGAACTAAATTATTAAAATGAATAGTTTTAACATAAGCCTTGCCTATTAATTCAAGCCTCAGTAGCCTCTACGCTGTATTCGAACTATTTTGCGTTTGCAAAATCTAAACGTACTACGTCGCAGAGAGAGTCAGGGAGAGACCATCAAATAACAAGAAAAATCGAAGAGAAAACGGCGGACCGAGGCAATTTTTTATAGCGCTTTCCATACGAACCTTGGTGTGACCGTGGCTACAGAGTCCCAAAAAAAAACCTACCCCAACTCCAAACGAGTAATTTCGCGACAGTGTCCGTCAGTCGCCATTTTCACAAACAGTTTATCAAAATATAAAATGCCGGGAGTAGTGGCGTACTCCTGTTATCCCAAGCGTCTGGGAGGCAGAGTTTGTGGATGGCCGTGTGAGGACGACCACCAATCCCCCAACGGGTGGTCGCAATACTTCCGCCATGATTAACCAGGTGGACGAGCGGACTGAACACCAGATCTAATAACCTCTTTTATGTTACAAACTACCGAACTAAAAATCCAATTGTAAGAATACAACAAACTGGTAACTAATTAAATAATCTAGATTTTTTGAGCTTACAATGATATTAAAATGAAGTTTAAAAATATTTCCATTCTACGTCATTTTAACAGCGAATATTCCATGACGTCAAAACACTCAAATCCATGTTTTAAATTTAAAATAACCACGTCCCTCGGGTAATCCGCGCGTGCCCGCGCTATCTCCCACTCAGGTTATCAAGTAACATACAACTTACATAATTTCAACTAATCCCATACGATAAAACGCAGATAAACAAGCCGAACGTTCAAGTACCTTATAAGTGTACTCTTCGAGATAAGCGGAGTTAAAGAAACAAGTTGGTCCTGAACACAATATATTGATATGGGAAAAAAAACAGATCGTCGCGAGAAATATCATAAATACATTGACTTTTCAACGATTTTACCCCCATTTCACATCGAAAATCCCGGATCCCGACGATCCCGATCCCGGAATCGATCCCTCGACCTTTCTACTGGTCTTTTTAACACAGAGTCCTCTCAAATTTACTATTGAAACGGGTCTTCTTAACACAGAGTCCTCTCAAATTTACTTAACCATTCACATTCGCCCGCCTTTAGTTTAAAGCATAATATATGAGACTTAGAGTTAGTGTTAAAGCTACTCAAACATGAAATACATTTCAGAAAAAACTGACAAACTTTAATTTTTGTGCAATATTTAAAAAAAAATTATTTTGTTATTTTAAAATGAAACATTACATTTTCTTCTAGCACCTGATGACCACCCAATTTTTGTGTAGAACTAAACTGATATCAAAGAAAACAAAAATTTAAAAGGCATAGACTATATCGAAACCACAGTGGCATTCTAATCCCCCATTAAGCAGAACCCCCTACCCCTCCTTTTACTGCGGTGGCTCCGCAGAATGGTCACACCTGGAATGAATTACTTATTGAAAAACAATCCAAATGTGGGCATTCCGGCATGCAAAAGGTTTCGTTTCATATTTGTGTTCTGATTAACGATGTATGGCGTTAGAGAAAATATCTTTCCAACTTCTCCTGCAAAAACAAAAGGTTTCATTACTACTTTTATTATCTTAAAATAATAAACAGACAGTTCAAAGGTTTCTCGTCATTTTAGAGTTATTTTTAATCCATATAACAGCTGATTAACAAAATAACATTTTGCTCTCAGTATTAGCGATAAAAAGTATTTATATAAATAAAATTTTGTTTTGTTTACATGGATTAAATTACCACTCGTATGTACATAAATTGAACATTATTCTGTTGATTTCCGAATTACTGCCGTTGGTTTACATTGCATTATCTGTACTGCAATTGCGAAACTGTTTTTTAGAAATTCTCGCAATAAAAAAATTTGAAATGTTAAAGCTTTTTTGTCAAATTTCGAACTTATTTTAAAAGTCAAAATACATTTTTATATTATGAAATATTTTCGGAATATTTATAAATATGAGGTGTTTGCCAATTTTTTTTTAATGATAAGCATATTTCGCTGATGGAAATTTATACATTGAAAATATGTTCAAATAATTTTTAAGTTCCTAAAGCCACACATTAATCTAGTCAAATACAGATGTTAGCCTTTAAACAAATTTGAAATTATTTGTTGAAATCATATCCGCATGAATTACTTAACTTACTTTGTATTTGATTTTTCACCTTTGCATATGCAATTGATGTCATGATAAAAAATGATATTATGACTAAAATGCCCAAGTTGGTCTTCGGTTCATTGCTCTATCTGAAGTAAAAATATTAATTAATATATTGTTTTAAGTTTTATTTTGAAATCATTTTATTTCATTCTGATTCAATATATTTTGTGTATTGCTTTATAAAATGATTTTAAGATTCGATTTTCTTAAATTGATTGTGAAAACTTTGAAACGAAGGTTAATTTTTTTGAAAATTAACTTTATATTATCATTATAGTTTTAACCACCGTAACTTTTATAATGGGCATTTATACAAAAATAAAATAACAAATGGAATATGACCAATGTTGATTACTAACCAGGTGTCGGGAAAAATAGGTTTGAATAGTAAGTAGAAATATCTCCATCACCCAGTACATTAAATAAATAAGCCCACTTTAAACACCCTGTTCATCAGTTAAATTAAAATAACTCTGTACATTATCTGGTAAAGCGCATTAGGACAAACTTTAAAGATATTCTACTAAAAGCGGGGCTTTTCCTACAACTTACGAGTTAGTGCATAAAGAAGAATAGCAATCAACCTGTTATTAATTGTTAAAATAAGTATTTTTTCAATAAACAACATGCGCGAGAGTGGAGTTTTCCCATTTCGGGACAATTGTGTGAAGTGGGCCGAGGCCCTTTTTTTCTCAGTGATGAAGCTGTTTGTATATTGATTCTAGATAATTTATATTTCATTATGTTAGTTTTAATTTGACCAGTGGCGGCGCTACACTCAAGCTAAGTGGGCTATAGGCTATTGGTGAATAAGTAGATAAGTCCATAATGAAAAGGGATAATAAAGCTAAACCTTAAACAAATTTGAACAAATTTGTTTAGGGTTAGCTTTATTATCCCTTTTCATTATGGACTTATCTACTTATTCACCAATTTTATCATCCTGTACATGGCAGTCCATAGGTGGTTACTTTTAACTAGGCTATTGCCTATGTCAATTTTATTGTAGCCTATGTAGCCTATAATAGGGAGCCCCTATTTCATGAAAAGGGAGCCCCAAAATTATTCTCGGGATACTTTAAAATTATAAATATTATCTAGCCCACTCAAAAGGTCTCTGTGCCCCTTAAACATTTCAATGTGTCCCTAGAAAAATATCAAAGTAAGTAAAAAAAATAAATAAAATATATCCTATTAAAATATTATATTTACTTAAGTCCAACTGTACAAAATATATTATTTCCTTTCGTGTAACTTGCTCTACTGTATTAGTTCCTTTCGTGTAACTTGCTCTTCTGTATTAGTTCCCTTCCATGTGCGCGAAGTAGAAAGTTTTAGCTGTGGCAGAAACAATAATATGGCACGTATCATGTACATATATTGATTAGACCATAAGTGGCATAATTACCCGAAGTGTGCCAATAAGAGCCTTTCCCATAAAATAGTAAAATTCAGTATTTCCAGAAGTATATAATGTGGCTTAAGATATTTATTAATATTATACACTTTTGGTTTAATATAACTGTGATACACAACGATATTATACCTGTACCCTGCATGGTTGTATAGTTTACTCTCTTTTTACCGGAAGCTTTCTGAATTACTCCTACACTTTGCAAACAGCCAACTTTCAGTTAAGTGACGAAGTAAACCCAAAACCACGTAGTTGGTCTTTGAATAAATACTACTAATCAGAAAATAAAATGTTTAATTTTTCATTGTTGATGAAACCTTTTAATTATTAACACACATGCATACACCAGTCCTTAAGATGACACTTATATCACCATTAGGAAAAATACTGAAAATATAATTTTAGACTTAAGTTTCTCTAATGTACAAATGCGTATCTCTTATGTCTTTGTTACTAGAATTGTGTCCATGAATATTTGCTTTAACTAATACAGATTGCAGACAAGTAGCATAATTTATACCACTGACTTTACTTCCAGTAGCGTATTTCACTTGTAAAAAAAGGCTTTCAACTGAGCTACCGTTGATACGCAAAGGAGATAAAAAATAATCAGGAAACTTAGAAAGCTAAATCTGTCATCCCAAAAACACAGATACGCAATAAATCCCATGTTTGCCAACTTAAAAACTTAGTTTGCAATGGGGAGGTTAGATTTACATCTGGATCAATTATTACCTCTTTAACCCAAACTCTAAAATAATCAAACCCAAGTTTAATTGAAACAATGCAAGATTTGTTTTCAACAGAAATTTTCTCTTTAGACAGCATTCCTCGCTCAAATATTTGATTGATGCTCTTAAGTAATACATAGTTTGCATCCCTACGTCATCAATGACGCAGTTCCAAGTATAGATATAAGAACCAAGAATAAATATTTAATTTGAGCAAGAATGAACGGTTTTTTGCCGCCATTTTTCTGGTGTCGATTTCTTAGTAAAACGGGAGGGTTAACAGTTTCAATCGTCTGTTTGCGGATTTTAATTATTTTCAAATGATTAAGAAATTATTTTCACGTTAAAAATGGTTATCTGCCTGGTTGAAAAATTGTTCGAGTAGTTCAATTACGAAGGAAGAGCGAAAATTGTTTATTTTATTTGATAGCGAAGGTAATTGTAAAAAGGATCACCGCAAAGGCCTAACTTTAATAAGCTTTGTTTTCCTTTTTTAGTAGATATTTCCGTGGTAATTTGATATTTTATTTAAATAACCTGGCCTTAGAATCTTATCTGCCATTGTTTAGGGCCCATTTAAAATTTTAAAGCATAAATCTAATACGTTTTGTAGCTTTGACGAGATTACCAACAAAATGGCTACCTATTTAGTAGCTACGCGCGAAAAGGTTTGAATTTTTGATCGCCCTCCCAGTTTCCTTGGAGACCATAGGCCCCTCCCTTCGGTGCGAACTATGTTTGTCAATTTCCCACGGACTTTTTGTTTTTTCGTTCCCTCTTGAACCCTCACCTTCAAAAAAGCAAGCTAACTCAGAGAGTACTGGTTCTTGCTGAAATATTTTACTGGGTGTGACGTTAAGCCGGGTCCAAAAATCTCTAATTACGTAGCTTTTTAAAAGACCTGGCACAAATCTGGTCTCTTTTCTTTTAGCTCTTGCTTCTTCTCTTCGTTTCATACCTTGAATATCCACCCAACCATGTTCAACACCATTTCTTTCAAACTGATTAGGACCAGTAGGTTTTGAAGAAAATAAAGCTTGGACCATGTTTTTGAGTTGGTGTGTCGGACATTTTAAACAGTAAATTTTTTGACCTTGGGCAAAAGGACTTTCAAAACTTGGGTGGATAAGTAAGTTTTCAGAGTCCGTTGGAAAAGCACCACTACAACCCATAATTCCATTAATGAGGGATAGGTTTTCACTGGCACCATCGCAAACTAAACACTTGATTTCAAATTAATAGGCGTGAAGTACTTCCAAGGTTTTAAATAAAGCGTCAGCTACAAAATGTTGTTGAAATGTAGCAGCCGAAGTAAAATATGGGCCTATAAAATGGTAGTCTGAAGAAAGATCCCTTCATATAAATTGTAGAACATATTGTGTGGGTTTTGGAGAGTTGCCTGATTTGGTTTCAAAAACATCGTTTAAATCATGAAATTCGTCCCTTGGCATTGCATAACCAATAAACTCATTTGACTTAGAATTCCAGATAATTTTGTCAATTACTTTTGTTTCGTCAAATATTACTACTCCTTTCCCAAGTGTTTTTTTTTCGCCTTTTCGTTCCTTCTCCATTTGATAGGTTTGGTATTTCACTTCTTCTCGGGCTATATATCCCTGATTAATTCCTGATTTATTTGAAAAACATTTTGCTCTTTTTTTTAGGGTCTTTCCACAAGAAAGTTGTAAAATATCAAATCCACGTAAAGCGTTAAATGCCGCTGAACTTCTACTAAAATAGCTAATGCTATGCGCAGAGTAACTGTGCTCCATCTGTTTGTTTTCTTCTCCTTTATTACAAGTGTTCTGATAACGGTGGAAGTCCCTTTGGTCTTTCAGTTGTTTCAGTTGGGAATCCCTTTGCCAGTCTTGACGTAAAAGTTCCCTTTTTCATCTGCTTAGTTGTAGATCATGACATATGTTCTTTAATTCTTCCTCACAATTTTCATTGATAAATTAAGTAATGGCTTCCATATCATGGCACTGCTCTCTGCCTAAATAAATTTCTCTTTATTTAAGTTTATCTTTTAGTTTCTTAATCTTTGCGTTTAGAATGTGTTTTGCATGCCTCAATCTTGACAGCCGAATATTTTTACTTGAAGGTGATAGCCTTTGAATGCTAAAGTTGCTCGCAGCTCTTTGACTTTAAAATTTTCTATTGGGTGTTTCATTTAATTTGCGCTTTTTCGCTTTTTACAGACAGTTCGTTGCGTATTTGCAATTACTACAATGTTTGATCATAAGATTAGTGGGTTTAGAGTTTTTATAGTAAATAGCACACTAACTAGATTGAAATCTCTCATATGGGTATTTTAAGTGCATAATATATGGATGTATTTCATCATCACTATTGATAAAATTAGGTTTAACTCCCTAACAAAAAACATTGTTTTCAGAATTATAAGGGGAAATCAACGCTAAGAGTGTAAACAATAACTCTTTATCAAGCTCTCATTTCGCATTAATAATTTAAAGTGTTGGAACTTTTTGAAAATAATTGTTAAATCGCATTTTCCATCACTATTAATTGACAATGAAATAGGATCAAGTGTTCCTCCAAGTAGCCCCTTTTCTTTGGATCTTGTTATTAATAAGAATCATTTTCCTCCAAACTTCTCATAAACCTTCAATTAAAATACACCACAATTAAAAACTTTACACCATAAGCTTGATATATTATAATCTTTAGTTTAAAGTTATAAAAATAAACAAAACAGAACCAACCTCTAAGTGAAGACTAGACGTTACATTTTCATTGAAAATGTTCGCAACAGCTGAAAGCAGACCACTAGGAACGGGAAGACTTGGTTCCGTGGTTGTTGTAGTTAGAGTTACTTTTTTATTTTTGAGTTGTCAATAAATGGAGTAAGGTGCACGATATTATTCTCATTTAAGCAACATTGTGTTCCAACAGTTGTCTTATGGGGTAAAGCAAGTTCTCTAGAATTTCTGGCAAAGGTATAACACTGAGTGTAAACTGTACTAACATTTGGGCGAGCAGTTTGAGAAGCTTTAGATTTTGTTGAGAAAGATTTGCGTTTTTCAAAGCAAAGGCCTGAACTTTCAACTTGTCTGGGCAGCGTTCTTAAGTTAGACAAACTTGAAAAGTCACCGATATTATATTGCGTTTCTTTATTTTGTCTTAGAAGTAACGATACGAAATTCATTTTTGTAATTATATTTTAATTTAAATTTAAAAATAATACCACAATTCTTTCTTCGGAACCCTCAGCGCGAAACGAGCCACCAAACTCTGAACCTACATAACCAAAGCAGACGGACCGGAACCGAATATAATTGTTTAAATGATTAATATTTCAGCTATGAGAAGGCGCCACATGCATTCTCTTACTTCTAGGGAGAAATCGCGGTTAACAAACCGTCTATGTAGGATTCTAACTTATAGGGACTTTATTATAAACATATGGTTGTACCAAGTAATACCGGCGGCGTATTTCGCTTTATTCCCTACGTGTAGTTCTCAGTTTACAACGGCTCGCAAAAGATTAATCTATTCATTGTAAATAGATAACATAACTCAATATACAGATTTACTTTACTTTGATAAAGAATTTCATCAAGAATTCCGCAGAAGATAATTTCAGGTTACATTACGGCTATTTTTATGAATAGCACCTTTTGTTTTTTTTTTGGTTTTTCTTTTTTTTAGGTGTATTATTAAATTTATTTATTTATTTATATATTATTAATGCCAAAAGTTTTAAACGCAATTTATTATTTAGAAAGATATGATAAATATAAAATTGGTACTTACCACCAATATTTACCTCGGAAAATACATAATATTTCGAGATTATCACTTGAGATATTTCGAGATTTTTCTACGTGTTAGATTAGATAGGACTAATTACGAATTAGATTTGAATTCGCACCACAAGAGGCTATACTAGGTACTGTCCTCTAGGTCGCGTTATAGATGGCACAGCTTGATTAGCAAGAATGGGGCTGGGGTGGCACGTGCTCGAATCGATACAGACTTTGATGTTTGAAGTCCACGTGGGAAACGGGCGTGCCAATAAAGTATTAAAAAGCTTAAGCCTTTGATGTAGAGAATAACATTTTAAACTTTAATTTTTTTATACTTTTATTTTATGGAAATACCTAATGAAATATAAATTTTTATTAAATAGATATTTCTACAAAAAATTGAATACAAATAAAACAAAACACAGCCTTATTAGTATGTTCTTCGCACATGCGATTTGTACACGCGCTAGAAAAACTATCTTCCTCGGGTCTGAAGCGCGCACTCTAAGACTTTAGAGCCACATTTAAACAAGAAGGCCAGGATACTTTATAAAAAGGTCAATTTAATGTTCTTTCAAAACATAAGCTTATTGTTTCCTTTAAACCATTTTGCTCGACGTAAGATTGTTTTACTTAATGTGGCGTTAATGTAGAAAAACAATTTCCCACCAGCTCTATGGTTGAAAACCTATTTCAACGGTCAACACTTTTATTTAATGTTGTGTTATTGTAAAGTTAAAAAGGCCCTCAATAGGTTAGAAAGTGCAATAACTGGTGGCTTTACCGGGGAGTCGATGTCCGGCTCTTGTAACCCATAAGGGCGGTGACGCACTGGGAGATGTTAGCTCTGATCAAATGGTCCTATCTCCACCTCCGACTTCGGTCAGGTTTGGGCTGGATACTGAGCTTCGGCTCAGGCTAACGGAGAGGGTCCGTGCAAACTGGCCGCCTCGGCGGATTAGGTAGCCTGCTGTCGGGCGGCGGGCCTCCGTATGAGGGCACGGCGGTCCTGTTTCCCGGCGTTTTGGAGCCACACCGCAATCTCCGGTGCCAGCTGTGCCGGGTTACTTGGGCTGCTGTGTGCTCGTCTTTCCCCATTAGGAGCTCTCTCCAAAGGGTTTGACCATGGACTAATTAATGTATACACAGGGACGGTCCGCACAACGCCACTCTCTCATAAAATCGCGACTAAGTCTTGTTAATGCTGTTCCCTCTTTTCCTCCCCCCTTAAGCAAAGTTAGCCGAGTCAAAACGTCATCAAACGGAAAAACGATGCTGCCCTCTATCTGCAAGTCTTGGAGTCTATCGATGTTGGCGTCTGCTTATGATTTGAAAAACAAACGGTATTTTTCGTTCATTTGAATAAGGTGTATGATTTAAGAGCTTTAATTTATTTAAGTAGTTTTACAAATTAATTATGAGTAAAAAGCTGTGTGTTTACCCTTCGTGTAAAAGTGATTCGAAGTATTGTCATAAAGAACACACGAAAGATTTCTTTATACCTTTCCTGTTCATCTTTTTCTAAGCCTTGTCCAAAAAAATCTTTGATTTACCATTATCGGAATCACTTAAATCCACTTTTTTAATTTTCTTTTTGTCTGGACAAATTGAGAATAACGTCTCGAATGTATGGGCCGAAAAATTAATATCAATCAATTTAATTGTTAATATAAATGAATTCATTTACCAAACGCACGTGGAGCTTACAACATCGCCGGCAAGGCGACTGCTTTTTTTTTGTACCCTTAAACCTTTTCTCCCGTTTCCATCCCCCTTGACTCAGTTTGTCGTTAGTTCGCACAATCGCCGCTCGAGGGCACATTTAGCAATCGCTAGCCGCTAAATTTCCTATGCGGACCGTCCCTGTGTATACATTAATTAGTCCATGGTTTGACTCTTTACTTCGGTAGGTAGGGTGTCTGCTGGAGTTGCTACAGCATCCGCTCTTAATCCTACTGCTGTGTGCGAAGTGGGAATTGGTCCACCCATTGCTGCACCTTCTGCTGGGTTGAGTGGCTTGCGTCAAAGGTGTGACCTTCAGTAGTAGGGTACTACTACCCATGCTGGATTTGTCACCTGTCCGGGCTAGGTGGGCGCTGGCGTAGGCCACTATGATGATAGGCCTCCGGTGGTATGGTCTCTGTTACAAGGTACTCCAGGCTATAAATTCTGACACATTGTAAAGTTTAAAAAATATATTATCACTGTTAATTTAACGGTCAAAATTTTCAAGTTCCATTTCACCGTAATTTTAAATATCAGATTACAGTTAAGTAACGTAACACTAATTTGACCGTTAATTTTACGGCAAAATTTGATACGTTCATTTGACTGTAAATTTTATGGTGAAATTACCGTTCGGTTACGGTAATTTCTTACAGTGTGGACACTCGACGTACGTGACAGGAAGCGTTCATTGCACCCGGATTTGATAACATCAAGTAGAAAAAATTCAGAAAAACAACCCACTTCCGTTTAACGGTAATGACTGAGTATGTAAAATATAATATTTAGGTTGAATCAGCACTTGATAACGACTAGGGACTAGTTTTCTAAAAATCAGAGCTCAAATTTCACTAATATAAAATAAATCCGGTATCGGAAAATATATGATTTATTTTATTACAAATGTTACAGCTACAACGATTTAAAAACCAGGCATCCGGAAGCGAGGAGAAAATCACCTATTTACCAAGCTCGTATTAGGTTTCCACCATTCCATTGCTTATACTTTACTTTTAAAAATTATTTATTGGAAAAGTGTAAAATATTTGTTATATTTAAACAACAATGCTGGTAAATACAAATTTTCCGTTTAAACAATATATAATTAAGGTAGTTTGATTATTTCTAGCAGTGTTTAATTTGGTAAAAAACAACATAATTGCAACTATAGTTTGTATGATTGAAGAAAAACCGGTACCAAAATAATAGGAGAGGCATACAGGAAATTCTGGTATCTGGGAAACAGATTTTTCTTACACTTGTTCCCCTGTTTTTATTTAGCAAAACGTGTAAAATATGATGGTTAAACCGTTTACAATCCGTAGTCATTGGTTAGCCGCCTTAATTAAAGCAATCTTGTTTTAATGAAGTCGTATTAATATTAATTTATCTATTAAAT
This sequence comes from Leiobunum rupestre, assembly GCF_980474605.1. Classification (NCBI taxonomy): domain Eukaryota; kingdom Metazoa; phylum Arthropoda; class Arachnida; order Opiliones; family Sclerosomatidae; genus Leiobunum; species Leiobunum rupestre. The sequence continues at coordinate 20,978,696 of NC_143385.1, read as the reverse complement.
CTCAATCGGTGGACGCGAAGAAATAAAAATTTGCAGAAACCGTCTACTCATCCCCAGAGCACCTACCGTTGCAGGACTTGCGGCATCTTTACCGTTCATTTTATTTCAAATTAAACATCTTAATCAGTCGAGAAATCGTTTAAAATAAATAACGAAGTAATGACGACCCAGTTTCAAACCAGACCAACATAAGTGTAAGCGCACTTTGTATACAACTCGATAAATATATACGACTGAAAAAACGAAATAAAATACAAATAAGACGAAAGATTTAAAATTAAAAAAAACTGATCCTAATAAGCCGTGAAAATACCCTCCACGTCACGCACATTCGAAATACGCATAAGTAACGTTATACTATATCCAGTTTAGAATATTAGAGTGTCAAAAAATAAAAATTACGAATAGAAAAATACACAATAACAGCCCAATCCATCAGACTTCAGAAACAAAACTCATAGAAAAATATTATTACGCAGTCAAGCAATCAGACTTCAGAATCAAAATAATTCATGGAAAAATATTATAACGCAGTCAAGCAATCAGACTTCAGAATCAAAATAATTCATAGAGATATCTTATAACGCAGTCAAGCAATAAATTAGTTCAAATACTTAGAAATCAAGCAATAGAAAATATAATATCAAGAAGCGCAACACCTTACCATTCACAAATACGATTTTTCACGTTATTATAATGAAACCGGATAAGCTTTTGGCATGCCTTACGCTCTTAAAAGTTCCTCTAATCAAAACTACTTAATTATTTAATTAATTTTTTCTGTTCTTAATTTTTATATTTTTTTATATTATTATTTTCCTAATTTTTATTTCCATTATTTTCTTTTGATGAATTATTTCTACAATCACAGCCAATTACTGCGAAAAAGCTGATCTAAGTTGGCCGAGCTAAAGTCCTTTTAAAATATCTGGTAGCCCAGTTTGTAGTTTCTTTTGTACGACGCATAGACATAGGAACTATACTTATACCTAGACAAACTGCTGGATCTACGAAATTGAGGCCGGTTTTGAGTAATGGCGCTTTGTTATGCGTGATATGGACAAAATTACGTGGCGCCGCCTACGGCGCCTACGCGCGGCTAACTATACCTAGGCTATAGCCTTGACTATACTAAATAAAGTAAGTCAGCTGTCAAATGTAAACAAAGGAAGCATGGAGGAATGTACCAATAAATTTCCAAATTATATAATGAAATGTGAGTAAATATTAATGATATTTATCTGTTAATGTAAATTAATATATTAGTTTCAATATTAATATAAATAAATAAAATAAACTACATAAATAATAGGAATAAAAATAAACAGTGTCTGAGTATTTGGCCATTGACATTGCAATCAAAGATGTATAAGCAAAAAAAGGGAGGTATAATTGTGGAAGGGATTCTACACACATTTATAAAGGATTAAAGAACTCTTATTGCCCTTGAAAAAGTATTAGCTTGGTGAGTCTTTTTCGAATAGCTGCTTTCTTCATTTGATCGTTTATGTCTCTGCTTATTTTCCTCAGCCTTATGTTAACGTATATTTTGATAATCTTTTTCATCAAAACATTAACGTGGTGTTGTGATCCAAGTTCGTCATCAAACATATGTTCAGTAAGAGTTGGAAAAATATCGTCTGTTACTAACTGGCGCAGAACCAAACATTCTATTTTTAAGTCAATGTTTTTAGCCACAGTTTTGATTGATCCGAAGTATCTCACTGCCTTCTCAGTCAAGCTACAAATCTTGAGAACACTAGCTGTCGGATGACATAATCCACCATTGTCCTTTAAAAGGAGTAGAAGTTTGGTTGGGTCCTCCTTTGCATAGCTATCACTTGATAGTGAGGAATGCCTTTCGTCTAAAGCGTGTTAACATGTTTGGCATTTTAATGCTTTTCGTAATTTCTTTACAACAAAACCAGCCATATAACGGATTATGTTTTCTCGAAAGATGTTGGATGTTGATGTATCATCACTAAGAAACATAATAAAGTCATCCATTTCTTCCTCTAGAGATTCTTCTTCAATAACTCTTAAGTTCGTTGGTTGGAACTGGCACCATGCACAAATTTGGAACTTGAGTGTTATCCAAAGCAATTACATTGCCACTTTTTGACGTTTCAATTTTAGTAACCAACGTGTTTTTGTATGCGGCAGTGAAGTTTCTACAAGTAGGATTGTTGTTCCAACCTCCTCGCTGACGAATTGTGTTAAAATATAACTCTAAATGGTCCTGCGAAAGTTTGTAAGTTAAAAGGTACCTTAAAAATAAACAATGGTTTACAAAATCTGGTATTTGCCAAAAAATTTAAGCGTATTTAAAAAAAATATACTTCAGTGGTCCATCAGGGGGAACAATGTACTTCTCTCCAATGTCCAAAACACTGTGAATTGTGACACCAAAACCAATAATGGCTGTCTTTCTTTGGCTTTTAAAAATCAAGTTGCCTTCCAAGTCTGTTAAATTGAATAGAAGTTCTTTAGTCTTCATTATGTCACGTTTAGTTATTTCAAGGTTGGAAAGCCGAATTGGTGCCTTGTAACCTTTAGCCCATGGATTTCGAGAGTTCAATACATCAAACAAACTGCAAGGAACAGTGAGGTCAGATATGGTGTCAAAATTGTTTAGAAAAGTTGCTTAAAAATTGTTTTTTTTTGTAGATACCGATCAATTTTTGATATAAATTTAGATGTTGGCCCGCTTCCTTGAAACACTGGATCACCAGCCTCTTTCAAAAATTCTATGCTTTTTGCCACAGAATTGCTAACTGTTTGTGCGACCAAGTTGACTTTCATTTTTTGAGTTTTAAACTTAATATGAAATTTTAATAATTTGTTAGCCAACGTTAATCTTTCATATTCTTGATAGCTCTGAAGGATGGCAATATATGCCCATTCGAATTTCTAAATATTTACATTAAATGTTTTTCAATTTCCTTGATAACCTTTTAAGGTGAATTTCTCTTACTTCACCAGTCCGTTGGTCAATCAAAACACCGTAAAATTCCCATAGATTTCTCAATAGCTTTAACATGTGGCAAGCATCAAGGACAAAATGGACAACTTCACCTGGATCCGCTAAAAAAGATATAACATTGTAGTCTTGAACAGATTATGTTCACCATAAACATATGAAAGTTTTATGATTATGGTAGAGTGTTCCATGGTAAAAGATTTACTTGCTGTTCATGCAACACTTTATGGAAAGCTGATTAGGTAGAATTGTTTATTTTGATTTATTTTTTGTCCAAAGGTACTTTAATACTTTCATTTATCTATGGCAATCACAGAACAAATTCAGTTTGTTTTTACCAGGGTTGGGAAAACTGCATTGAATAAAATCTTCCGTTATGACAACACCAAGAGATTGAGCCATGTAAATGTTACTTCGAAGTCCATCGCATGTAAGAGCAATGCATTTGGCCCCTGTTTTATAGATTTGAAAGAGACACTCTTTTACCAAATTTTTTAACAGATGGCTAGGAGTGCCATGGACGAAGAAATATCCGACAGGGACTTTCCAATGGCCATTTATGGCTACAACCATAAATACGAGGGCAGATGTCGCAATTTCTTCAGTATCTTGGGTATCGTGATCCAACCCCAAATTCACATAACCAGAAAATTCCTTCCCAGTCCATTCGGTGTGTTTTTTAATGGACATTTCATCCAAAGACAGTGCTACTAGCAGCGGGTAATCAAATTTATCAACCTCATTTTTAATGTAGGTGAAACTTTCAGCCGTGAAGCCTGGTTGACCATTGACTTTGTTCGTCCATTCACGAAGTGTGTTGGGATGAGGTAAACAAAGATGTTTTCTCAAGAAATAGTAGGCTTTTGGAGAATAGAAATGCACCGTCATAGCAAAGCTTCGAATTAGCTGAGGGTATTTTTGTTTTTTCTGATTTTTTGGTCCTGTTTGACGCAAAAATTTAAACAATTCAATTGAAGTTGGTCCGAATCTTTCCTCAATATCCAGTGCATTTTCTTCTAAGATAAGATTTTGTTTCTTCATTTGATGAAGTACGTGCTTGAGGGAAGAAAGTTTTAAAGTTTTGCGTTTCATGGCTTGCTTGGTAACTTTAAGTTTTTTTTTAGAGCTTGAACTCTATTTCTCCTTTGGGTTAAAGCCTTATGGAACATAACATAATGGGTAGATGTTTGGCATGATTTCTATTGGGAAAAATTTAATTTAATTCTAATTTTAATATTGTGCTATACTTCTATTTTACCTCAACAGTTTTAATTTCTTTCTTTAGCAATTGAGGATTAACACTACTGGATTCCTTGAAATATGTCTACAAAATTGACAAAACAAATTCTAAATAAACTTCACTAGGTAAGTATTTGAAATTTCTAACTACCCACATGATCGTGATTGCTCTTTGCATTTTCCAGTGAATTTTCATCTTCAGTTCCATTAACTTGGATAGGTTCATCGCCAATCACTATAGACTACAAAGTTTAAAAAATATTAACCACGGTATGTGTAGATCTTCCAAGCTTACTCTTTTCAGAAATAATTTTATATTTATTATTAGGGCTACTATACTTACTTCCGAGTGTTTATCATCGTTGGATAGTATGTTTAATTCAAGAGCATAGAAATCTAGATCTGGCTGCTCTGACACACTTGGAGACGCTGCGACATCTAATTTTTCCGATAGCTGGTTACTGGAATCAAACTGCAGGGTATCTGAAGTTTCCACTGCTTCATGCTTGCTATAGCTCCGCTACAAAGTCGTTTATTATGTATATATACCTATTTCACTAACATTATTAAACACTGAATTATATACTTTTGTCCCAGTTTCATTAAATGTTAGATCACTTTTTTCCCTCGCAAAAACCGAAGGAATTGAGTCTTCCTTAAGAATTTTCCGCGTGAGATATTTCGCGTTTTTGCCAACACGATAATCCGATTCTTTGAAGTGTTTTCCACAAACAAAGTGATACTTTCCGAGTATTAAGTTCAATCGATTTATTGCCTTAAGCCATTTCGAGCACAAGTTTAAGTTAGATTGAGGTAATCTTTATTATAAAAAATGGACAGTACAAGGTTTTAAACAAAGATATGAAATTGTTATGATAAAAACAAGAAATACTTGTGAAATGGTATTTTTTCCTTTGGTGACCGACTTTTACAATTGGGAACCACGCAAGTTTGTACCATTTTCAATTGTTTGAAGTTTAAATTTACGTAAAATATTTTATTTCGCGTTGTATTTTACCAAAAATTAACTTTATTTTCGTAAATTAAACAATTTTTACAAGTCTCTAAGAAAATACGTTTTTGCGTCCAGCGTTCGAATTTTCCGCTTTTTATAGTTTCTCCGTTCTCCACCAAACGATTTGGTGGCGCCACGGAATTTTGTCCATATCACACATGAGACGCGCGCGGGACGGAAAACCGGGCACAAAACGCTAGTGCCTTGAGATTCTGCAATACTCCGTCTAAGTATAAGCATAGTTCCTATGTCTATGGTACGACGCCATTATTCGATAGTTTGGAATCACCATAAAGTACATAATGCGTTCTACACAAACGTTAAAGATTATAACATAGTAATCTCTAGTATTGCTGATAATATATCATAAGAGTAAGTATTTTATTAAAAAACTGTTTGATTTTTTTAATGATTTTAACTCGATTTTTTAATGTGTCTTTTACAGAGGTAGGAAGAAAATAATGTTTGATCAAAGTCTATTCATTTTATACCTGTACATGTTTCAATTTAAGTTTATTATTCATTATTCTCACTGAGTGGTTCGCCTAAAGCTTTATTTCATTTTGTTATATTTTATATATTGGATTTGGAATTCCAAAAGTAAGATTTGCGTGTAATTCTCCGAATGTTAGGGAAGGTTCGCTGTTTTTAAAGTTCATTTCGGACCTGTACATGTTTCAATTTTACTTTTTAAGTTTATTATTCATTACTCTCACTGAGTGGTTCGCCTTAAGCTTTATTTTATACTGTGATAATTTATATAGTTAAATTGTAATTCCAAAAGTAAGGTTTGCGTTGAATTCTCCGAATGATAGGTTCGCTGTTTTTAAAGTTCATTTTGGACTTGTACATGTTTCAATTTAACTTTTTAAGTTTATTATTCATTACTCTCACTGAGCGGTTAGCCTAAAGCTTTATTTCATTTTGTTTTATTTTATATATTGGATTTGGAATTCCAAAAGTAAGATTTGCGTGTAATTCTCCGAATGTTAGGGAAGGTTCGCTGTTTTTAAAGTTCATTTTGGACCTGTACATGTTTCAATTTAACTTTTTAAGTTTATTATTCATCACTCTCACTGAGTGGTTCGCCTAAAGCTTTATTTTATACTGTGATAATTTATATAGTTAAATTGTAATTCCAAAAGTAAGATTTGCGTTGAATTCTCCGAATGTTAGGAAGGTTCGCTGTTTTTAAAGTTCATTTTGGACCTGTACATGTTTCAATTTAACTTTTTAAGTTTATTATTCATCACTCTCACTGAGTGGTTCGCCTAAAGCTTTATTTTATACTGTGGTAATTTATATAGTTAAATTGTAATTCCAAAAGTAAGATTTGCGTTGAATTCTCCGAATGTTAGGGAAGGTTCGCTGTTTTTAAAGTTCATTTTGGACCTGTACATGTTTCAATTTAACTTTTTAAGTTTATTATTCATCACTCTCACTGAGTGGTTCGCCTAAAGCTTTATTTCATTTTGTTATATTTTGTATATTGAATTTGGAATTCCAAAAGTAAGATTTGCGTGTAATTCTCCGAATGTTAGGGATTATTTCGCTGTTTTTAAAGTTCATTTTGGACTTGTACATGTTTCAATTTAACTTTTTAAGTTTATTATTCATCACTCTCACTGAACGGTTCGCCTAAAGCTTTATTTTATACTGTGATAACTTATATAGTTAAATTGTAATTCCAAAAGTAAGATTTGCGTTGAATTCTCCGAATGTTAGGGAAAGTTCGCTGTTTTTAAAGTTCATTTTGGACCTGTACATGTTTCAATTTAACTTTTTAAGTTTATTATTCATCACTCTCACTGAGTGGTTCGCCTAAAGCTTTATTTTATACTGTGATAATTTATATAGTTAAATTGTAATTCCAAAAGTAAGATTTGCGTTGAATTCTCCGAATGTTAGGGAAGGTTCGCTGTTTTTAAAGTTCATTTTGGACCTGTACATGTTTCAATTTAACTTTTTAAGTTTATTATTCATCACTCTCACTGAGTGGTTCGCCTAAAGCTTTATTTTATACTGTGATATTTATATAGTTAAATTGTAATTCCAAAAGTAAGATTTGCGTTGCATTCTCCGAATGTTAGGGAAGGTTCGCTGTTTTTAAAGTTCGTTTTGGACCTGTACATGTTTCAATTTAACTTTTTAAGTTTATTATTCATCACTCTCACTGAGTGGTTCGCCTAAAGCTTTATTTCATTTTGTTATATTTTGTATATTGAATTTGGAATTCCAAAAGTAAGATTTGCGTGTAATTCTCCGAATGTTAGGGAAGGTTTGCTGTTTTTAAAGTTCATTTTGGACCTGTACATGTTTCAATTTAACTTTTTAAGTTTATTATTCATTACTCTCACTGAACGGTTCGCCTAAAGCTTTATTTTATACTGTGATAACTTATATAGTTAAATTGTAATTCCAAAAGTAAGATTTGCGTTGAATTCTCCGAATGTTAGGGAAGGTTCGCTGTTTTTAAAGTTCGTTTTGGACCTGTACATGTTTCAATTTAACTTTTTAAGTTTATTATTCATCACTCTCACTGAGTGGTTCGCCTAAAGCTTTATTTCATTTTGTTATATTTTGTATATTGAATTTGGAATTCCAAAAGTAAGATTTGCGTGTAATTCTCCGAATGTTAGGGATTATTTCGCTGTTTTTAAAGTTCATTTTGGACTTGTACATGTTTCAATTTAACTTTTTAAGTTAATTATTCATTACTCTCACTGAACGGTTCGCCTAAAGCTTTATTTTATACTGTGATATTTAATAGTTAAATTGTAATTCCAAAAGTAAGATTTGGATAAATATTAAAATTAAGCTTCGAGAAACAGTAATTTCTAGAGTACATTTTTCATCCGACTGTCTTAATTTTATTTTGCCTCTGATTTAAAAATTAATTTAACTGTTTTTTTACATTTGTATAAGGAAGGTTATTTAATTTTTTAATTGTTTAGTTCGAATTTTTTTTGTTATATAAAAATTAAATAACTATAGAAGTTTTGTAATTTATATGTTAACTGCTAATACTTGCAGAGTTCGTGTTATTACAATCAAATTGTACACTTGTTGCTGGATTTTTTCCATTATCTTGTATTTTAATGTTTTGAATAAAATTTTAATATCAAGTTTGGCTTTTTAAATTATTTGTTCAGAATACGATATCCAATGAACGTCCTAGTTTCATCCCTATTGAGCCATGATTGAACCAAATTAAAGGCCTAAAGACATCTCTAGGTTTTATAGAAAGACATCCAGGGGACGACCGCCGCTATTGCCGTTGGATGTCCGAAAACTCGTCCCCGGGACGTACTACGGCTATAGACAAACCGGACATTTGGACGTCCTTTAACGTCCAACCGACGTCAACCCCGGATTTTGGGATGTCCTACGGACGAAGGCAAGATCCGAGTGTGACGTCTATCGGATGTCCATAGGACGTGTTTGTGTTTGCTGGGTATCTGGGCACTTTTTTTCTCAGATAAATGTAATTTATATTAAGGTTTTCGCACTTTTCCGAAACATTAGCATTGATTTGAAATAGCCGGTACTTTCTTACTTTTGCTTTTGTCTTACGGATTTTGAATATCGATAGAGTTTGTAGACAAATATTTCAGTGTGTGTTTTGAAGTTGGCGAGGTTTAGTATTTCACAGTGGAAGCGTTACTACTTTGTGCAGACTGTAATCCAGGGCAATAACTGGGGGGGGGGGGTTCGGGCCGTGCCCACCCTGAAACGTATGGTTGTATGTTCAATTTTTTTTTTATTTGTTTCCATTGCGTGCCCCCCCTTAAATCAAATCCTGGTTAAGGTGCTGCTGTAATCTTTGTTTTTTTTGGTGTTTAATGTTTTGCAATAACGAGAACGATAACTGCAATCGCTGCATTGGTGGTTTAACCAAATCAAACATACTTCCGAAAAAGGGTGGTCCAAGCGGTACGATACCGTTACGACTTTTTGTTGGACAAATGAAGTAATAGAGTCTTCAGTAAGACTAGGGCAGAAAATAAAACTGTTGTCTAAAACTTGCTGGAAAATATCTTTGGGAATATTTATGTGGAAACTTCCACTTTCAAACAGTTAAGCAGTTGTAATAAGACCTTTTAAGATATGAAAGACGGATGCTTCACCACTTTCATTGAAAAACATTTTAACTGAATCCATTCCAGATACAATCATGAACCGGTCTTTCCTTGTTGTTTCCAAAATTATCTGTTAAAATTACAAATAAAATTAGTAGATTTCAATGTTTGAATATAATTAATTGTAAAATTGTTACCTCGGTATCGCATAGTCCATTCTTTTCTACAATTAGGAGGCATTTATTCCTATCTTCATTGCGAAGCCAAGCCTTTATTTCACTAATTTTCGTCATATCCTCTTTGTCATTGTTTTCAAATGACAACTCCTACAAAAAGTTTAGTTGTAATTAATAATTAATGTGTAATTTAAATGATAATATGAAGGTAAATTTAATTATTTTAAGAAATATAACTTTGAATGAGTGAATCTTTATCAACTATACCGTAGAATCTACAGTGTAGAAGAGCTTTATTATTACCAAGGGTTTACTTTACCTGAGGTTTTTCTTCACATTTTCTTTTTGTTGGAAAACGCTTCTGTAATTTCCGGACAGACACAACTATGACCGCGTTTCAACGTTACATCATATTTTACAGTTATTTGCACTAATTACCTCTCCGTGAGGACAAAGTCTCCTAGGAGGGGTTATACAATCACCGTGTCTGTCTGTCAGGCCTGCGAACGCGTTCGCATTTTCGGGGCAAAGGGTAATCACTGCGTTTGCAGTTTCTCGAAGGGTTGGCAAAATCACCGTGTGACGGTGAGCGTTAACGGATTAATTTGCGGTTGGGTTTGGATAGGTTGGTTTTTTTCGTCAACGCTCACCGTCGCAACAGTTTTAACTCAGTTTGATTGGATATTTCGTTATTGTAATTATGTGGTGAATGTTGAGTTCGTGTTGATGATTGTGGGTGTTGAGTTTGTTGTGTTTGTATGGGCGTTTTCTCTTCAACTTCTTCTGAATGACTTTGGGACGGACCGAGTGCTGAGTGTTATGCAGCTTCTCAAAGTCCAATGGCAGGGTTTCCACCAATTGTACACGGTATTCGTCTAAGTATCAATTTACGATTTTTTCGCGCCGGCTGGGAATCGAACCCGGGTCTGCTTCGTGCAAGAGATGTACTCTAACCACTCAGCCACCAACGCTTGTTAAAGCTTTGGCGAATGTCCTTTACAAAGTTATAACGTTAGGTACTATTATTTATTCTACATCATTTTAAATATTTATAAATTATATTAATCTTATATTTATAAATTATATTAATCTTATATTTATAAATTATATTAATCTTATATTTATAAATTATATTAATCTTATATTTATAAATCATATTAATATTATATTAATCTTATATTTAATTAAATATTTATAAATTATATTAATATTATATTTAATTAAATATTTATAAATTATATTAATATTATATTTAATTAAATATTTTAGTATTTTAATGTAAAATTTGATCGTGATCAGGTATTGAACTCGGATCGCATCGTTACAATGCAGATAGTTCACCGCCGAGCCATTGACTACCTTTGGTAAAATAAAAAAGTAAAGGGACCATTATGAGAAGGCGGGTTTTTTTTACTAAACGGATGAATATAATATCTGTATATATTGTTTATTGAACTTTGTTTTTTAATTTTTGTGAACTTGTTAAAGTCAAAATATATTACGTATGAAAATTTAAAGGTCAAATCTTGTTTTAGCGCAGTCAGCAGATAAGATAAAGGGTAGAATCCGTTAGTTTTTTGTAATTTATTTCGTTTTTTCAGTCTTTTTTTATCTGGTGTATTTAAACTCGGTCGTCATTACTTCGTAATTAATTTTAAACGTTTTCTCGACTGATTAAGATGTTTAATGCAGTTCATCAATTTGGTTCGTTTGTGTTTATTCTATTCCGTCTACGGTCATTTATTGATATATCAGCTGTCGTTTAGTCAAGTTGCTTTCTGTTCTTTGTGAATGGTAAGTTTTTCGCTTCTTGTTAATCATTTTGTATTGGTGTGGATATTTGGACATCTACGATTCCTAATGCAGTTATTGATTTCCTGGGTGTGCGAGTCATTATATGATCTTGAAAATTGGACGTTATTGGTCTTTTTCATGTGGTATGTGTCACAACGTCAACAGGAAGTGTACGATTCGTCCACTACCAGATATCTACGGTATCTTCATCAAGGGTGAGTGTTGAAATAAAATGAGCGTTAAAGATGCGGCAAATATTTCGTAAGCTATAAAATTACAAAAAGCCTCTGTAGATATTTCTTTCATTAAAATTTGCTTCGTATTATATTTAACTAATAAATTTGTTCTGTAAAAAGGGTTTATTTCAATTATGCATTGTTATAGTATGTTTAATTCACTGTTATAACTACTTAACTTATGATATTCTGAATAAATTAAAATTGGTCGTTTCGTCTCAATTATTTAAATTATAATTAAAATTTTATACACGGCGGGATTGAACTGGGAGAGAGAAGGGTTACGCCTGGGGGATTGAGATCAGATTCATTATATCTTATCACAATCCCCCAGAGGTAACCACAAGATTTTCTATCTCTGCTTTCCCCCTTTCATCACCCAATCCCCCAATGGTAATCGCAAGATTTTCTCTCTGCTTCCCTCCGAGTTATCACAATCCCCCAGCGGTAACAACAAGATTTTATCTCTCTGCGTTCCCCCTTTCATCCCCCAATCCCCCAATGGTAATCGCAAGATTTTCTCTCTGCTTCCCTCCCCATTCTCCAGAATATAATCTCGTCCTCCAAAAAAACCAATCCCTAGAATCTCTCTGCTTTCCCCCTTTCCATCATCCCCCAACGGTAACAGCAAGATTTTCTCTCTCTGCTTCCTCTCCCCATTCTGCAGAACATAATCGCCAAGATTTTTCCTCGTGCAGATTTCTGGAGGAAGGAATTTACCCCTCTCTACTCTTAACCCCACCGAGTTAACCATAATTTCCACTATCGCTTCCGAGCCCCTTAATTTCTAATCTATAGGCAATAAAAACAAGAAATATAATTTCCAATTTTATTTTACTTTTAATTACATGATTACGTAAAATTATTTCTATGACTAATCCGATATTATATATAAACCGTTTAAATCGTAATTTATTAATTCGAAATGGATATAAACAATTTCATTTAAAGGGGTGAAACGATCTCCTGCAACTTAAATTAAAAGTTCTAACTCACGTATTTGTAGTGTTTAGCAGCAGTATCGTCTGACATACGAGGGACAATCACAAACTTCGTCTTCTTCAGGTACAGGTGAGATGCATTTGTCAGAGACCGTAGTTACTTTTGGCGTCGGGGGAATGTCTCATTCTAGCGAAAGGTACTTTTTTCCCGTTGGTAAATTATCCATCAACGGACATTTTGGAAAGCATCTGGCGTGTTCGAGTTCTGGTACGTCTCCTGATTTCCAGTGTTCTAAGATTTCATGGCATTTGTAACATCCCCAGTAGCAAAAAACAGTCGGGCCGACTGATAAAAAAGGAGTCGGGTGGCCTGCTTTTTGCAAAGTTGGCCGGCCTTACTCGATGTCCGAGGCAATGGCTAGCCGATGGACAATCGGTAAAGATGACTGGGTGACTGTTAGCCGACTCTAAAACGGAAACTGATAAGGCGGTCGGCTGAGAGACTATTCAGAAGTCTTGTCGACTTCGAGCCGACTCTAAAACGGACACTGATAAAGCAGCCGGCTGAGATACTGTTCAGAAGCCTGGTCGACTTTGACCCGACGTTTAAACGGATACTGATTAAACGGACGCTTTAGTGACTTTTAGATGACTTTCCGACTTCGAGCCGACTTAAAAAGTATATTCATTTATTGCTCTGCCTAAAAGCGGCTTAAAAGCTTACCAAGTTCAAACTTACTCTAGAAACGCATTTACCCACTGCTCTTAAGAACGCAAGCCAACTATTAAATTGTAATATAAGTTAGAAATAGACAAAAATTCAAAACAAAATTTCTTTATTTTTTTATTTATTTCCAGCAAATTTGAGATTAGCCGACTATTGTGCACTTCTTCCTTCCGCCATTTCTGTCCTTAAGAGTGCTTTACCCAATCCTTAATCAGTTGCTCTATTTCGTTGTCGGTTGCACGAAGACATGTGGTTAGAACGTACAGCGTCTACAAAAAAGTTTATTTAGTTTCAATTCTGTGTATGATTGCGATAAAAGTTAAAAATAAAAGATACTTTATGGGTGAATTAAAATGATTAAATTAAATATTGTTCCCTCTATTTTAGACTAGAATAATCTAAATATATTTAGTTTGTTTTTATTATAATCATACCAGAAATATCAACTAACCCTCAAAATTATATTTAGACTTTTTTAAATACACTATTCTTAACTATCTAAATTTGTCATTTTTTTCATTAAAAATTTAAATAAATGGAGTTTTTACATTAAAATATGTTTGCTACTAGCTTTCTCAGTTACAGACTGATATATCAGTCTAGAAATATGATAGTTTACCCTTAAAATTTGATTGTGGCATGATGAAGTAGACTGAATCTTGGAAAATTTACAATTTTGGTGTCCGACGGAGGATTTAACAAGCTAAAGTTTTCAAATTTGGAGAATATAAATTAAATTAATTCTAACACTTAGTGCTATAAGCTTTCTCAGTTACAGAGTGATATATCAGACCAGAAATATCAATTCTAACCCTCAAAATTATATTTGGACTTTAAATACACTATTCTTAACAATCTAAATTTGTCATTTTTTCATTAAAAATTTAAATAAATTGAGTTATTACATTAAAATATGTTAGCTTTCTCAGTTACAGACTGATATATCAGACCAGAAATATAAAAGTCGCTTAAAATGATGGCATGATAAAGTAGACGGAATCTTAGAAAAATTAAAATTTTTGTGTCCAATGGAGTATTTGAAATGACTTACTTTTTTCTCTGTTTCAGTGTTAATAAGTCCTTCCATAACTGCTTACCAATTATTCCAAAATATCCATACACCAATTTAATTATACGCGACTTTTAATTATTAATTATACCAGATATTTAATTAACATATAAAAATAACTGGGTGTCTAGCAGGTAAGATTAAAAAACAGAAAATAATTTTTTTTAATCTGTTTTTAGTTTATTTAGCTAGATCATGGCCTTCGATATTTTAAATAACGAAACAGGTGTAAGTGTGGCCTACCATTATTATACTCTTTACAGACGAGCCTTATAAACCCGGGTTTAGATCCCGTTAGTAGAGAGTAACTAAATATGAGCCATTTTTTCCAAGATGGCCGCCAAGATGGCCGCCATAACACCCCCATAACACCCCCAAAATATTTTCCAAAAACCAATTTTTGTCATTGGAAAATCGAAAAACATATTTTTGTTTTCAATCTCAAATTTCACCTTGAAGATGATCCTTGACCTCGACGCTCGAGCACTGTCCACCACCCCTAAGCCTCGGTCTATCACCCCAACAAGTTGGGACACGATCGGACAAGGTCGGCCCGAGATATGGGTGGTAATATGTGACCCCACCAAATACTCACGCTTATTCACTTTTGATATCGTTTTTTTATTTTTTTCGTTTTTAGCCGTTTAAAATGCTAATTAGTTATTTGCGAGATGGGGAAACGAATTCGCGACCTTCTTTTTATATCCTTGACGGCTTTTGGCCCCACCCAAAATACTTTAAACAACTAATAAACGAATCTATAATGTCGATAAAAACTATTTCTATAAATAATAATTGTTTTTACATTTAAAAGTCAAAGGATATGTGTAAGCGTAAGACGTCTCAAAAATCGAACTCTTTAAAGGTAAAGAAAATGAAGTTATTTATGGGGAAACCAGAAATTAAATGCAAATCTCCTACCGAGAACCCTTGTTATTACGATGAGCCATGTCGCAAACACGCGTTTGATTTTATAAATAGTTTTAAATTTAGTGTTAAATGCTGGGTTTGTCAAGCTTTATTTCTGGAACGAAGAGTTTTTAAGATGCATCTGATGAATCATTTGACATCTAGTTATTCTAATAAAACACTTCTTAATATTGATGTTTGCCATTGTCTTCATTCAAATCAACCGAAATACACAAGCGAAGAAGAAATATTAGACGACCAAATTATTGATTATTTGAACGAGTTTAACGTAAAAAATCAAGAATGGCTCGACGGGTTTGTTAATGGTAATGGAACTCCAAAGAAAATTAATCGTAAAAAAAAGACAACTGGTATTAAGTCCGAAGAAACTTTAAATTCAACGAGGAAATCAAATGTTGTATTTCCACCGGATTTTGTCATGCCATCTGATGAGCAGATGGAAGCTATTATTTTTTTTTCAAGAATATTGTAAAAATAATGAAATTTTAACTCTTAATCAATTTGAAACGCCCATTGAGGTTTTGGAAAATCTTGAACAAACTTGTCAAATGATTGAAAATATGTTAATAAATTTGTTTTCTAATAAATATATTGTTCTTATTTTTCCTACGTAAAAATAGATATTTTAAATCATTCGTGTTAAGGTTTAGCGTGGTAGATCGGTAGCGTTGCAGGACGTTATTCAAACAGTCTCAAGTTCAACTCCCAATCCTTTCGATCTATCACGCTAAATCTTTTATTAATATAAAACGAGATGTCGCACAACTAAAACTATCATTATAGAGATGTCAAGTTTCGTAGTATTTCTACCTTCGAACGCATCACCCGATATTTACCCGGAAAATACGCCTTCTAACTTTAAAGTACAGTTATCAAACCCTTTAAATTTTAACAATGACAAATGGGTTTGTGCATTAGCAGAGATAATTCTTCCTGAAACTTATTCAAATATAACAAAGGAGTATTCGCATTTCCAAGTAGGGCACGTGTCAGATGCTATTTCACCCGAAGAAAATCAATGGGATTATATTAAAATTGAAATTCCACCCAAACGTTACGAGGGTGATCTAGACCTAAATAAGAATACTATTCCAACATCTCTTCAAAATAATATACTTAATGAGTTTGCTAAAGCTATTGAGGCCAATCAAACACTTAAAGGAAAAATACATATGAATACGGTAAAAGTAGATGAAAACGAAGCTAGTTTAAAATTAAAAATACAGTTACAAAAAGATGTGCAAGTAAGAATACCTCAAGCATCGCCCCTAGCTTCTGTTCTGGAATTTCGAGAAAATGATTTTGTCGACAGTGATTATCTTTCTAATTATCCACTCTCAAATCACGCCAAAACTATTTATTTAACTTACGCAACAAATTTTATAGAAGTACGAATTAAAAAAGCGTTAATTGTGAATAAATATCAACAAAAATATTTACCACGACAAATTCCCGTGGAAGAAATCCAATCACAACCCAGGAGGAAAAACAGAAAATTAACAAGAAACCGAAACTAAAACTAGAAGTGAAACAAGAAGAAATACCAAAACTTGAACCAAAACCAAATTTAGAAGAAAAGTCAAATCTGAAACCAGAAGAAAATATAAACAACATTTTACCAACTGACCCTTTAATTCCAAATATTAATGGAGACATCAACCAACCAAAAGTTTTAAATCCTTCCGAAGAAAATAATTTACCAAGTTCTCTTCCAATACCAGTTAATCTACCATCTCAGCCTGTTATTAAACAAATACAATGGAATAATTACGCAATTGTGTTTGAGGCGGCCAGATATGAGGGAGAAAGACAATATAATAATGAAATTCAACCATTCACATTACACTTAATTATACGCGATTTATTAGAACAATGTAAACCGAGACAGTATGATAAATTAAAACCGCGATTACGTCCGATGATGAAGATAATTTATATTTTAATTTAGAAATACCGGTAGGGATGGAAATTAAATTTCAAAATCCATTAGCAGATCTTTTTAAAATTCCACCAGACACTTATTTTACGGGTATTCAAAAATTTGGCCCGTTAAATAATTTAATCAATATTACTTTTAGTTCACGCAACAATTTTATCGACATACGTATTGAGACTACAAAAATACCGCAATTTGAGCAGGAAGATTGGGCTTTCTACTCTGTATCAATTATCCAACCTTTTTTATTTGAAAGTCAGAGAGATGATTTTGGAAATATTATTCCATTATCTTTGCATAGGCAATTAAAAAACGAGATTTAACAGGCGACCAACTTCCCCCCTTTAAATCGGTTCGTAATTAGTTACGTAATCGAAGAAATAAATCGAGGTCATTACTTAAGAATTTCATTCCCTAGAGATATTCAGGTGGCCTTCACCGGGAGCTTAGCAAATATTTTTAATATAAACGCGCCAGAATTTCAAGATGGTGTAATTAGCTGTCAAAATCCTTTAAAAGTGTATGAGGAAAAATTTATGTCAGATGAGGAATCGGTTATAGATTTTAGGTAAAATAAAAATATTCCAATTGAACCGCCTAACTGGGATAATGACAGTTATACGTTTGAACGTAATTATTACGAGGCTAATAAGGAATTTAAAACCGTTATCTCTTCATTTCAAAATTTTAAATGAACTTCAAAAATATTTTGATTCGCATAACTCACTTAAGGCTGGAATTTTTTATTTTCAAAGAAAATGGAAAATATTATTTTCAAATTGAGTTAATGAGTGGGTTGGAAATTTAAATATTTGGACCTCTAGCAGACCTTTTACAAATTGAGTACAAAGTAGATTATACCTCCTCAGTTTATAAAAGCAATGCATTAGACCCTCTTCAAATTAGATAAGAATTAGATAATACGGTTGATTTTATAATTTTTCGAAACGATTTAAACAGAGTTGAGAATAGTCGACGACAAAAACGTGATATTGATTTCCACAATTACGAACAAAGTAAAAATAATAAACTAAATGTTGTAGACAAATTCCATTGTCGAATTCCAAGGGGCGTTTACCACACTATTGATGATGTTTTAATTGCGATGAAACACTTATTACCACATCAGAGTTGGGCTAAATTCGAGTTTAATTTTAATTCAGATTCGACAGTTTCAGTTAAAGGATTGGGCGGAAACAGTTTTTTAACCTTTCCAATAGATAACCCCAAACTCAGTCAAATGTTAGGATTTGCGCCCAATCAAATTGAAAGACCTCTTTTTAACGAAATAGGTATGTACCCCGCAGATCTCAACCACGGAATATCCGGAATTTATGTCTATACAAATATTATACAACCTGTAATTACAGGTCACACTAATACGCCCCTGCTGAGAATTATCAAATTAAACGAAAATAAAAATCGAGCACAAGTTGAAAGATTTCATTTTTTAGACTATTTTCCAGTTCTCTACGATCAAATACAAACTATAGAAATTTCCTTAAGGTCGGATTACGGTGAACTCCTGCCATATAAAACAGGAAAGACTATTGTTAAATTAATATTCAAAAGACTGGATTCTTAGTCTAAAGTACACTTAAAACAAGCTCATCATGGAAAGATATTATAATCATTATGTACAAACAGGACGCGGATATAACGTATTTCGAGGAAGTCAATATCAAACTGGTCGTGGATTTGGGTCAATTTTTAAAAGTTTAGCAAGATTCGTAACTCCTCTTTTTCGACCCGTAGCTAAATCACTCGGTATCCAAGGGTTGGTTATGGGGAAAAGAATTATGGACGATGTTGTTGCGGGTCAAAATTTTAAGGAGTCTTAAAAAAAATAGTAAAATTGCTGGAACAAATCTTTTAAATAGTCTCGGTGATTCCATATTAAATACACAGAAAGGCTCTGGAGTTCGGAGAGTAAAGAAGCGCAAATCAAAATTACGCAATAATCAAAGAAAACGCAGGAGAACAAAAACCGATTTTCTTGACTAAAGCATTATGCCTCAATTTGAATCTATGTGTTCGGAGTTGGAGCTTTTTAACGAACCCCTGATTAATGGAAATATTGAGGGGAATAAATTTGTAGATTATTTCCCTATAGCTCCCTTGTCTAATGCTACACAGATTGATTTTTCTATCCCCGGGGGAGATTATTATATTGACATGTCAAACTTGATGCTTAAAATTCGAATTCGTGTTAAAAAAGAACAAAACGGGATTTTAATAGATATACCTGCAGCCGAAAAAAAAGTATCCCTATGTAACCTTCCATTGCATTCTATTTTTAGCCAAATAGACGTATTTATGAATGAGACTTTAGTACAATCTAGCAACAACTGCTACCCATACTTAGCATATTTAGCAACAGTTTTAAATTTTTATAAGGGAGCCAAATAATCTTACAAAACCGCCGAAGGCTATTACGAAGACGGGTTTTGCGACCCAGCGCTAGCGTTTGATGATGTTAATAAAGATAAAAAAATAATGGAATTTTAAAAAGAAGTAAAGATATTGCGGGATCGAAACTTTGTGAATATATGGGTAGACTTCATGTAGACTCTTGTAAAATAGACAAATTTCTTTTAAACAAAGTGAATTTAAGAATTCGACTCTTGAAAAATTCCGATGAATTTATAATTATTTCCCATGAAGATGTTAATAAGAAATATAAATTGATTATCGAAGAGACGGTTCTTACGGCTAAGCATATTCTCGTTAATCCAGATCTCCAGCTGGCACATAATGCGATACTTCATAAACAAAGAGCGTTGTACGATCTAACACAAACTGTTGTTAAAACTCTGACAATCTCAACAGGTGCTAGCGATTTCGTGAAGTCAAATATTTTTTAGGTAAAATTCCAAATCGGGTAATAATCGGAATGGTAAACAATTCTGCGTACAATGGCGCCAGTCAAGAAAACCCTTTTCAATTTAACCATAATAATCTCTCGTTCTTACAACTTTCATTAGATGACCAGAATATACCAGAAACTGCTTTAACTCCAGATTTTAATAAAAACCTCTACACTAGGTCATATTATTCACTATTCTCGGCAATGGATTTAATTGGAAATAACTCTGGTAATTGTATTGATTACGAAAATTATAAAAACGGTATTACATTATTCGCGTTTGATTTAACGTACGATTCTTCGACAAATTCTAACAATCTCTCAATTCAACGAAATGGTAGTTTACGGATGGTAATGAAGTTTTCTTCCCCCTTAACTAATATTCAAAACATAATTATTATTGGAGAATACGAAAACCGATTTGTCATTAACCAAGAGCGTCAAGTTACGTATATTACGGAATAAAAACAATCAACGAGGGCAAAGATTGGTTAGTTGTTTCGTGAAATCGTAGTGGTAAAGATGTCTCGAACTCACAGTCTCTCGCCTAAACAAGAAGTATCGGTGATAGGTTATGTCAACCCATCCATCAAAATTTACCGACTAGACACTTGCGCCGAATTTGAACTGAGTTTGGAAGCCTGGCAATCTTTATTCACATTCGAAAAGGAAATAACTGATTTTTTTGAAGACCAAGTTGCTGGTTTTCACACCTGGCTTCCTCTTGAAGGTTCAAAGATAAAAATCGACTGTTTCAAGGGGCAAAAGGAAAAACTCGTGGATGTACGCGCTTGTGCAAGAGGAAAAAATCATTTGTATCATCTTTTTTATTCAACAAAGATTTAAACATTGTAAACATACAATTGATAAGGAGATTAATTTAATTTTGTCAGCAAAAAATATAATGCGTGACATAATTGTACATGAGCTCACGGATAAAATGATTGAAATTACCGAAAATTGTGAGAATCCACATTGTAAATCTTCGATTACTCACGATGTCTCTTGTAAACTAGGATTTAGCACAAATTTTGAAGACCGAGTTGAAAATATGATATTATTAGCCATTCCCCAATTAAATTTTGATCATATTGTTGTTAGATTCCAAAAGGAATTTGGCCTTGACCCCTTAATAGTAGAAAGTCAATTATATTTTGATATTGTTCAAAATGTGTCAAACTTAAAATGTGATTTAATTTATTAAAATAAAAACTTTTACTATAGTCTGTTTTTATTATTTCTATTCATACATTTAAAGATGGTGGTGTCAAAAACAGACAAACAATTAAGTAAAGTTTATTACGATGTTGGAAACCCATACAGTTATTCTAAAAGTGTTACTTTAAGAAAAAAAATTCCCAAAATTTCGGAAAAAGAAATTAAAAATTTTGTCAATAAACAACCAACTTACACACAACACAGAGCTAGGAGATTAAATTTTAAACGTAACAAATTATACGTAACAACTATTGACGAGACATTTATGGCCGATTTATTAGACCTCCGTATTTTAGAAACTTTTAATAAAAATTACCGTTTTTCGCTCTTAGTTCAGGATATCTTAAGCAAATTCATTTTTATTCAGCCAATAAAAAACAAAACCTTGAGCGAGATTGTGAAGGCTTTTAGAGAGATTTTCAAAAAACGGGTACCCCTTAATTTATGTACCGACGCAGGGTCAGAATTTCGAAACGCCCCATTTCGCGCTCTCTTAAAGCGTTATAACATCAACCATTACCTCACATACTCCGAGAAAAAGGCATCTATGATTGAGAGACTTGTTCGTGCGGTAAAATCTAAAATTTTTAAAATAATTACCAAGACCGGCGATTTACATTATCTTAATAAACTACCATTAATTGCAAAATCTTATAACGCTCGAAAACATTCTAAAACAGGAATCGCCCCTAAAGATGTCAATAAAAACAATGAATCGGCAATTTGGAAAAAAAAACTATGGCAACCTTAGCATGATTGGGAAGCCAACTTTAAAAATTGGGGATAAAATTCGATTAGCCGTTGCAAAATCAACATTTGATAAAGCATACAGAGGAACGTTTACAGCCGAAATATTTGAAATTCATAGAGTAATTACGAGAGATCCCTATATGTATATTGTGAAAGATTTGAAAGGCAATATAATTAAAGGGGCATTTTACGCTCAAAAAATAGTTAAAATTCAAGTATAGAGCGCTACAGTCTTTATTCAACATTTTGTTAACCATGGGTCAAGTACACATTCTCCTGGGTCTCGCGATCGTAATATTTGTTGTTAGTGCCACAATAGTGTCATCCGCGATGAAATTAAAAAAAAGAAGTCCCGAATATAGCCTAGACATTGGAGTTTGTGACAAAGCATACGATCTAGGAAGATACACGTACCTCGTAGAATGTAACGAGACTTTCAACGTGCGACATTTCAAGAAAGAAGACGGAAGTTTGAAGCCATCTATCAGGGGAATCAACTTAACAAAAGATCAATATGAAAAATTATGCATTTTGACAGTGACGTGAAAGATGAACACTAATCAAATCCAATCTATACTTAAGTGTGACCCCCGCTCGAGAGATAACTTTATCGGAGTGTTTCCCGCTAATAGATTACCAAAAGTTCCAATTAAAAAAAATCATATTGTTTCGTAATCAACACCGATCCTGATACGCTTCCAGGCTCTCATTGGACGGCTGTTTACAAATCGGGCGACACTCTGGACTTTTTTTGTTCTCTAGGAAGATCACATCGTGACTATGGATTTTTGCTAGAACGATATAGCAAGCGTATTCGACACAATACTCATAAATTTCAATCAAATAAAAGCCAAAACTGCGGACCACATGTGATTTATTTTCTAACCTCGAGATGTATGGGGATTTCTTACAGTAAAATAATTAACGAATTGTATAATTTCGATTTAAAAAGAAATGATAGTTTAGCGTTGTTGAATATATGTATTCATTTGATGAAAGAGTGGAAACAAAATAAATCAATTTGTTTAGAATAAAAAAATGTGTATTTATTTCACACATAATTATTTTTACACATTTTTATTATTCTTGCCAGCGAGAAGGAGGCCGGGTCTGTCTTTTGAGCCTGGGAGATTTTTTAGGCGATGGTGATTTTAATTTTTTTTGCGACGATATTGGAACTCCACCAACAGCACCCTCCCCCAAAGATAGCTCTCGATCCCAATCATCTTCCTTGCTTAATTGACTTCCAATATCGGTATTTTCTAAGTATTCTTCAAATATTTCATTTTCTTGATTTAATCGTTTATGCATTCTATCATCAGTAATTGTCTTTTGTTGCTTAACAATCGCCGTAGATGATTTCCTTTTCCAAGAATCTACTGTCTTTAAGAGACTCGGGAATTTGACCTCTCCCCTAGTCTGTTCGTTTTCTCTCTCGCTGAGATAGTCTTTCATTTTGCGTTTCATAGTATTTAAACGCAGCTCTGCAGCGTCGCCAGCGTTAACTCCCTCGGGCGTTTTGAAGGGTGAATAAATTTGCGAGGTGAACGGGGAATTTAATGGGGCAACAGGTACAGGTGCTTGAAAGTTTGTAAATTCAACTTTAGGTACCGGTATCGCTTTCCTCATTTCTCTGGCCTCGCTCAGTATTTTTAGAAATTCTCGTAATTTGGAGCGGCTGTCTGTTTAAATTAGAAGTTAATATATTTTGCAGCTCATTATCTAATAAGTTATAATATGTTTCCTGGGGAGAAACAAGCTGTTGATTTTCTTGAGATATTTGTCCGACACTCGATGCGGGAACTAAAATCATTTTTTCATTTTATCTTTTATTGAATAAATTGGCAATTAAAGGAACGATAGATCCTAGTAGAGCCGGTATGAAGAATCCCGTACCTTTCTGAATTATTAGAGCACGCTTCCTTTTTTGCGAAATTTTCGGACTGGCTAAAAACCGTATTGCTTTTTTATATTTAGAAAGTTGTTTTTTTTTGGCTTTAGATAATATAATTCCACCCCCTTTCAAGTTTTTGCAAACGGTCTGTAAGGCTTTTAATTGCGTTGGAGAACTGTTAGCTAATAAATTTTTACGTATCCCTCCTTTAGATATATACAATAAATTTTAATATGGATAGTGTGTTTTAAACCTGTCAGAGGGATTTGCAATAGGAGTCGTTTTTTTACGTACTGTCTTTTTTGGAGCCATTGTCTTTAATGAACTTGATAATAATATAGTGAATTATTTATTATAGGAAAAAACTACCATTTGTGGAACGTTTTGATTAAATGTGTACGATCTTAATCGTAAGCTATCTGGAGTGGTGACAGATGTGTCTATAAATAGGGAATTGTAAGGTTCCCTAGTAGCCATATCGTAGGCCATTTTAATTATTTTTGTATTATTTGGAGATATTTGATTGGCCAGATATTGAATTTGACTTATATCTCGAGGAGATTTAAACAGATTTAGTTATGACATATTAAGAGAGATTAAACGAGATTGTTTGCCTCGAGGAAATAGGGTTTGTGAGATTAATACGACTGAAATTTCATAATGATGACTGTCTACGGTAACCAATTTAGCAATTGGATCATTTTTGTAAAGTTCATCTGCTAGATCATAAGTAAGGAATTTCAATTTGCTTCCCAAAACTCGCTGTCCATCGGAGGTAGTCCTTGAATAAACTCTATATCGGTTAAAAGTTGAGATAAATCATGGTAACCTGATTGCCAAACCGAATAACAATAAATAATTTTAATAGGAGGTTTATCGATTAATTCATTCCTCCATCTAATTAGTGAGTTCGTCCATGATGATTTGCCCGACATAGTGGGCCCTGACACCATCATTCGAAACGGTGAAAGAAATTTTATATAAGACATTACTGTTTAAACAAAGACAACATACTACGTAGTTTGTTAGTACATTGACTGATTTATAGAATATATGTAAAAATCAACAAACACATTTTAAATTTAAAAAATTATTTTATTAAAGTATAATATGTTTCTTATCAAAAACCATTCCTTCACCAGTTATATAAAGTTTCAAAAAATAACATACAAAAATAACATTTTTGAATAAAAATAAATCATAATATCTCTTTCACCAAAAAACTATACATTAATTCCCGTTTTTTAGTAAAAATTCAATTTTGGAAGTTAAAAGTTTAAATCTTAGGTTATTTAAAAATAAAGTATTTACTCGATTTTCGGAAGAGATTTCATTTACGATAACTATGTGATTGAATGAAACCTGTTTTGCGGGTTTTTTTATATAAGTTTTAGACTTATAATTAAAAGATGACAATTTTATTTTACAATTCGCCATCTTCACATTCTAAATAGCCGTAGGGGACACTAGAAATATTCTCTTTTAGCACACGTTTACAAAATGTTTTTTTGAAAGTTTTACTTAAGTTCCCAACACGTAAAAGCATTTTGTACTTATCTTTTATTACGTTAAAAGGAATTTTCACCTTAAACTCGGTATTTGGTACAAAAATCATCTGTTTAAAAGAATCGAAATGGATGATTTCTGAATTCTCCCTGGTAAGAGTTATCCCTTTTAATTTTATAATTGTCTGATTATTTTCAAGTTGAAAGCTGTAGCTTTTTGATCCGGTTGATACGAATTTTGTTATATATGTATTCGGAGTCTCGCACGTAAGTTCACCTAAATTACCACCGAGGGGGGGTAGCCATTCTTTTGGCAGATGTGTAAGTTTCACTCCGTCAGTGTCAAAATAAATTACACGCTTTCCCAACTTATTAATTAACTTATGCAGATGAATACGCCCGTAACTAGTGACAAAGGCAGCAATTATTACATTACCTTTTGATAATGTTGGGGCCAGCTCAATTTTTTTTATAACCTACCATGGCAACATCGTTGTTGATTAGATGAAAGTCTGTTAATTTATTCGTTGTGTCTGCTATAATCTCGGTTAATTGGGAGTAGCGATGGATAATTTTAGTTGTTGATTTATCCATTCTTAAGGCCATTCTTCCATATAATGAATTTTGCGCCAATTACGCGGAAGTTCTTAAGGATGGGTTATCAACAATTTCTTCAGGCTCTAACCTTACTCCATCCGCTTCGTATATCGCGTCTAAATACTCTTTTTGTTCTTGATATGTTTTAATATTGGGTGGAAATCCTGAATTTTTAACTTTTGCTCTAAAAAAATGTCAATATATGGTTTGAAAAAATTGGTTGTAATATTGTAATGGTACACCTCGAAAATGTCTATCAGCTGATAATTACACTCTTTTATTGAGTAGTAGATTTCCACCGAGGGTAAGACTACCGTTATAGCTCGTTCATCAATACTATGGGTACATTTTTCTTCATTATTTATCACACAACTACCACATAAAGGATAATAAAGTTTCTTATTAAATCGGTAGGGAAGAACGGGTAAGTAGAGGTCTCTGGGGGGGAGGATTCGACAACTAATTATTCCAAAATAGGCGTCCGGTGCATAATCAAAGTTGTGTGTGATAACCTTAACATTTTTACAACCATATTCCATTGTTTGTAGGCAATACGCATACAGACTACAAAAGTCAAAATATAGGATTTGTTCTCCAATTAAGGGTTCTATTTCATGGTACAGCTTAATTGTTTCTACACGTCCTCCAACTAAAGAATCTCTAGGGTTAATTTTAGGAATAATTTTAATTGTATTAAAAAAAGCTTTAACTTCGGCATTTTTTCTCAACAAGTCTAATATTTCACATTCAAAAATTTGAATATATGTGTGGTTTGGTAAATTTTGTTCAATAAATTCTTTTCGATCTTATTCTCTTTCTCTAATTTCTTTGAATGATTTTCCAATAATTGAATTAAAGCTCGAGCCAGAAAAATGTTTTGGACAACCGTGCCAGAAATCACCCATTACATCAATTACTATGGGTGGATTTTCACAGTACCCATCTACGAAATACGGACCTACAGCCTGTTCCCCATCCGTGGATCTGACTGTTTGCAAAATTAAATTATTTTCCTTCTCATACCAAGATAAATATTTTAATGCAATCTCGCTTTGATTCTGTCTACTTGCCAAACCGATAGCCGGAATAGTACTAAGTGTATATGGTTCTAAAAACTTGTCGATAAAAACATTGTTAAGTGCACCAGAAAGAGAAATACGCCCATAATTTCTGATATCAATTTCAATTAGTTCTTTATATAAGATGCGAAATTTCTTCATAGCTTAGCGTAATAAATTACAATCTAAAAGACAATACGCTCTGGATTCTGATTTAATACCATAGACCGATTCGAGCTGTTTGTGTGAATACCAATTTTTAAATTCTCGGTATTCCAACTCTTTCATTTTATTGGGTTCAAAATATTTTTCGTTCGGAATTGGTCCTGAATAATTCAAAGTGTCTTTTGTCCAAAAAATATAGGGAAAATATCCTTTAGATTTAGGCAAAGAAAACATTTTAGGAAAATGCCTTAGTGGTGCATTAATATAGTTTAAAGAATCTACAAAACGAATGTCTACCCCTTTAATATAAAAAGTAAGAATTTTGGCTCCATCGTAAATAACCTCGGGAATGACATGATTAATTAATTTAGAAATAATAAACATTCCGTCGAAAGATCTCAGATTATGGGCCATTACGATGAGGTTTGTAAATTTCGGTCTAATTGTTTTTCTTTTCCGTTTCCCATCCGTAAGTAAAATAGTTTCATGTTGAAACAAAAAATTGAGAAAGTTATTTACACAATATTGTCTTTCAAAAACCGTGGTTTCCACAGGCTGATTTAAAATCTCACTTTGTGCCACTAACAGAATAGGCTTATGCATATTATTATCGATTATAGTCTCAATATCGAAATATACCAAGGATCGTGGTTTTTTTTAAAGGTCGACTGTTTAACATAATGCTGGTTAGGAGGATGTTCAATTTTACAAGAGTTGCAAGCTGTTTCACATTTGTGAGTTTTTGAAGTTTCAAATTGAATACAGCATTTTTCACATCTGTGGAAAAGCTTGCAAGTTTCATTTTTCAGGTGAAAACTGTAACATTCACCTTGTTTTAAATACCTATTACAAAGTTTACAACGAATTAAATGAATTTCTAAAATTTCGTGAAAATTTATACTTAAACACCTTTTACATATTATATTTCTAGTGTCAAAGCAGTGGTGTTTGTTTCTATGAGTGGTGGAATAAAATTTTTTTTCACAGTCTAAGCACGAAGCTACTCCGCCCCAAATGGAATGTAGATTTTTAGCTAAATGAACGTGCGTGCCAATTTTTACAAGTAGAATTTTGTTTTCGGAAGGGGGAAAACCCTTGAAATAAATTTGAAAATTTTCCGTTGCGTTAAATATTATTATCTGATATTTTGGGGCTAAATATGTTTGCAATTTAGCTATATCACCAATTTCTACAGCTCCTTGTGCAATTCCTAAAGCATCATGCAATTTCTTAGCGGCTTTAGTTTGCAATTTACTACGAAAGTATGTTAAGGCTCTATATTCTTTAAGAACACTTGTTAATGGACGTTTTTTCATTTTGTACTCGGCAATTTCACATATTCCGACTGTGAGGGTTCTCGCTACGCATAAATTATCGATGTTATTTATATAGTAAAAATTGGTTTTAGTTTTTAAAAAACATCAAGATCGATAATGTCTCTGTTTTTTAGAGCAAAAATTTTTTTTCCCATTTTCTGTGGGGATTTCAAAAGAATTATACTAAATTTAATTTCTCCATCTAGTAAGAAATCTTTTTTCGATTGAGCAATGCGAGCTATATGGTTAAATATTCGAGAAACAGTTAACTGATCAATTTTAATAAATTTAATGTTAATTGGATGTTCTAAATTTTCCGATTTAATTGCAAATCTGAGGAAATCGAAACCTGGTGCCTCTTGTTTTACGTATTTGATAATTTTGGACAGAATCTTTTCAAATACTGTAAAAAAATAAATGTGTGGGGATTTCGTTTAAATCTATTAGTTCTAGATCAATATCAAGTTGTTTACATTTCCACTTTTTTGAATTTCTAGGGCTTAATTTTTTAATTTTATAAAACTTTTTATAATTAAAACTGTTTAAAGATGAAAAGTCTAATTGAGAGTCCGAAACGTAATCACTGGAGTCTTCCATATTCTAATTTCATTTCCAGGTCTAAAATGTTATTTTAATTACTATTATGAATAATTAATTAATGAGTTTAACTTCCCTTCGTAGGTGGGCAAACAATTTTTCCTTCCGCCTGGTCAATTATCTTTTTCAGCCTGTTTGTTGAGTTTATGATTCGAATAACGTCCATGGATAGGGTGTTAGCTAAGAATTTCACCCTTTTATAATCACCCTTCCAGAGTTCATCTTGGGGAAGATGTTTAATGTTTTTATACGAATATATCTGAATATCTAGATATATTCCCTTGTCGCTCGCCTTTTTTCTCGGAGTTTTAGTTTCGTAAGAAACTCCACCTTTCTTAACTTTCACTGATTGTTCAATTCCAACTTCTTCGATATTTGACATACGACGTACTTCTTGAATAAAGTCCCCATCCGATTCGTCCGAATCTAATAACATCTCCTCTTCAGGCCTATCAAAAACTGAAACTGCTTGACTCGCGGAGCTTTGACTATTGCTTGTGAAAGCCATTTTAGCCTGTTATGTTTTAATAGTAAAATTTTGCCCTTTTATACCAAAAGTAATTTATTTTTTCATTATTTTTTTTCAAAAATATAAAACCTTGAATATTAAAGTGATTAATACAAGGATAGAACCTAGTTATAATTTATCGGTATGTAAATGGTATTTAAAATTGTTTGTGAATGCAAATTTAAATATAGACATGTATAAAAATATAAAATTATTAATTATTTTTTGAAGGACTTTATATTTAATCAGTTTTTTATCATTGAATTTTCCGTGACAAAAAAGACAACGCCCTAAGAGTTTTAATATTTTTGCTTTAAAA
Source organism: Leiobunum rupestre (assembly GCF_980474605.1). Taxonomy (NCBI): domain Eukaryota; kingdom Metazoa; phylum Arthropoda; class Arachnida; order Opiliones; family Sclerosomatidae; genus Leiobunum; species Leiobunum rupestre. The sequence continues at coordinate 20,948,781 of NC_143385.1, read as the reverse complement.
ATCGATTATAGATGTAAGAATTTTGTTAATTACAGGGTTAGATGTTTTAAAATTCTATGGGAAGAAATATATTTCTGCGAGGTATAAAATTTAAACGAAGGATAAAATTATATTTCTGCAGGGTGTATTTGATAAAAAATTGTCTTTTGACTTGATTTTAAACAGGTTAAATCAGGATGTAAAAATTAAATATTTCTAAAAATTTTCTTATAAAAAGACTGTCTTTACCGTATTTGTTTTATAAAACCATGGGCTCTCGCGAAGTTTTGACTGTTTCCGGTAAGATTTCTCATCCTCTCGCTATTAACCCTTTTTCACTTAAATATCTAGCATTACGCAATGTTAGGAATTATAATCTTTTTAAAATTAACGATGTTTCAATTAGAGTTGAAAATTACTGTATGAAAACAGTCTTTCTTGAGTGTCAAGCCTTAGTAGAGCCTTTTAAAAAAATCATTTTTGCTTGCCCCTTTATAAAAAAAATCTTTCAAATTATCACCAGCTGTTTTTGCTTCCGTTTTTTCTAGAAGAATCAATAACAATTCTTGTCTATTTGACGTTCATTCCATTAATTTTGTCTGTCCCCACGACGGTTTTGAGTTTGATGGCTTACTGTTCCACACTCAATCCACTCTTGAGGGCTGGTTTTCTAATGAAATTTTACGCTTAATTGGAAAACATATGCGACTATATCAAAATTTAAATAAGATCCCATGGTTTCGCCAACATAGAAATCGTAGGAATCTTCAACACGACCTTTTAATTATCTATCAATTACAACAACTTTCTTTCGAAAAAAACAATTAAGTATAACTAATGACTTTCGCCTAACGAGATATACCATCCGTTTAGAATTAGGAACGATAGTGTTATTTTTTGTTAATGATTTGGATCGACAAGAAGTTAAAATAGTTACAACTTTAGAGTAAGGAATACTAATTTTAAAAAATAATTACAATAATTAAGATAAATATTTTTATTTAGTTGCAAATTATCTCGACCAAATCACAATTTAAACGATCTTCGGCAACTTTTTCAACTACGACTCAAGGTATTTACAATATTTTTTTATTTATTTAAAAAAATTAAATTTTTTTTTTTTAAAATAGGACTCAAATCTGATAAAATTTAAATTTTTTGTGACATTTTTTATTTAAAGACTTTATTTGTGTTTTTTATATTTTTATTGTTTTTATTTGGTGAAAGATATTAATTTTTGAAATGTTTTATATTTTTTATTTAAAATGTTTTCTTTTTAAAGGGCTTAAGATTTTTTTAAACATGTTTTCAAAAATAACTAGTTTTATTAATTTAATTCAGGCGGTGGAGGTTCTTTTTAATACTTCATAATCTACTTTTTCTTTTTTAAGTAGTTTTATTAATTTAATGTTGGGATTGGTGTAAAGCCCTTTTTTATATATTAAACTTCCTTTGTTTCATCTCTAAAATGAATTTTCAAGAAATTTTATTCTTATCTTTTTGACAGGTATCTAATTTTTTTTGGATAAATTAGTTCGGTTATATAAATATTTTTTTGTTTTTATTAGTATTAGTTTTTTAATATTTTATTATTATTATAATTATTATTTAAAAAAATTCTTGAAAATTTCTTGTTTAAAACTGATTTAAACAAAGTTTATCTGGGATACAATCTTTTGCCTGTTTCAAACGACCCATTGGTCATTTATTAATCTTTTTGTTATTTTCATATCTTCAATATACTTTTTTTATAATAATATCGTTTTTAACTTTAATGTTTTATGTTTATTTTGGTAATTAATGAGTATATTAACTGAAATTTTATAAGTACATTTTGTACTAGGATGTTTAAAAATTGAATATAATTGTTTTTATTAATTTATAAAAACTTGTTTAAGAAGGATAGGGATAATTAGTTAACCTTAGTTGTATTAAAAATTTAATAATTATTCCCAAAGGCAATATTTTAAAATTTTAAAATATAGGTCAGGCTTAAACTATAAAATCTCAATGTAAAGGATATTTACCAAGAGAAATCTAGAATCAAGATGTCTGGTGAATTCTATCTAAAGCCTGTAGTTTCTTTGCCCCGATCGTTAAAATTTCTCTCTCTTCGAGTAGTAAGAATGAATAATCTTTTTAAAAAACAAACTATTTGTAGAGAATTCGAAGAACGTTGTTTAAAAACTGTATTTCTAGAATCTAAAACAGTAATCGAGCAATATGGTTCGATTGAGTTTAAATTCCCCTTTTTTAAATATTCCTTTAAGTTAAATCCCTTATTTTTTGTGGCACCCTACGAATCGCGAATTGAAAAATCGCAAAACTTTTGTTATTTTTCTGTGCATGATAAAAGTTTTAAATGTTATCTTCCAGGAATTGTGTACGATGATTTATTATTCCATTGTAGGGTAATGTTAATAGGTTGGTTTAGCTACGAAATTCTTCAATTATCTAGAAAATATATGCAGATATTTTGTAATACTAGTCAAATTTCGTGGTGGAATCACGAGAATTTAAAAAAGTTTGAGTCTGAACTTCATGTGTAAGATAAAATTCAACATGTTGGCACTGTACAACATACCGTTCGATCTGTTTTAATTAATTCAGACATTCTCGAACTATATACTTCCGAAGCGATTAAGACCAAAACCAGTGTTTTTATTCGTGCGATGGTAGAGCAATAAAAAAAGTTAAATAATTCTTGTGGTAAATATTTTTTAGATATATTCATTTTTAATAGATTAATTTATTTATATTTATAAATTCTAGCCAAAATTTTCAACCCGACATGTCATTTTGTACCGAAGAGGAGAAATACCTTCTACGAATCGATGTAATTATAATTATTTTTTATTATACACTTAAAATATTTTTTAACATTGTGTTATTTATATTTTTGAGCCTTCAAATTATTTATACCCCCTTCTTTAATTTTTTATTATTTATTAATTTAATTTGTTAGATTATATTTTAGTTTTATTGGTAGTGTTTAATATGTTGTTAAGTGTTTAAAAATATATTGTTTGAAATATAATAGTTATTAAATATTATAATAAATAATTGTGTTTTTACTTTTACTAAAACTAACATTGTTTTAAAATAATAAAACTATTAAAATATTTGCGAAAAAAAATGAAAACTTATTTATATTATTTTAGTTGTTTAAAGTATTTTGGGTGGGGCCAAAAGCCGCCAAGGATATAAAACGAAGGTCGCGAATTCGTTTCCCCATCTCGCAAATAACTAATTAGCATTTTAAACGGCTAAAAATAAAAAACGATATCAAAAGTGAATAAGCGTAAGTATTTGGTGGGGTCACATATTACCACCCATATCTCGGGCCGACCTTGTCCGATCGTGTCCCAACTTGTTGGGGTGATAGACCGAGGCTTAGGGAGGGTGGACAGTGCTCGAGCGTCGAGGTCAAGGATCATCTTCAAGGTGAAATTTGAGATTGAAAACAAAAATATGTTTTTTGATTTTTCAAGGACAAAAATTGGTTTTTGGAAAATATTTTGGGGTGTTATGGGGGGGTGTTATGGCAGCCATCTTGGCGGCCATCTTGAAAAAAATGGTTCATATTTAGTTACTCTCTACTCCCGTTTTTGAAACCAGAGCTTATTTAGCTATACAGAAATGTGCTATAAAAATTTAACTTTGGCTTACTGAACCCAGTTTTATTAGCCTCGTCTGTATAGGGTATTACTGTAAAGTTAAGCTTAATGCGATCCGGGTCTAAAATTATGGTCTCATAGGCTTAGCAAGATGAATTTATTTGGAAAATGTTAGGCCTTACACAAGAAATATATTAAATTATGTTTATCGAAAACCCTACATCATAAACCTGCTTTTCAACAAATAGGTTTTAAACAATAAAATAATCAATCTTACCTTAAATCCCGCAAGTGTACAAAGGACCTTTATGCGAAGACCATGACGCGCACATGGAACAACTCTGTTCCAGCAGCGTTGCCAGATAGCCAAAATCAAATTAGAGACAATCGGGATTCCAAATTATTGAACAAATTGTATTTGACTTTAATTTCATTTTTGCATAGGATATCCCACTGATGTTTGATGTAAATTCAGTTATAAATAAACCCATTGACGTATGTTAAAAAAACTTTTTAAATAAAAAATTAATATTATTGGATGTCTCGCAACGCTGTTCTCCTGACTTCTAACTGCTAGGGACTACGGGGTCCCCAAAGTAAAATCAAAATCACGCTACTTTGTTTATTTCCGCATTGACTTTTTTGAGTCGCAACCCGACTCTTCCGCGACTGTCGGGTAAAAGTCGAACTTCGACTGCACGCCATTTTAAGGTCTTCCACCGAATCAATGCCGACTTCGACTCCTATCCGACTGTTTCGACTGATAACCGACTAAAAAACGGAAACACAATGCTACTGGGGATCGTACTTCATCGCCCCGTTGAATATAGTAGAATCCAGCCTTCGCTAGTTGTTTCTTAGTGACGTGTGGATTTCTCCAGTGACGAAAAGTTTCAAGTCGAAACGCTTCGATGTCCATGGGTTAAGCTTAGAAATTTAGTCTTAGCTTTTTACACTTTACAGGTTTTTAGGTCTAGCTTTAATTTTTTTGCGTGTTGGAAAATGTATTTCAGCGTATTATTATAAGTAAAATTTTAGTGTGATCAAAGTCCACCAGTTAGGAAATGGTTCATGGATAGGAAAATATTTATAAATAATAAAGACAGAGGCAGAAACTAGGAGATCAGAGGAAAAAGAACCAACGCGATCGAAAATAATAAAGCCTTTAAATACGTTTTGCGTTCTTTATTGCATACTATTACCATATTTTAGTTTGGGGTTACTGTATTTAGTATCATGGCGCCATCTAAACTTTGAAAAAATTCTTAATTTAATATATTAATAAAAGGGCTCAAGTGATGTCACTTCCCCTATTTCCGGTGACGTACCAATTCTCACGTGACTCGCTCACGAATTTTTTATCGCCAGCCAATGAGCAGTAACCTCTATTTTTGATTATGTTTTACAATCTCCCGTGACGTCAATTAGTTTCAGCCAATGAGAAATCAGGATTTACTTGTTGTTTCGAGTGTTATTTAATATCTAGATATACGACACAGCGTTCTTTTAGTTCCTGGACCCCCCTCGAGAAGAGACACGTAGATTTTCGAGCTCCGTACGCCGCCCTCTCGACTCTATTTACAGTCATAGGCTTAAGGATTTCCGTAAAAGTAAGTATTTTTATTATTATTTTACTGTAGAGGAAAATTAGGCCTTGTTTAAATTGAAAATGTTGGGTATTTGAAGTAAATAGACTTAGATTCTAGCCAAATAGTCTTAGAGTCTAACCCGAAAATTACGCTTAGCATGTAGTCTTAGTGAGAAATTTAGGCTTATTATATAGCGTTAGTGCAAAAATTATACTTAGCAAGTTTCATTTTAAACTATCGAAAATATTTTAACTACAGCCACTATGGACATCGAAGCGTTTCGACTTGAAACTTTTTGTCACTGGAGAAATCCACACGTCACTAAGGAACAACTAGCGAAGGCTGGATTCTACTATATTCAACGGGGCGATGAAGAACGATGTTACAAATGCCATGGAATCTTAGAACACTGGAAATCAGGAGACGTACCAGAACTTGAACACGCCAGATGCTTTCCAAACTGTCCGTCGAGGGATAATTTACCAATGGAAAAAAGTACCTTTCGCTTGAATGGGACATTCCCTCGACGCCAAAAGTAACTACGGTCTCTGACAAATGCATCTCACCTGTACCTGAAGAAGAAGACGACGTTTGTGACTGTCCCTCGTATGTCAGACGATACTGCTGCTAAACACTACAAATACGTGAGTTAGAACCAGGGCCATCTTTACGTGATTGGGGGCCCCTGGGCAAAGCGATACGCGGGGCCCCTAATAATTCCAGACAATTTCTTAAAGGCCTAGGTTTTTTTCTGCCTGTCCCCCTTTAAATTAACTTATTGGAGCACAAATACCCCGGTGGTAGGCCAACCGCTGAACATGTTGGCCTAATTTAAAGGGGGGCAGGCAGAAGAAAAACTAGGCTTTGAACCTCCAATGCAAAGTCCATCGTCGCCCTAATCTTCAAATATTGGTTCAAATAAAAAAATGCGACGGTCTACACCGTCTATATCACGAAAAGACATGTTTTAGATAGTTTAAAAATTTGTAAAATGTAAATAGACAATACTAATATTTAAAAAATGTGGAAAACAATATTTGTAAGATTCATCTTTTTCACCTTACAAAAGTTGAAAATGGGGCCCTCCAGAATCTTGGGGCCCTAGGGCAGTGCCCTATTTGCCCAATGGGAAAGACGGCACTGGTTAGAACTTTTAATTAAATTAAGTTGCAGGAGATCGTTTCACGCCTTTAAATGAAATTATTTATATCCGTTTCGAATTAATTAATTACGATTTAAACGGATTATATATAATATCGGATTAGTCAAAGAAACAATTTTACGTAGTCATGTAATTAAAAGTAAAATAAAATTGGAAATGTATATTTCTTGTTTTTATTGCCTATAGATTAGAAATTAAGGGGTTCGGAAGCGATAGTGGAAATTATGGTTAACTCGGTGGGGTTAAGAGTAGAGAGGGGTAAATTCCATCCTCCAGAAATCTGCACGAGGAAAAATCTTGGCGATTATATTTCGGCGAATGGGGAGAGGAAGCAGAGAGAGAAAATCTTGCGATTACCATTGGGGGATTGGGGGATGAAAGGGGGAACGCAGAGAGAGAAAATCTTGTTGTTACCGCTGGGGGATTGTGATAACTCGGAGGGAAGCAGAGAGAAAATCTTGCGATTACCATTGGGGGATTGGGGGATGAAAGGGGGAAAGCAGAGAGAGAAAATCTTGTTGTTACCGCTGGGGGATTGTGATAACTCGGAGGGAAGCAGAGAGAAAATCTTTCGATTACCATTGGGAGATTGGGGGATGAAAGGGGGAAAGCAGAGAGAGAAAATCTTGTTGTTACCGCTGGGGGATTGTGATAACTCGGAGGGAAGCAGAGAGAAAATCTTGCGATTACCATTGGGAGATTGGGGGATGAAAGGGGGAAAGCAGAGAGAGAAAATCTTGTTGTTACCGCTGGGGGATTGTGATAACTCGGAGGGAAGCAGAGAGAAAATCTTGCGATTACCATTGGGGGATTGGGGGATTGGGGGATGAAAGGGGGAACGCAGAGAGAGAAAATCTTGTTCTTACCGCTGGGGGATTGTGATAACTCGGAGGGAAGCAGAGAGAAAATCTTGCGATTACCATTGGGGGATTGGGGGATGAAAGGGGGAAAGCAGAGAGAGAAAATCTTGTTGTTACCGCTGGGGGATTGTGATAACTCGGAGGGAAGCAGAGAGAAAATCTTGCGATTACCATTGGGAGATTGGGGGATGAAAGGGGGAAAGCAGAGAGAGAAAATCTTGTTGTTACCGCTGGGGGATTGTGATAACTCGGAGGGAAGCAGAGAGAAAATCTTGCGATTACCATTGGGGGATTGGGGGATTGGGGGATGAAAGGGGGAACGCAGAGAGAGAAAATCTTGTTCTTACCGCTGGGGGATTGTGATAACTCGGAGGGAAGCAGAGAGAAAATCTTGCGATTACCATTGGGGGATTGGGGGATGAAAGGGGGAAAGCAGAGAGAGAAAATCTTGTTGTTACCGCTGGGGGATTGTGATAACTCGGAGGGAAGCAGAGAGAAAATCTTGCGATTACCATTGGGAGATTGGGGGATGAAAGGGGGAAAGCAGAGAGAGAAAATCTTGTTGTTACCGCTGGGGGATTGTGATAACTCGGAGGGAAGCAGAGAGAAAATCTTGCGATTACCATTGGGAGATTGGGGGATGAAAGGGGGAAAGCAGAGAGAGAAAATCTTGTTGTTACCGCTGGGGGATTGTGATAACTCGGAGGGAAGCAGAGAGAAAATCTTGCGATTACCATTGGGGGATTGGGGGATTGGGGGATGAAAGGGGGAACGCAGAGAGAGAAAATCTTGTTCTTACCGCTGGGGGATTGTGATAACTCGGAGGGAAGCAGAGAGAAAATCTTGCGATTACCATTGGGGGATTGGGGGATGAAAGGGGGAAAGCAGAGAGAGAAAATCTTGTTGTTACCGCTGGGGGATTGTGATAACTCGGAGGGAAGCAGAGAGAAAATCTTGCGATTACCATTGGGAGATTGGGGGATGAAAGGGGGAAAGCAGAGAGAGAAAATCTTGTTGTTACCGCTGGGGGATTGTGATAACTCGGAGGGAAGCAGAGAGAAAATCTTGCGATTACCATTGGGGGATTGGGGGATTGGGGGATGAAAGGGGGAACGCAGAGAGAGAAAATCTTGTTCTTACCGCTGGGGGATTGTGATAACTCGGAGGGAAGCAGAGAGAAAATCTTGCGATTACCATTGGGGGATTGGGGGATGAAAGGGGGAAAGCAGAGAGAGAAAATCTTGTTGTTACCGCTGGGGGATTGTGATAACTCGGAGGGAAGCAGAGAGAAAATCTTGCGATTACCATTGGGAGATTGGGGGATGAAAGGGGGAAAGCAGAGAGAGAAAATCTTGTTGTTACCGCTGGGGGATTGTGATAACTCGGAGGGAAGCAGAGAGAAAATCTTGCGATTACCATTGGGGGATTGGGGGATTGGGGGATGAAAGGGGGAACGCAGAGAGAGAAAATCTTGTTCTTACCGCTGGGGGATTGTGATAACTCGGAGGGAAGCAGAGAGAAAATCTTGCGATTACCATTGGGGGATTGGGGGATGAAAGGGGGAAAGCAGAGAGAGAAAATCTTGTTGTTACCGCTGGGGGATTGTGATAACTCGGAGGGAAGCAGAGAGAAAATCTTGCGATTACCATTGGGAGATTGGGGGATGAAAGGGGGAAAGCAGAGAGAGAGAATCTTGTTGTTACCGCTGGGGGATTGTGATAAGATATCAGATTCATTATCTCAATCCCCCAGGGATAATCGTTCTCTCTACTGGGATAACATTTTTAACAAAGAACTCTAAATTGCGGAGATATATCTTTAAGTCTATCTCGATAAATTAATACCACTAGGGACAATTCTTCCGAGGAGAGGTATATTTTGGCCTGCCAATTTGTTTTGATTTAACTTCTGGGCCAAATTGTGAAGAAAAAACCGCCGTCATTCGCTGACTACACTCCGCCCTTTTTATTAAACCATTAATTTTGTAACAAAACCCGTCTGCCAGCCAAAGAGTTGAAACGAACTTCTTTCGCAAGTTACGTCTCTAGTCCATCCCAAATACTATAGCTCTCGAGTGAATTATGTTATCTATGGCGATTTTTACCATTGGCTCTATGGTTCATTTCACACTTCCCTCATTATCCACATCTGGAAATTTGGATTTATTAAAGTTGGGTTTTATTGTTTTTTTCTGGATAGGAATGGCGATTTTTAACACATTTAAGCTTTTCGCAGCTGATTTCTTGATTTTGAAAAAAAATTATGCTAATTATATTATTTGGATTTGAATACGTTGTTTCATAGAGCATATTGTGATAAAAACTTAATAATGCGTGACGCAAAACCAAGATTTGGAAATTATTTTTCCTTAAGTGAGTGATTTCCTTGGTGGCCTTTGATGGCCATAAATGATGTTTGAACGTTGAAACGATCACAATCATCAGTTTCTTGATTAAATCTGTCTCCAACTAGGTTCAGATTCATAGTTACCCTAAATTAACAATTTTAATACTGCGTCTTATTCTTCATTTATGTATAATACTCCCGATAACAATTGTTAAAACAAGTTGTTTGCCTTTAAATAAAGGTACTGAGAATTGAGTTTGAATCTTATATGAAATATGAGGTTAAAAATGTTTAGCTGTCTTAAAGGAATACCATACGTTATTTTTATAATAATAATAATAATAAGAATAGAGTGAGACTGAAGCCAAGAGATATAAAAACCCTAATAAATAAACTTCTTAAATTTAGAATGATAGCAGAAAACTAGGCAGATGGCTATAAATTCAGCCGGTATCACACCTTCAGCGCAGGATTGAGTCGTTTTGGCTGGAAGTCGACAACGCATCAAAACCATTTCCTATAAAACCATAATACCGATAGTAATTTATGAAACGGCTGGGGGTCAACAAAGCGTCAAAGCCGATTCATAACAAACCACTATAACGATAGTAATTTTTGAGTCTGTTGGTAGTCAACCGAGTTCTCAAATCGTTTCTCAGCCAACTACTGAATGAGTAGTATTTTATCTGACTAGTTAATTTCGGGTCGGCTAACGGTCAAACTTCGACTGCTTGACTTTCTGCAACTTATTATCAACTTCGACTCCTACCGGACTAAGTCAACTACTAACCGACTTTAACATGGAAACCCATTGCTACTGAGGCCGTTTCTCTCTTAATCGTAATGTGACATTCATAAAGTTAGAAAAGGATTCAATCATATTTTGAGCACCATTATTGAAATCGCGTTAAAATATACAGCATGCTCCCTAAGCATTTCCGAAATGGACCGTTGAATACTCGCTGTCATGTTGAGAATATAACCTTAAGGATCCGGAAGTCTTCCACTAATATCCGAAAATAACATGCCTTATAATATTCTTGCTGGTTTGTTCTAGAATGCTCACTTTTCTAAGGTTGAAACTGGCCCCTTCGCATGGAGGAACGCTTTCAGTTCCAGGAAAATAAAGGCGGAAAACATTTTAAAATATTCTGACAATATTTTCTCTGAGTACAACCATCAAAAATCAGCAAACAAATATGTAACCAAAATATTTTAACGCCGGAATCTCACAGTTTGAATTGCCGAATAAAGAAATGATTTAGTAAGTTTAAGGGAAAAGGAACGTTTAAGATTTAAGAAATAATAAAATAAGGTTAAAGAGGGGCTCGGAACTTCTGTAATTTTACCTATTTAAACTTATATACACATCTATCAAAAAATTACATTAATTAACAGTTTATTAACTTTACTCAGATAATAAATTTCGTGTTTTATATTTTATTGTTGGAATTTATAAGGTTGACGATATATTTTAGTACTAAAAAGACAAATATTTTTTTCAAATATTATAGTTCGGGTTAAGATTTTTGTATTTTAACTTATTTTGTAAAAAAACAAGTTCTATATTTTATTTATTATACATAAAACTACGTAAAAAATGTTTATATCTTTAATATATTTGGGCAAAGGACGAGGTTTTTCGAAAACGTTTCCTTCGTCTGATCAGTATAAAGAGGAAGGTGGGTGAAAACTGCTATTTACATCTTGATCATGGCAGAAGCTGATAATTCAGCAAGCCCTAAGCGTACCCGAAGTAACTTCCCAGCAAACACAAACACGTCCTATGGACATCCGATAGACGTCACACTCGGATCTTGCCTTCGTCCGTAGGACATCCCAAAATCCGGGGTTGACGTCAGTTGGACGTCAAAGGACGTCCAAATGTCCGGTTTGTCTATAGCAGTACGTCTCGGGGACGAGTTTTCGGACGACCAACGGCGATTACGGCGGTCGTCCCCTGGATGTCTTTCTATAAAACCTAGAGATGTCTTTGGGCCTTTAATTTGGTTCAATCATGGCTCAATAGGGATGAAACTAGGACGTTCATTGGATATCGTATTCTGAACAACTAATTTAAAAAGCCAAACTTGATATTAAAATTTTATTCAAAACATTAAAATACAAGATAATGGAAAAATCCAGCAACAAGTGTACAATTTGATTGTAATAACACGAACTCTGCAAGTATTAGCAAATGTAAAAAACAATAAAATTAATTTTTAAATCAGAAGCAAAATAAAACTAAGCCATTTAATACTATTCCTTAAAAAAAATTAAGACTATCGAATGAAAAATGTACTCTAGAAATTACTGTTTCTCGAAGCTTAATTTTAATATCTATCCAAATCTTACTTTTGGAATTACAATTTAACTATATAAATTATCACAGTATAAAATAAAGCTTTAGGCGAACCGTTCAATGAGAGTAATGAATAATAAACTTAAAAAGTTAAATTGAAACATGTACAGCTCTAAAATGAACTTTAAAAACAGCGAACTTTCCCTAATATTCGGAGAATTCAATGCAAATTTTACTTTTGGAATTTCAAATCCAATATATAGAATTTAACAAAATGAAATAAAGCTTAAGGCGAACCACTCAGTGAGAGTAATGAATAATAAACTTAAAAAGTAAAATTGAAACATGTACAGGTCCGAAATGAACTTTAAAAACAGCGAACCTTCCCTAATATTCGGAGAATTCAATGCAAATCTTACTTTTGGAATTACAATTTAACTATATTAATTATCACAGTATAAAATAAAGCTTTAGGCGAACCACTTAGTGAGAGTAATGAATAATAAACTTAAGAAGTTAAATTAAAACATATACAGGTCCAAAATGAACTTTAAAAACAGCGAACCTTCCCTAACATTCGGAGAATTCAACGCAAATCTTACTTTTGGAAATCCAAATCCAATATATAAAATATAACAAAATGAAATAAAGCTTTAGGCGAACCACTCAGTGAGAGTAATGAATAATAAACTTAAAAAGTTAAATTGAAACATTTACAGGTCCAAAATGAACTTTAAAAACAGCGAACCTTCCCTAATATTCGGAGAATTCAATGTAAATCTTACTTTTGGAATTCCAAATCCAATATATATAATATAACAAAATGAAATAAAGCTTTAGGCGAACCACTCAGTGAGAGTAATGAATAATAAACTTAAAAAGTAAAATTGAAACATGTACAGGTCCGAAATGAACTTTAAAAACAGCGAACCTTCCCTAATATTTGGAGAATTCAATGCAAATCTTACTTTTGGAATTACAATTTAACTATATTAATTATCACAGTATAAAATAAAGCTTTAGGCGAACCACTTAGTGAGAGTAATGAATAATAAACTTAAGAAGTTAAATTAAAACATGTACAGGTCCAAAATGAACTTTAAAAACAGCGAACCTTCCCTAACATTCGGAGAATTCAACGCAAATCTTACTTTTGGAATTCCAAATCCAATATATAAAATATAACAAAATGAAATAAAGCTTTAGGCGAACCACTCAGTGAGAGTAATGAATAATAAACTTAAAAAGTTAAATTGAAACATGTACAGGTCCAAAATGAACTTTAAAAACAGCGAACCTTCCCTAATATTCGGAGAATTCAATGTAAATCTTACTTTTGGAATTCCAAATCCAATATATATAATATAACAAAATGAAATAAAGCTTTAGGCGAACCACTCAGTGAGAGTAATGAATAATAAACTTAAAAAGTAAAATTGAAACATGTACAGGTCCGAAATGAACTTTAAAAACAGCGAACCTTCCCTAATATTTGGAGAATTCAATGCAAATCTTACTTTTGGAATTACAATTTAACTATATTAATTATCACAGTATAAAATAAAGCTTTAGGCGAACCACTTAGTGAGAGTAATGAATAATAAACTTAAGAAGTTAAATTAAAACATGTACAGGTCCAAAATGAACTTTAAAAACAGCGAACCTTCCCTAACATTCGGAGAATTCAACGCAAATCTTACTTTTGGAATTCCAAATCCAATATATAAAATATAACAAAATGAAATAAAGCTTTAGGCGAACCACTCAGTGAGAGTAATGAATAATTAACTTAAAAAGTTAAATTGAAACATGTACAGGTCCAAAATGAACTTTAAAAACAGCGAACCTTCCCTAATATTCGGAGAATTCAATGCAAATCTTACTTTTGGAATTCCAAATCCAATATGTAAAATATAACAAAATGAAATAAAGCTTTAGGCGAACCACTCAGTGAGAGTAATGAATAATAAACTTAAAAAGTTAAATTGAAACATGTACAGGTTCAAAATGAATAGACTTTATCAAACATATTTTCTTCCTACCTCTGTAAAAGGGCTCTCTTAAGTTGGCCCACCAATGACGTGAAATTCGATCAAATGCATACCTATGATTTGCAATAAGCTTGCACCATCTTGCACCATGAAAATTAGAGCTTGCACCGGAAGGGGGCGTTGCCCATCGACGAACTTAACTGCTGGGCCAACTTAACCGTAACCCACCAGTATTTTCGAAAACACTTTTCAATAAAATAAATAATATGCACCGACCTTGCACCAGCTTGCACCACCAAAATTAGAGCTTTTACCGCCGCGGTTACAAAGTTAAAGCCAAATGTTACCTGGTGGGCGGACTTAATACGCAGCCCACCAGATGTCCGATCGAGAAAATAGTACGCTGTTTCTATATGCACCGACCTTGCACCAACTTGCAAAACCAAAATTAGAGCTTGTACCGCCGCGGTTACAAAGTTATAGCCAAATGTTACCTGGTGGGCGGACTTAATACGCAGCCCACCATATGTCCGATCGAGAAAATAGTACGCGTTTCTATATGCACCGACCTTGCACCACCAAAATTAGAGCTTGTACCGCCGCGGTTACAAAGTTATAGCCAATTGTTACCTGGTGGGCGGACTTAATACGCAGCCCACCAGATATACGATCGAGAAAAGAGTACGGGTTTCTATATGCACCGACCTTGCACCAACTTGCACCACCAAAATTAGAGCTTGTACCGCCGCGGTTACAAAGTTATAGCCAAATGTTACCTGGTGGGCGGACTTAATACGCAGCCCACCAGATGTTCGATCGAGGAAATAGTACGCGTTTCTATATGCACCGACCTTGCACCAACTTGCACCACCTAAATTAGAGCTTGTACCGCCGTGGTTACAAAGTTGGCAGCGGTCGCAACATTTGGGTAAAAAAATGGAAAACTGGAAATTAATTTTAAAACATGCTATAATATACCTACACAAAATAATAATAAGAGGCATAATGTTATCGAAAAAAAATGATTTTTAAGGAACATTTAACGACTTTTTATAATAGTCAAGAATTGAACCCTCAACCTCGCAAACAATAGATGTTTACTCTACGGAGTTTCAATATTTGACGAATTTAACAAATGTGTCATATTAAGAGTTAAACATACTCGTTTCCAAATTTTCCACGTGCTGAACTCGCTCTCAGGATGTTCTTGAGCGGAATTTTAATCGGTTAAGAAAGACTGACGATCTTGCATTACTGTTATTGAAAACGATAGAGTTATGATTAAAAAATTATACGACACAATTTCATGAAAAAATATTTTAAGTAATCTATTTTTAGATCGAAAGCGGGTTATCTTACATTTTCGGTGTGAAACAACTAATTTAGCACGAATACGCGTGACACCCCTGTTAAATAACATTTGCTCCAACATTGCTAAATTAAAAACTTCTATTGTGTGGTTTGTGTTCGCCTGTTCTAAGATAAAAGCGTAGTCTTTTTACCCTAAAACGTTTCATTCGCCGGTTCCGAGGATGAGATTTCCTCTGCCACATGGAGCTACTCGCTTGTTTTAGAGAATTAGGGCTATTCAATCTACCCTCCCCTCCCCCTCAAAGTAAAAAGAGTAAACATACTTATTCAATATGGATTGGAAAAATGTTTTAACCGTACTTGAACTATTCTCCAACATAATTCCGAAATCACAGAATGCTCAAACGAAATGAAACCACTTAGTATCAACGATGCCACTTACGGTGAGATTTGTTTGGCTCAGGTTTCTTCTCGAGCTAAGGCATAAAGCCAATTGGCTCCAAGTACACTCGTAATTAGAAACCTAACATCCGATATAGTAATAGAGGTAAGCCGTGAGTTCCAAATTGTACGAATGGCTTACCTAACCATCTATTACAAACGTAGATTGCGCAAAAGTAAATTGTTAAATGTTTCCTTAACAACCTTCTGATCGTAATACCCTGGGTGGATATCATCTGGATGGTTGACAATGCGAACCTCGTTCACGACTTTGCGTGAGTGATTCCGCGATGTTTATTTTCTTTGATAAGTTAAGTTAATGTGAAGTTCGAGCATTCTTTTACTATCGTATCGATTTTTACATGGTTTATCTCTGTGAACCGAATCAGACTCTTCTTGAAAATCATAATTCTTGAGTTTTGTAGCTCTGTCCTCTGGTTTTTTTCCGGGGATTGTAGGGTGGAGGTAAAACTAATTGTGACCACATGTTTTATGTGTGTCATTATTTATTTTAAGACTTGTGTCTTGTTATGCTACGGATGGCGTCGTCTGATTTAGGAAAATTCGGTCGTGGTTGACTCTACGTGGTTCTGGGGGGCTTAGAGAGTCTCTGGGTTACTTTTTATTTCGTTTCCAAGCAAAAACTCGTAGCGCACCTTGGTCTCTGACATTATTGAGTTCAAGCGAGGGAGAGCGCTGAAGCCGGTAGTATCTAGTGCAGTAGCGAGAGACGTGCTCTTTACCTTCTTGGTAGGCCTGAGGCCCGTGAACATGAAAAAGGTTTATTGGGATCACTGTGAGCTGTGGGAATGTTACTGGTTTTGTCTTTTGTTCGGCGCATATCTTGCGAAAATTTTGGGAAGGGGAAGGCGGGTATTGCACCGCAGAGCGAAAAACACTTCCATTAGCACTATCATGCGAGGGATTTAATTTTAGCCTGGCTGAAGGCAGGGATTTAGTTTATAATTTATTTTAAGAAAACTGTTAATTAATTAACTTAATTTTATAGTATAAAGCGAGGGTAGAACAATCTATATGACCTGTATAAATTATATTCAATTCTTATGTGGCATTCAAAAGTTATTTTAGTTTTAGTTAACGTTAATTTTAATTACTATTTAACAAGCGGGATTGTTTTTATTTATTAGGTCTTTGAATTCTAAGACATTTGTCATATTGGAGTTTAGGAATACTCTAGAATAATTATTAATAAATAGCCAAACTAGTATCTTATATACAAACAACAAAATGGTCCTAATTCTCTAAAACAAGCGAGTAGCTCCATGTGGCAGAGGAAATCTCATCCTCGGAACCGGCGAATGAAACGTTTTAGGGTAAAAAGGCTACGCTTTTATCTTAGAACAGGCGAACACAAACCTCACAATAGAAGTTTTTAATTTAGCAAAGTTGGAGCAAATGTTATTTAACAGGGGTGTCACGCGTATTCGTGCTAAATTAGTTGTTTCCCACCGAAAATGTAAGATAACCAGCTTTTGATCTAAAAATAGATTACTTAAAATATTTTTTCATGAAATTGTGTCGTATAATTTTTAAACCATAACTTTATCGTTTTCAATAACAGTAATGCAAAATCGTCAGTCAATCTTAACCGATTAAAATTCCGCTCAAGAACATCCTGAGAGCGAGTTCAGCACGTGGAAAATTTGGAAACGAGTATATTTAACTCTTAATATGACACATTTGTTAAACTCGTAAAATTTTTAAACTCTGTAAACACAAATATTCAGGGTAAAGTAAAATTCGTGACGAACTAAAATTGAAATGGTACTTTACAGTTACACGGCCAAGTAACGTTAAGCGCCCCTAGAAGTCTTTAATAACCCTTTTCGAGGAGAAGTTTCAAAGCTTAACCAAATCGAATAACATCCGAGTGCCACCGTGGTACTATAAAACTGTGGCTGACAAATACTTAATTTTTACACATTTGAATATTGCGCGGTGGGCTATTCGTAGCGTAAACATCTGTTGTTTGCGAGGTTGTGGGTTCAATTCTTGACTATTATAAAAAGTCGTTCAATGTTCCTTAAAAATCATTTTTTTTCGATAACATTATGCCTCTTATTATTATTTTGTGTCGGTATATTATAGCATGTTTTAAAATTAATTTCCAGTTTTCCATTTTTTTACCCAAATGTTGCGACCGCTGCCAACTTTGTAACCACGGCGGTACAAGCTCTAATTTTGGTGGTGCAAGTTGGTGCAAGGTCGGTGCATATAGAAACGCGTACTATTTCCTCGATCGGACATCTGGTGGGCTGCGTATTAAGTCCGCCCACCAAGTAACATTTGGCTATAACTTTGTAACCGCGGCGGTACAAGCTCTAATTTTGGTGGTGCAAGTTGGTGCAAGGTCGGTGCATATAGAAACGCGTACTATTTCCTCGATCGGACATCTGGTGGGCTGCGTATTAAGTCCGCCCACAGGTAACATTTGGCTATAACTTTGTAACCGCGGCGGTACAAGCTCTAATTTTGGTGGTGCAAGTTGCTGCAAGGTCGGTGCATATAGAATCGCGTACTATTTTCTCGATCGGACATCTGGTGGGCTGCGTATTAAGTCCGCCCACCAGGTAACAATTTGCTATAACTTTGTAACCGCGGCGGTACAAGCTCTAATTTTGGTGGTGCAAGCTGGTGCAAGGTCGGTGCATATTATTTATGTTATTGAAAAGTGTTTTCGAAAATACTGGTGGGTTACGGTTAAGTTGGCCCAGCAGTTAAGTTCGTCGATGGGCACCACCCTCTTCCGGTGCAAGCTCTAATTTTCATGGTGCAAGATGGTGCAAGCTTAGTGCAAATCATTGGTATGCATTTGATCGAATTTCACGTCACTGGTGGGCCAACTTAAGAGAACCCTGTAGGCTACACATTAAAAAAATCGAGTTAAAACCATTTAAAAAATCCAACAGTTTTTTAATAAAATACTTACTCTTATGATATATTATCAGCAATACTAGAGATTCCTATGTTATAATCTTTAACGTTTGTGTAGAACGCATTGTGGACTTTATGGTGACCGATTCCAAACTATCGAGTAATGGCGTCGTACAAAAGAAACTACAAACTGGGCTACCAGATATTTTAAAAGGACTTTAGCTCGGCCACCTTAGATCAGCTTTTTCGCAGTAATTAGCTGTGATTGTAGAAATAATTTATCAAATAAAAATAATGGAAATAAAAATTAAGAAAATAATAATATAAAAAAATTAAAAATTAAGAACAGATAAAATTAATTAAATAATTAAGTAGTTTTGATTTAACACGTAATTTCATTAATTCACGTTAAATAAACTCGTAAATTTAAATAATAATATTTTGTGGTTCATTAATCATTATCAGCTCAAATACAAATACAGGTGAAAAAAATTAAAATTAATTGCTGATAAACGCACCTCTAGATAGCATTAATGGACGAAACATTTCGGACGAATAGTGGAGATCCATGCGACGTCGATTGGGCTGAATATCGGATGTCGCGAAATTGGTTCTACGAGGACTAAAATGGGACGTCCGTTATTCGTCCCGTAGGACGAATTTTGAACGGGACCAAGCTGGGCTCTATGGACCATGCTGGGACGTCCCAGGGACGATTTGTGTTTGCTGGGTTTTGACAGAATTTTACTGTTGAAATCTATATTCGAATTTAATATACCCCCAGTATACCGCTCCTCTCATGAAAATTATACCGTTAGCGAGCAATGATCAGCCTCGTAATAATTATATTATATACGAAAAAATAGACTATTAGCCGGAAGAAATTTGTTACAAAAAGCCGCTGACAGAATGAGTAAAGGCGGGTTTATAAAGGAGCGAGAAAATCCAAAGAAGCTTGTGCATGAAGCCGAAAGCTGATCGACGCTATCGGAAAAAGCTTTCGGAATCTGCCTCTGCGCAGTAAGCTATTGTTTACAAAAGCGCTTGTCGTGCTGAGCACGTTGCTCAACTTGACGTGATCACGTGGTTGGTTTAGTGTTAATGGCGGCTACGAAAGAAAGTTAAAATATTGTCGTGCTGAATGCAATTTTTGTATTATGGCTTCAAAAACGAAAATTGCTAATTTTAAAAAAGATAAATAAATTAAATAAAAAAATTAAAGAAATCCACGTAGGTCATAGAAAGGGTTGCCTTATTATTGGTTAAATACGACCACGTGATTTCAAGCGAGAGCCGAGACCTCTGAAAAACACGCGAGAATATCAAACGGAGTTTGATGCCGCCAGCGTCGGAATTCGGCGTAAGCTGTCTGCTGCAGCAAGTAGGAAATCGGCTCTCGCTTCTTTGTAAACGCTTACGCGAGAGCCGGCGCCGACAATAAAGTTTCAGATTCTACAAAAAGCTTCGGCTTTTCGCTCGCTTATAAACCCGCCTTAAGCCCCAGTCAGGCAGTGGAACTCTTAAGAGACGCGCGCCTCCTAGACAGCGGAAAAAGAAAACGAAAAAATCAAGGACGAAAGACGATTTTTTGGGATAAGAAACAATGGCGCTTCGAGAAGGCATGCTAAGTTCGTTAGACTTGTTCGAACGACCCGTGTTAAATACCAACATATTAGCTACAACCGAAATAGATATCTACCCACGAATAACTTGACCGACAATGGACCTCTCGAATTTTTTATTCCGGCATCTGATGACTTATACATTGATTTATCCAAAACTATGCTCAAACTAAAAATGAAACTCGTGCATTTCGATGGTACACGCGTACCATCCTTTGAAGTGAAAGTCGCGGTCACGAATAATCTTATTGGAACTCTTTTTTCGCAAATCGACGCTTATCTGGGCGACACGTCTGTGCAATCTACAAATAATCTTTCGACATATAACGCGTACTTGGCGAAATTGCTGAATTTTGGTGAAGACGCTAAGAAAACGCAACTGGAGAATGCAATGTTTTATATGAACTTGACCTGTAACCCGCAAGACATGTGGGAACCTGCTTTTAACAATGATCGTAACGGAATGCTGAAGAGATGCGCGCGAACGAAAGAATCGACCACGTTTGAGTTAATGGGCCATTTACCCCTCGTTATTTGGCACATTAATAAGTTTATTGTCAATCAACTACCCGTAAGATTTCAGCTTAGTAAGAAGCCCTCGTTTAACTTGTATAATAGCTTTAGAGCAGGGAAAAGATTATAAGCTAATTTTAGAACAGGCCTATTTATACGTTACTAAAGTCAAGGTGGCTCCGCAGATAAGTTTAGCCCACGCTAGGATGTTAGAAAGCGGAATACCAGCGATTTATCCCATTATGCAAACAATTATGAAAAGTTTTTCTATCGCTCAGGGTCTGAAAAACATAAATCGCGATAACGTAATACTCGGGAGAATACCAAAAAGGGCCGTTGTAGTTTTTGTCAAAGAAGATGCTTTCAACGGGTCATTGACCACAAATAGCTTGCAATTTGAACATTTAAATATTACCGACTTGTTTTTGTCAGTCGGACCGGATAGATACCCTCCTGACTGCTTTCAAATGGATTATGTAAATTCAAATTACTGTTTACCTTGCAGGCTTTATTCGAGTCAATGGGCATAGCTTCCGAAGATAGGGGTAATTAATTAATAAATCGCGATAACGTAATACTCGGGAGAATACCAAAAAGGGCCGTTGTAGTTTTTGACAAAGAAGAAGCTTTCAACGGGTCATTGACCACAAATAGCTTGCAATTTGAACATTTAAATATTACCGACTTGTCTTTGTCAGTCGCACCGGATAGATACCCTCCTGACGGCTTTCAAATGGATTATGCAAATTCAAATTACTGTTTACCTTATCAGGCTTTATTCGAGTCAATGGGCATAGCTTCCGAAGATAGGGGTAATTATCTAAATTCCGCGAATTCTAAGGAGGGTACACGGTCTTTACTTTCGATATATCCGCGGACCAGAATGCCTCAGCTGATCATACGAGTTTTCCTCGACAGGGGTCTCTACGTTTAGATGTTCAATTGAAAGACCCCCTACCGACTAATGTCGTGTGTATAATGTACTTTGAATTTGATAACGAGATTTTAATTACTCGGGACAGAAAGGTGATATATAGTATCGAATAAAATGAGCCACCCTGTTTTATATTCGATTAGTTCCACGCGAGCTTTTGTTTGAGAATGACACGCCCCCATTTTCTCTCCAACCAACTCGACATTTTTTTATCGGCGAATCTCGCGGAGCCTGAAATTTTAATTAACCGTCAAGGACATAGAAAATATGTCAATTTTAGCGTAAAAGTGTGGAAAAATCTCTGGAGCTATGCACAAGATATTGAATGGTTTTTCAATAACACTACAGAAGCTATACGTTTTCACAGCTGGTTGTCGGATAATGTCAAGTTGGAAGGATTCTTCAGTCAGCGTGGAAGAATTTAGTGATATTCGCGGCTATATTCGCGGGTCTAATTCAAATTACGACGTTGTGTATTCCTCCGCCAACGGGGTCGCCCTGGATAAAGAAGCCTGGGACCGTTTGAAGATTATCCGTACGAGTCTCGACAAAGAAATAACCGATCGAAAAGACGCTTTTGAAGGAATGAAAATGTCTATTTTAGCCGAATTAAAAAGTGTATTATTTACGTTAACCGAGGCGTGCCCAAACCTGCCCTGCCATAATCAATTGGCCCATCACATTAGTTGCAAACCGATCGCGTCACATTTCTGCGAAAGACTCGAAAAAAGTGTCAAGATGGCGATACCTCTTATGAACTATGACAACGTAATTAAGGCGTTTTACGTCAACTTTCCCGACTATAAACTGGGGGTAGAAAATTTATATCATAATATCATGCAAAATGAATCTGAAATTTTATCAGAGCTGATGTATTAAAAATTTCCATTAAATGTATAAAAAATTTAAACTTTGCTGGTCTTTCATTAATAATGTAGCACACTTTGAACTGTTAAGACATGAATATATAATCTATTTATTTTGACCCAGAAAATCCCGGAAGTCTGGGAGGACTAAAACGTTTATCCGAACAATTACCCTCTATTTCCAAGAAAAAAATTAAAGATTGGGCGCTGACCCAAGACGCCTATACGTTGCACAAAGATAGAAAATTTAATTTTCCTAGAAATATGACTTATGTCACGAGCTTGAACGAAGAACATCAGGCTGATTTAATCGAGTTAAACGAATTAAAAAATATTAATAAATTTAATTATATTCTTACTAATATCGATATTCTGTCCCGATATTTATTCGCTATTCCCGTGAAAAACAAGAGAGCGAACGAAATCTTAGAGGCTTTCAAAGAAATCCACAAACAACGTTAGCCTTTGAAAATTAACACTGACCAAGGCTCTGAATTTTTAAATCGTACCGTGCAACGCTATTTCAAGGACCAGGGGATTAAGCATTTCGTTTGTTACGGCGATGCGAGAGAGTGAATAGGACGCTTAAAAATAAAATTTACAGATTTCTTACCAAAAGTAAAGGAAAAAAATTTATAAAAGAACTACCAAAAATTGTAAAGTCCTATAACGACAGCGTTCATCGCACGACGGGATTTAGACCTAGCGAAGTAACCTTAGCCAATGAGCATCTTGTTTGGCAAAAACTATTTGGAAAGAAAGCGAAACGAGAGGAACCGAAATTCAAGATTGGCGATCACGTGCGCATATCAAAAACCAGCAAAGTATTTCGTAAGGTATTTAGAGGATATTGGGGCAAAGAGGTTTTTACTATATCGAAGGTGATAAATAAACCCCGCCCACTCTACCATATCAAGGACAAGAATAACGATAAAATATTGGGGTCATTTTACCCCGAAGAAATTCAAAGGGTTTTGCCATGAATACTTTTCAATTGGACGCCTTTTTAAAATGCGACCCGAGAACCAAACCTTTATTCTGGGCCCATTTTCCAAATATACTTTACCTTGAGTTTGTCCGAAAAGAAAGCCGTTTTGTTTGGTGGCCAATGTACAAGAAACATCCATGCCGGGAAGCCATTGGATAGGAATCTTCGTCAGTGCTAAAAATAAGAAAGGACAACGCGTGGGAGATTTTTTTGTTCTTTCGGTCAACATTTTGATGTCTACGGTTTTAAATTGGATCATTTAGCTCAGAAATGGTTTTATAATAAAAATATAATTCAAGATATGAACCAAGAAACTTGCGGTTTCACGTCGCTTCGTTTCTGTTAAATAGGTCTGCTGGATTAAGCATTAAGAAAATTTTAAAAATGTATAATAATGAAATATATATGAAAGAAGTAATTTCGCTATTGGCATTGTGTGTACATTTATTTAATCACGAAAACTGATTTTGTAATCAATAGTGTTTAATAAACATTTTTTTACAAAAAACATTAATTTTCCCATTCATTAATTTTCCCATTCATTAATTTCCCAATCGTTAATTTCAGGATCTTTAGAATACGCCCGGCGTCTTTCTTTGCGACCTTGGCGGGTTGGCAATTCCTTTCTTGTCAAGAGCGGTCCTACGAAAGGCAAGTAATCGGGTTCGGTCGTATTACGAAGGGTGGATTCCGAGGGCTTGTAGCTGCTGTCTTTGAAAGTTGGCGTGCTATATTCTAGACTCGTTTCGCTTCGAGATTTACGTAGCTCAGCTCGAGTGGGCGAAGTGAAAACGTTGCTAGCGCCGTTCTTCCATTTCCCCTTTTGGTAGCCTGGAGTACTCGCAAAGTCAGGCTTGAATGGAATATTTCGTAACGTCACGAGATGCGGTGGGGCTGCAATTAAAGTTTTAAGGGCGTAATCGGGCTATTGACTTTCGTCCAACCCCGAAATGCCGGAGACACTCTGCCATGGTGTAGGAATTCCAGGCTTTATCGGTGATGCTGGGAGGGGGCTGTTAATAGCCATTTCCAGTTGGCGGAGAGGTTGCTGTACGGCTCTTTGCACCTGTTGTAAGGGCGGCGCGGCGAACAGTTGATGGAGCTGATTTGGCGTTTGGGGAGGCAAAAAAACACTTGGCGAGGCGAGCGCCGGGTTACCGAATGAAACGTTAGGTACATTGGGAGGCTGGTAGATCGCACCGTGTGGAAACTGTATCGGCGCTAACGTACTCGAAGAAGGAGGTAAAGGGGGCGGTTTTATTTGAACGGCTGGAGAGCCGTCGTAGTCTTTAATTCTGAGATACCGCGCCAACTTTGCCAGATATTCTCGTAGTTTTTCTTCTTCACTACCGTCTCGAACGGAGTTGTTAAGAATACTATTCATGTGTTCTTGTATTAAATTTAGCAATTTTTCGGTATCGGATAAATAGCTATCAGCGGGTAGCAAGACAAATTTCTTCATCGCGCCGGATTAATTATACGACCCAAGATTGGCGGGATGAGCGAATCGAGAATCGCCCCCCAAAAACCGCCCTATTTCGAGACTAGAATTCTTCGTCGATAACGATCACTGAGATCTCTTGGACCTAGTTTTCTAATAGATTTTTTATATCGTTGCAATTGCCGTCGTTTATTCTCGCCAACGGGTAAAGCTCCGTGGCAAATATTATGACAGATATTCGCGATTGAGCAAACCTGATCTCGCGTGGCGTTCTTAAGTTAAAATCGTCTTTGATTTGGGGAAGCCTTTTTCAATAAAGTTAGATACGGGCGGCTTTCTATAATTGACCTGGGCAAAGGCATTTTACAGAATGACGTAAAATTCGAATACACACTTTGTTATATTTTCTGATTATTACAATAATGTACATTTTCCTCTACCAAAAAATATAGAATAGCTAGTAATGATAAATACATAAAATAAAAAAAAATAATTTTCGGTAAATACTAGCATCGGTCCTTCCTCAATTAGGCATTGCGTTCTAACTTTTAGAAATTCGGGAGTTTTTTGTTGTAGGTCAACAACCACGTTAGAATAGGGCATACCCGACGTTACGTAATTATAAACGTTGCTCAGAAAATTAGGGTTATGCGGAAAAATCTGTCGACTTAAATGTTTTATTTGTGATGGATCACGGGGACTCCGGAACAGGACTATAAATGAGGCGTTAAGAGAAATTTCGCGCGAAAATCTGCCCTGACCAAAGACGTTCTGGCATAAGAATACAATACTCAGATTCAGATGATGCGAACACACGCGAAACAGTTCAGATACCAGTGCGTTGTCTAAGCACTCGCTCGAAAGGTCGTCTAGCACCAAGAGGTTGTTTTGTCTTTTGTCAAACAAATCTTCGGGTTTTTCGCTAAAGAGCCCTTTATGGAAATTAATTTCGGGGACGAGGGTTTTTAATTCGTCAAATTGATCGTTCCAAAGATTGTAGCAATATAATTTTTTTTTGGGGTGGATTGTCGAACATTAAATTTTTATTTTTCAGGAGATTAAACGTCCAGTGACTTTTTCCCGACTTACTGGGGCCAGCCAAAAGAAAGGTACAGGGGGTTTGAAATTTTAGGCGTGTGAGGGACATGAATATACGTTTCGTCGACGTAAATCCCACGAGTTTTTCGGCTTGTCTGAGATACAAGTGCCCGGGTTTTTGGTCTTTTCACGTTAAAGGGAATCTCGACTCGGTATTTTAATTCGCGGTTCTTGAGCGCCAACTGCTTTATCGTGTCAAAGTTTAAGATGGTCTGATTTTTTTTAGTAAGAGTGACGCCTTTTATCTTGGTTAAAATTTTGCCCGATTCGAACAAGATAGAGTAACCCTTGGGGGCTATCGTGGTAAAAGCTTTAATGGGGTCATTAGGATATTCATCCGTAAGTCCGCCCAAGCTGCTTGATAAAGTTAAATCTAATTTCTTATCGTGTATCCTAATACAACTGTCCGTATCGCCGTAGGCCAAATTAGGCCCTATTTTAGCCATAAGATTATACAGGGTCTTTTTTTTTGCTCGGAAAAGTGTTTTTTTCAAAAACTATCTATAGTACCGATTTCAAATTTGGAAGGTCAATTCTCTATACCGGGGGACATCAGTTTGAGAAATTTGAGCGTTTTCGGTAATGTTTTTCACCAATTTTGAAAAATTATTTTTCGACCACTAGGTGCGAGATAAAAAATTTCTATTATAAAGTTGTAGGCCGTCATCGAAAACCCTTAAAAATTGTTCACTCGACGAAAAACAACTTATTTATCAGTGAAAATTCGAGCTTGAAAAATTTACAAGTTGGTGAAGCCAAATTACGATTGTTTGAAACGATAATTGAAAAGGGAACAAGTCTAATACAAACGTAGTAGAGTTTTCACACTTAAAAAATGTACACGTTTGGTTTTTAAATGCAGATATTTTATTCACATAAATTTTTACAAAACATTTTCAATAATATCACCATTGGCTGCAACACAGGTTTGTGCGCGGACAATTAAGTTCTCAAACGCTTTCTCTACCATTTCTGGTGTGACGTCTCGGCAAGCACTGATTATTCGTCTAATGAGTTCCTCCCTAGTTTCAATGGGCGTGGCGTATACCTTTGCTTTAACGAATCCCCAGAGAAAATAATCCAGCGGTGTTAGGTCAGGTGACCTTGCTGGCCAATGCACTGGACCATTTCTCCCTATCCACCTTTCAGGAAACTCGTTGTTGAGGTGCTCAGTTACTTGCCGGGAAAAATGCGGAGGGGCGCCATCTTGCTGAAACCACAACTGACGTCTTTCAGCCAATGGAAGGTCGTCGATTGCGTCACTCAGTTCGTTCTGTAGAAAATGTAAATACCTTTGGCCGTTGAGGTTCGTCGGCAGGAAAAAGGGACCAATCAAACGGTTTCCAACAAGTCCAACCCAAACATTGACCCGTTCAAATTGAACCTGGTGATGATATTCAAAACCCCAATGTGGGTTGATGTCAGACCAAAGATGGCTGTTTTGATGATTAAAGGGCCCATCTCTAGAAAATGACGCTTCGTCGGAGAACAAAACATGGCGCAAAAATTGTCTATCTTCTTGGACAGCATTTAGTAACCAGTTGCTAAATTCATAACGTATTTGATGGTCTCCGTCAATTAGTCCTTGGTGGAGCGTAGCTCTGTATGGGTGATAGCGATTCTTACGAAGAATTTTCCACACACGATTTGCAGAACAACCCAAATCAGCAGCGGCGTTAGCGCAACTGTGACGAGGATATTCCACAAAGTACGCGAGTACATTGTTCTCGAAGTCTAAATCCGGTTGACCCAATCCGCGAAACCTAGGTTGCAACTTACCAAATTGATTGAAATCGTGAATTGCTCGTCTTACTGTATTTACAGATGGTGCTCCATTTGGATGTCTTTCTGCGAAGATTTCAGACCTATAGCCTCGTGTTTTTTAAATCCGGTCGTTTTTTTAACCAAAGTTTCAACTGGATTAGGTAATTCGGTTTCAATTATCGTTTCAAACAATCGTAATTTGGCTTCACCAACTTGTAAATTTTTCAAGCTCGAATTTTCACTGATAAATAAATGGTTTTTCGTCGAGTGAACAATTTTTAAGGGTTTTCGATGACGGCCTACAACTTTATAATAGAAATTTTTTATCTCGCACCTAGTGGTCGAAAAATAATTTTTCAAAATTGGTGAAAAACATTACCGAAAACGCTCAAATTTCTCAAACTGATGTCCCCCGGTATAGAGAATTGACCTTCCAAATTTGAAATCGGTACTATAAATAGTTTTTGAAAAAAAAACACTTTTCCGAGCAAAAAAAAGACCCTGTATAATTTAATACGCCAATACGAGGCGACGAAAATGCCCACAGTTGGGGAACCTTTACGATAAGCCGGGACGTGGTCTTCGTGATCTTTGGTCGTCGCGAGAGCCATTCCGTTTTCTAGGAGTTTTAAATCGGTCAGCTCTTTCGTTTTATCAGTTAAAATTTTAACCAGGTCGGCATAGGAATTTATAAAAGAACTATTATTTTGACGTAATTGAATTAGGTGACGTCCCCAAAGCTGGTTAAGGGAACGCTTGCCAAGCGCTTTGAGAGCCGGGTTAGAGCTAACCTCTTCTAGGCCTATTTTTATCCCGTCCTGTTCCCAAAAGTCGTTTAAATATTTTTGTTTTTCTTCTAAGGAGTCAACGTTTTTAGGAAAACCAGCATATTGGGTTTTCATTTTCAAAAATCTCTGACGTAATTGTCAAAAAGGGGGCATTCGGAGTCGAAAGTTTCGCGATAGTGCTGCACTTCGTGAATTTGTAAAACTTTATAATTATATTGAAGGGATAAATAAAACTCGGGGGTGGTATACGTGTCCGTAATCGCGCGTTCCGCCTCGGTATGACGGCAATCGGCTAGATTATAGAGGGCGCACGTTCTGCATAGCGTGAACATTAATTTATCGCCAATCAGGGAGCCCAAGACGGGGAGATATAGATCTTGGGGTGGGAGAAGAGTCACTTTGATAAGCCCGAAATAGAAATCGGGTTCGTAATTAAAGTTGCTAGTTAAGATTTCGGGGAGCCCTTTGGGGTAGCGGTAATTTTTGGACATTGAAACGGAGGGGTACATACTATTAAAGTCGTAAAATTTAATAGGCCTCTCGGGGGTGGATTCTATATACAGTAAAGAGTTTTCAACGCGCCCGCCCCTCAGAGCGCTTCGCGAATTGATCGGGTCGGAGAAAGCCAGTTCGTCGCAAAAATAATTTATTTCGGGGTTTTCATTTAAAAAAGTGTCCCATTCACATTCCCATATGGTAATTAAACGGGCGTTGGGGTAATTTTGACGATAAAATTCGATTTTGTCGAGAGTTTTTAAGTAATTATTGATATTAGATTGTTTAAGTTCGTAATTGTACCCATTATGGTCAGTGTGATTAGGACATCCGTGCCAGAAACACCCGAAAAATCCCCCAATTATTAAAGGGTCAGCGCTGTAAATGTCGGTGTGGTAGGGGGCTAAAAACTTTTCTCCCTCCAAAGATCGCGCCGTTTGAAACTTTACGTGCATTTTTTGCTCCAAGTAAGCCGCCCATCTGAGAGCTTTAATGGAATGCTTACCCCTGTACCCTGCTGACGGGATAATAGCTATGGTATTTGGTTTCAGATACCGACTCAAAAATAAATCGGTTAAAGCTCCTGGTAGAGTCACGCTTTTTCCCGCCAAAAGGTCGAAATTGACCTTTTCTTTGAAAAGATTTCTGAACCGGTCAAAATCCCTCTGTAACAGCTTGACGTCATCAATGGCGTACTTTGTCAATACTTCTTTTAAATCAAAAACGAAAAATTTTTGGGCGTCGTACCAAGTTTCGAAATTTGCCAATTGCTCAGGGGTGAATTTATCTACTTCGAAAAAGGTTTTTTCCGGTACGACGCCGATATAGTCTAAGGTGTCTTTTTTTAAGAAAGAATACGGGAAAAATCCCTTGCTTTCGCTTAAATTAAAGGTTTTGGAGAAGCTTCTGAGAGGGGCTGGCAAAGAAGAAAAGCTATCTATAAATCTTATATTGTATTTGGTAAGAAACATCGCGAGAAGTTTGCAGCCTTTAAAGATAACTTCGGGGGTTATTGACCGGGCCAGAACACCTTTTAATACGAGTAAGCTGTGAAATCCAGATCCAAAATGCGAAATGCACGTAATGTTTTGAAAAAGTGGTTCGACCTTTGAATATTTGGTCTTACCCTTTTTTGCAACGACCTGACTCTCCAATAAGTAAGGACAGTCTTGCATAGCGGTAATTAGCAGAACGGGTTTGATCTCGTCATTGTCGACTAAAGTTTCAAAATCAAAGTAAAGGATTCTGGTGGAATTTTTGGTAACGTGATAGGTTGAACAAAACACGAATTTTTTGGGTGCTCAATTTTGCAATAATGACAATTCAAATCACATACGGGGTCCCCTTCAAACTCTTTCCCGAAAGTTAGGCAACGTTTGAGTTTGTCGCACGTCCCTAATTCTATATGCTTTTGGAAGCACGTATACCCCGAAAAATATCTAAAGCAGCTGGCGCATCGTTGACTAGGTTCGATATGGGAAACATTCGTGTCGAGACACCGCTTACAGCTAACGGGGCCCTCGCAATTGTGCTGCTTTTTTACTTTGACATTCACAAAAACTTTCAAACAAAATGGACAGTACCCTATTCCCCCGAACATGGCGGCGTAAGACCTCACTACGTGGACGTGGTTTCCTAATTTAAGGAGAAAGATTTTTTTGGGCTGAAAGTGCCCTAAATAAATTGGGTCAAAATTGGAATCGGAATCAAGTAAGATAATTTGATAATCTGGCAAGAAATTTTGGAATTTAGGAATGTCTTTTATTTCAACAGAACCTGGAGGAACTTTTGATAATCTGTGTAATGCCAAGGCCGCTTTTTTGTTTTGGATGGTTGACATTACGAATGTAACTTAGATCATGCATATTAAAATTTTTGGATTGGCCTTTATTTTTTAATTCTTGGTAGTCAGCGAGGCACTTTCCTACAGCTACAGCCCTGGCAAAACACAGATTATCAGAATTGCGAATTGGAATAAATTTATTGCCCTGTTCAATGTAATTTTCTAAGCACTCAATAGTCCTGTTACGAATACTTTTTCGAATACCACTCATATTGGTGTCTTGCAAAAGAATTATGTCGAATTTTAGGGGGGCTTCAAAGTATAAATTCTTATGGGACTGGGCTACGTGCTCGATACCGCTTAAAATTCTATCGGCCGTCAACTCGTTTAGGTTCATAAATTGGAAATTAATGGGCTCTTCGAGTTCGTCCGAACTGACCGCTATTCTAATTCGACTATAACCCTGATTTTCATCGCTAATTTCGTTTAATAAGGATTGGAAAATTTCGTTTAATTGGGTTTCTATTCGCGCGTGGTTGAGATCGTCCAAGTTTTTAAACTCGCACTTGAATTCTAAAGTTTTACATTTGTATTTTTTGGAAGTCCGGGAGATAATTTTAGTAACCGAATAATAGTTCTCAGGTCGAAACCTGGTACTTAAATCGAGAGGGGCTTCTTGAGTCATTGTAATTAACGAATTT
The DNA here is from genome assembly GCF_980474605.1 of Leiobunum rupestre. Taxonomy (NCBI): domain Eukaryota; kingdom Metazoa; phylum Arthropoda; class Arachnida; order Opiliones; family Sclerosomatidae; genus Leiobunum; species Leiobunum rupestre. The sequence continues at coordinate 20,917,295 of NC_143385.1, read as the reverse complement.
CGTCGTAGCGTTGAGTCACTTCCCTAAATAACCGCAGGACGTCGTAAATGTCTTTTCTGCCATATAGGGTCAGCGATTTTGCAAATGAGGAACCAGAATTTTTGGTCAAGCAAGTGTGACCGGTGGTCTGGCTATGGCGAATTTCTAATTTATCGCCCTCAATTAGGTAAACGCCGTCTTGGTCCTTGACGTCTTCTAAGGCTGCTTTAAGCTGGGGTCTTGATTCTAGTTTAACGCATACACCCTGTTTAGTCGGTTGCGGACGACTGGATGCTACGTGCGTGGCATAACGCCTTATATCGGAGAATTCTAATACAATATCGTGCCAAGTGGTATTCTTTGTTAATTTTTCTTGGTCTTGGTTAGCCCCTTTCCCAGCGTCGCTTTTTCGTTCAATAATTGTCGAGGTTTATTTTTTTTAATTACTTCGCCGACTTTTGATTTCCTAGCGTATACTACGAGCAACTGCACTGGTACTGTTGGTGGGGTGTCATAATCGAGCTTAATGTCGTCTCGGGCTGCGTAAGACATTTAGAGATTAAAAACTAATCTCGCCGCTTAAATAAATTTCAAAAACATAATTACCATCTTGCTGATCTTCTTGAGTCGTTGGGGGAGAGCGAGTGCGGTGTTCGTCGCTTCTGCGAAATTGACCGTTGCGCGATTTCTTATATACTGGCAAGGTAAGGGGTGGGGGAGGAACAAAATAATCGCGTGACAGATAACGAATATTAACAGGTGTATTCAATTTGTCAAAATGATTAATTAGCACGAAAGCGGAATGAACCGGTTTCTACCATGACTATGCGAAAGGATTGTTCACTATCCGGCCATTTTTACAGCGAATGCGCGACCTTAATTTGACGTTATAATTCGAGAAATATAACATAATTAATAGGTGTTTGCTATTCTCTCGGTATTGTCACTAAAGGTATTTGCGCCGCTAAGTTATTTCTACACCTGCTCGTAATCAATCAAAACCTGTCACCGCCTTAACAATGGAAAAGCCGAGCGAGCCTGGTAATTCCTTTAAAGGAGTACTGACCCCTTTTCGCGCCAAAATACCAGCCAATCAGCGCCATTTTGCATAATTAGCACGTACACGCGCCGCGTGGCCACCACGCCAGCCAATCAGCGCGCAGTACACGCGTCACTCGGCGGGGGTCAATGACCCGAGGGGGGGGGGAAATGTCGACTCCCCGCGCCACCTGCCGGAAGGGGGAAGAAAGCGTGGATTTCCGCTGCTGACCCCCTTTCTACTTGTAAATTGAAAACCCTCAAAGACGTTAGCACCTCCTACTAACGTAAGGTCCTCACAAAGTTATTAAAAAACTAATAAAACAAATGATTTGAAGATCAAAGCTAACGTCCTCATATGTGTTGTTTCATTCGAGACACACGTTAGGTCCTCCCAAAGTCTTTAAAAAATAAATAACACATGATTGAAAAATAAAAGTTAATATGTATAATTTAGTTCGACACACTGAAGGTCCTCGCGACGTCTTTTTAAAAATAATATATAACATGATTGGAAATTAAAGTTAAGGTCCCAGTGACGTAGACAAGCGGAGGGTTTCCGTGTCGAAACCTCCCTCCCCCTTGGGCCAACCTTTGTCTGTACTTAATTTCAACCCCTTCTTAACATTCATATATTTTCTGGCTATGCCACTGTAAGGTCCTCATATGTATAGTTTCGTTAAGTCCTCACAAGGTCTTTTTTAAGACTTGTATGGACCTATATTAATTGTAGGTAAAAAGGTCAAGCCTCCCACCCGAATTTGAATTTATATGAAAGCGAATATCTGGCCCTGCGCAATTTCGGCTTTTCGACTTATAATCGCCAGCATTTTGATTGGTCTTCAGTGGCGTAACAACGTGGGACAATTGTGTCAAGTTGTCCAAAAAGGGTTCCATTTCGTTTAATTTTCATTGGAAACAATGGAGGCGTTAGGGGTAGGGGAGATATGATATAGCCTATTTCTTTCCCACTGAGGGGCCCAGAAATTGACTTGTGCGGGCCACGAAGAGGCACTTCAAGCCGATTTTTAGGGTCACAAATTAAAATAAATTAATTTTAAGTCAATGTATAAGGGGAGCAACAATCAAGGAAAAGGAGGCAACACCTAAAAATCTCCTGTTGAGAAAACATTTCCGGGTTGTAGAGAGGGGCGCGGTGGCACTTTTTTTCAAATGGTCCTAGGGCGTTCGACGATAGTTACGCCACTGTTGGTCTTCATATAAATTCAAATTTACGCAGGGAGGGTTCCATTCTTTTTCACCGTCGTTTTGTATAGGTCTATAACTCCTGATTGGAGAATCAAGGTTAACGTCCTCATGTATAGTTTCGTTCGAGACACATAAGGTTCTCCCAACATGGTTAACCGTCATCATTCGTTGTAATACTTGTTATTCTTATGATATAAAGCTAATTTAAATTATTATTTTGGAGTATTGCCAGTTTTATATAAATTTTTAAACTAATTGTTTAAAATTGCAATAAAGAAATTTACAAATCCAATTAACCTGCTGTTCGCCGGCCTCGTTCCACCAGAAATCTGCCCAGTCCTTTATGGCGCTTCCCTATGCGCCCTTAAGAAGAAAGATGGCGGAATCCGGCCGATTGCTGTGGGTAGTACCATTCGCCGCATTGTCGCCAAATTGGGATGCGCGCACTTAATGCCGACCCTTGGCCCCCCTTCTTCGGCCGACGTAGCTTGGTTTCGGTATCCGTAGGGGAGTAGAAGCCGCAGCCCACGCCACTCGCCAATATGTTAATCACCCTCACCATAATGCTAGAGTCTTACTTAAAATTGACTTCCTAAATGCTTTCAACATGGTTTGTTGCGATCGCCTCTTGGAACGCGTGTACAACGAGTTTCCCGATTTGTACTTGTTTCTTCGCCAATGCTACAAAACTCCTTCGCATCTCTCCTACGGCGAATCTTTTATACCTTCGGAGAGTGGGGTTCAGCAAGGTGACCCATTGGGACCAGCACTCTTTTGCCTCCTAGTCCAGCGCGTGACATCCAGTATGAGGTCGGAAATAAATATCTGGTACCGAGACGATTCTTCGCTGGACGGAAGCCCAGAGGTAGTTCTTAATGACTTAATAGTTCTACAAGAGTTTTAACTCGATGCCAGCCTGTCATTAAACCCGTCAAAATGTGAGCTTCTCGTCCACCATTCGGCGATCACGACGTTAATCACTTTCGTCGACCGAAACCTTACATACTTCTGGGGGCGCCACTTTCGGATAAAGCAATTTCTGCCAGTCTTGCCCAGAAAACCAACGCCCTATCGGTCATGGCTAGAAACCTCCAACAGGTGTCGGCTTATCCTGCTTAAGAACTCCTTGGCTATACCGAAGCTCTCCTACATACTGCTTAGTGCTCCGGTGTGGTTAGGCGCCTACGATCTTCACTATTTTGATGATACCCTCCGGGTTGCTCTTCAAGAAGTTACCAATATTTTAGTGGATGAAGGTCCATGGGTGCAGTCGTCGCTTCCCATATCCAAAGGAGGCCTTGGCATTCATCACGCGTCTCAGCTCGCCCTGCCTGCCTTTCTTTCATCGCAGTCCAGCGCGACGGATTTAGTCCGTCAAATTCTCCCCCCTTCCATAGTCGCATCTGGGGACCAGGTTTTTCGCGACGCTATTCAGCAATGGGAGCTTTTCTCGGAATCCACTTTCCCCCCTCAAGATCACTGGCGGCACCAGAGCGCCTGGGAAACACCTTTTTTTGACTTAAACACTAAGCAATTGTCTGAAGGAGTTTCGTCAGATCCTGATAAAGCGCGTCTTCTCACAGTTTCTTCGGCTGAGTCCGGTGCGTGGCTAAATGTTCTTCCGTCTCCTTCTCTTGGAACCCATCTCTCGGATGATTCCTTTCGCGTAGCCGTCGGCCTTCGGTTGGGAGATACAATTTGTGTGCCGCACTCTCGCGTTTGTGGTAGCCTGGTTGACTCCTTCGGTTCTCATGGCCTCAGCTGCAAAAAGAGTTCAGGCCGTCGCTCCCGCCACAGTGCCGTCAACCATATATGGAACGCGGGTGTTCCATTTATTTTGGAGTCGTCTTGCCTGTCTCGGGACGACGGAAAACGGCCAGATAATTTGTCTTTAATCCTGTGGACCGGAGGGTAATCCTTGGTACGGGATTTCACATGTACCGATCATCTCGCTCCTTCGTATTTGAGTTCTTCTTCAACAGCCCCTCTCTGGGCCACTAAACAGACTGAAACGAAGAAGAACTCCAAATACTCGGCGCTTGAGCACCGCTATATGTTTAAAGCGGTGGCCATTGAAACCCTTGGCTCCTTCGGCCGCGAGGGTTTGGCGCTGATCCACGCCATAGGCCGTAGGATTCGTTCCGTCACTGGTGAACCGCGCTCCGTTTTATACTTGATCCAGCGCATCGCGGTCGCCGTTCAACGCGGTAATGCCTTTTCGGTGTTGCACACCTTCCCGCCGGGTGCTTTGGTCCACCTTCAGTTTTTTTGTGTTGTTTTTTTCTTTCCTTTTTTTGTAAATTTCAATTAAATAGTATTAAAATTAAAAATAGAAACGTCATAAAGCGGTTAAAATTTAACTTGAAAAAACGTTGGTTCCCTAAAGTGTGTAATGTTGTCCCTTAAACACGGCATCCTTAAAACTGTTTATATTTCAGAGATTTTTTGTCTATCGTTATGGTAGTTGTTGATTTTTTGTGGTTTAATACTGTATAATGTTCGGTTTCTCCTTCCATAAAAACTTGTGGAGGTTAACGGTAATAGTTAGTGAAGGGAGCAGTTGGCTCGCGTGTGTCTTGCAGGACTTGCCACCACCCTTCTGCGAATGGTAACCCGGCCACCTGAATTAAAGGCTTTAAAGGTCGCTCGAAGGGTGGCGCCTTGGGTATTAGCCTAGCTGATTATTAAGTTAATTATTAAGTTGGAACTTGACTAATTATTTCAATTAATTGTATATTTATTGCAAATAACATTTCCAATTATAGTAAATCCTGTGTTTAATAAACAGCCGAAGTAACATAATGGAAAAGCTGCTAGATTGCAATCTACATTAGAAAACGTCGGCCCGAAACAACTACATGTACATTATCCTACGGGGCTAAGCCAAAAAGGGTTAATCCGCCCATGTTTATGGTAGTATGTTACTTATGGTTAAATGAACTTCTGAAACTTAAATAAAATTTGTTATTAAACACAGAAAAAAAGTACTAAATTAATCCAAATTAACCAATGAAACAAAATTAATTTTATAAACACTTATTTCATTCAACACTTACTATAAATAAAAGTAAAATATTAACCATAACCATAATATTTCCTATTATCACAACTTTAAGTTATTTATTGATAATAACTCTCGCCAATGGCCAAATAAATCACGACCTCCTAAGTAAGGACTGTTAGCTCTGCCATAACTGTTATTTTATTTAACTAATTTCTGGTTTCAAAGCGTCCGATTTTTGATATCACCCCGCGACAGACTTTTTTAAGTGACAATGTTTAGTGTCCTACTTAAGGTTAGTATGTGGCTTATGATAAAACGGTTATTTACATAACCCATTTCGGTTAAATATTTCTAAGTTAACATAGAGTTACCCGAAAATCTATAAAAATTGTGACAAAGAACTTTCCAATCAAAAGTAGAATCGTCTTAAGATATATTTCCGGCCGTTAGAATTTAAATTTGAAAACCGTTGGTAATCACAAAGCGTTTTGTTATTTGAACACGATAACCTTGAACTGTACCTATTTCAGAAATCCTTACTGTTAGCGGCGCCAAGCCGAGGGGATGACACGTCGCTCCTATGGCGCCAGTAACCGTCGGCTCCTGCCTTCTACAAGCCCCCCGTTCTACAACGCAATCTGTTCCGGATCACCTGGCTTTGGTCTATGCTGAAACCGTAAGCCCCGAATTTTTGACTGCGAACCTTTTCTAACACGCATTGCTTGTTATTTTTATATCTTTAAAATTATTTGTCCCAGGTGAAATCTAAAACCACCACTGGATTCCTGACGTCGGAAACCTGAGTCCTAGGTACAATTTAGTGTCCCAATTAATTTTATAGTGTGAACTGGGCTTTAAATTAACCTATAATATTTGGTCGACGTTCAACATTGTTAAAAGGAAAGGCACCACCAGGAGTTTCGATTGGTGCTCTAAGTGCTCAAAGAGGCTGGCCACGTTGACGTCACTCCGTAGGTTTGCCCATGCAGGACCATCATGAGAAAAAGTGATCGCTACGTTCTCTGTCGACCTCATGCCAAGTAAAAATTACGGAAAATATTTATAAGAGGTTCCCTCTCGAAAATTAGATTTAATAGAACTGAAGATTCGATTCCCTCTAGACCAGATTTGTATGAAAGTTTCAAACTCGCGACCAGTGAAATCATACGAAAAATAACTGTAAACAAGTAGGTAAGAAATGTTTGGTGTGACATTTGGGGTGAAATTTTTATATTTTTAATTCGCCCAACTAATCGGATCGTGTAAAAACGGTACAATTATGCATAACTTAAAATGTCTCTAGAAACAGATAAAGGGAAGTTACATGCTTTTAAACATTTCAAATGAATAATTAATTTCATGGTTAAAAACATTATACCAAAAATTCTACATGACTGTGACTTTGAAGGGGCGGTTTGGAAAGCTATTTTTACAAGTTATATTGAGTAAAACATCAGATTTTATTTATATAGATAGATCGATTCATATTTTTTATATATTGAACATACAATATTTTTACATTTTTTAAGTTACTATCTATTAAATAATGTTTACTTCATTGTTATTGATGGGTATTGCAAGATTATCCACGGATAAAGAACAAAGGCCAGTTGCAAAATTTTCACGCCAGATTTGGCTACTTTTAAAGGTATGATGCGAAAAATACATTGTAGCTCTTTGGATAAGAGACGTAATTTTGGGGTATGGGGATTTGTAACTTTTGAAATTAAATTGCTCTTAAACCTTTTCAATAAGTTAATTACGAGAGTCATTGGGTGAGTTTTATTACCCATATGAAGCGAAGATATACGACCCCTACGTAAAAACATAGTCTGGTCCGTGACCCGTCGTCTCACCCCGGTCACCCGCACTCGTCTATGGTTAAGGGTAGAGGACGGAACAGAACACGTTTTGACGTTGGAGAAATGGGTCTTAAAAATGACTTTTTAAGGGTAGGAAATATTTAATCCGCTGATTTTCGGAATCGTTTTATTCGTCAAAAGCTAGCGTAGGGCCCATGGGTCGCCAACTTACTAGGGTTGCCGAGAACCGACTTAGTATAATCGGAACCGAGCCGATCAAAACAAATTGTAACTGGAACTGAACCGGTCAAGACAAATTGGAGCCGAAACCGAACCGAAAAATAGAAGGAACCGAACCGAAACAAAAATTGGGGAGATACTGTAATTTACTGCATTTTATTTCAGTTAATGCTCAAATATTATTAACAGACATCATTCTTGGACCCTGGCCGAACAGAATTTCGAAAACTATAATTTAAACTAGGTCGCGCAGGCGGCGAAGCTATTTTGGCTTATATCCACATATTTGGAAGTAACATAGAACACGCGGCGAAATGAAAATAGTTTGGACAAAACGAAATTAAGTGATATATAAAAACAACGGATTTTCCTTCTAATTGAGATAATAGACATAATAGTCCTTGTCACTTGTCACTGTTTTCAGTGCTTTATTTATTCTTTTTCGTGGCTTTTTCAAAAGCAATAGGATTAGAAAAGTGTTCGGTTCGGTTCAACATGGAACCGGAACCGAACCGAACTGGCTTCGGTTCCCATTTCTTAGAACCGGAACAGGAACCGAACCGGAAATTTCGGTTCGGTCCCTGTTCCTCCGGTTCTAAACGGCAACCCTACAACTTACCAAGGACCAATTTTGAAGATAGTAATTTTTCCGTCGAGATCACTATATACGTTTGTAGTATATTTTTGAGGCAAAGATTTTGAAGGGCGAGATGGCTATTTCAAAGGTCGAAAAAGAGATATGTGACAGGTCAATACCATAAACGTTCGTGTACCCATGAAGTGAAGATTCACTTCCACTAAAATTCATAACGTCGTCTGTTTCGTCGTTTTCACTTAAGCGTAGGTGAGTGGCATCAAACGATTTTGTGTTGTAGTCGAAGTGAGTCTCCACTCATTTTTAGAATTTACGTATATTTTCAAGGTAACAATTTGTTAAAGATTGCCACATTGGACACCCCTTGCTCCTGGGTTATCGGGTGCAACCAAGATCTGAGCTTGCAGGATTCGACAAGCTATAAAGTTAAGAAGTACTGCCATAAGTTTATAATGTTCTTCAATAAGTATGTCTTTTAGGGAAATATTTTACTGAGAGCTATTAACGGAGTGACGTCATCACGGTAAGAAAATCGCTTCCTAGCGAGACGCTGTTAAAGGCTATGCGAGACACGAAAGCCAGCGGACGCAAAACGGCGCCAAAGCCCGTTATGTGTTCTCTTTTGTGACTAGCTCTCAGTAAACATTATACGTGTGAAGAATAAGAAATGTCAGACTTATGTAAACGTATTATGAACTTATGCTACGACTTAGGACCTATGGTGCTAGCACTTTTTCATAATGATTAGAGGAACGTTGGTCGAGTGAAATAAAAAGAAGGGACTTGCTATAAAATTGAACAGTACGGCGGAAAATAACCAAATAACGTTAATCTCGAGGGCTTGTGTTGTATGCCACGCCAGATATAGTCAGTTCCCTACACTTTCTATTACCGTTGACCATAGCAATTTTTTTTATTATCAGTTACTTAAACTGTTGAAACCACCAATGAAATTCCCGTCCTCCTTGAGGGACGGCAGCAACGCCGTTAGAGTACGCGGCTTTAACATCTTTATTTAGAGAAAGTGTCGTTTAAGCTAAACTTTTAGGCAGTGGCGTGAATACAAATATGGGTCCCCTACGTGGGACTTTGCTAAGGTCTCCTTTTATCGTCTTAGTTCTTTAAAAATACTTTAAATATTCAAACGAAAACGGCAGTGCCCCCTTAAAGCAAAATCCCCTCAGTCGCAGAGTTTGGTGTACCGTAGCTACGCCACTGCATGTAGGCAATCGCGAAGTCGGGGTTTTTAAGTGGTTTAATCATAGTACAATTCTTTCCTTCGCCAGTTGGCGTTGACCACTATCAAGTAAATACTTACTTCTTTTGATTTAGGATCATTGAAGTGTTCCCGGATGCTTCTTTCGAATGTGATATTTTAAATTCCCAGTGCTAAAGCCCAATTTTGCTCCCTCGCTATATGACGTGCTTTGCGTAGTTAACCAAAAGATTTTTAGCTTTTCTCAATATATTACCACTTAAGAGAGTCTTATCAAAAGTTAATTATATTTATTCTTATTGAAGAAATTAATTAACACCGCTCGACTCTCGTCTTGAGGCCGATTTCAATGGGTCTAAGCCCACACGTGACCACCAACACTTTGGAAACATACACCGTGACACTTCACAGTTTAAAAAGTTTTGCGTGTATTATTTGGGGTTTATTCGTGAGCCGTGGGCTTTGAGCGAGAATGCCATTTTAAGCGGGCCTCTAGTAGAGGCCCTATGGGCACAGTCTTTATTGCGTTTCTTCAAAAATCTAACAAGATTCGCTGATGATGTTTTCCATATTCCTATAGTTCAAAGTGTACGGTTTAGCTAATGCTCAAAATGTGGACCCCGGGGTCCAGAATAATAAAGTTACTGTGTAGCTGCTTCTATAGACACTGCTATAAAATACTACTTATGTGATTATTTACTTTTGTGTATATAGAGGCAAAAGGTTTGGCCTGATTTAACACGAGTCAGGGAGGCTCAAAACGGCGTATCTGGCAAATTTTTTAACCTAGTTGTTTGGCTATAGTTGGTGAATTTTAGATTCAAATCCTACTCATTTCACGGTTTTGTACAAACTATTGTATAAAGTGAATTAACTATATATCTTTGATTATGTGAAAAGATCTGTTAGCAGGTTCAGGCGCCAAACCTGGCGTTGATATTGTGTGTCCCATGTACAAAACTTTCTCCTGCATCACACGCACCTTGGTCCTATCAAATTTTAAATTGAATTTCTGTGCTCTTTTCAATAAAGCTTCTAAATTTTGGTTATGATCAGTCATGTCCCCTTCAAGTGTATCCCGGCTCACAGTCGTATACCAGGATGTCATCAGCAATGCCCTCGACTCCCTTTAGCCCGTCTGGCAATTCCAACAGCTTTCTTTGTAACTCCTCTGGGGCGGACGAGATACCGAATGGCAGCTGACATAATCGGTATATCCCAAATGGAGTCCAGAAGGTGGTTAAATGGGAACTTTCCTCTGAGAATTTGACCTGATAAAACCCTTGTTTGGCATCCAATACTGTGAATACTTTGGCTTTTCCTATTTTATGGAGTACAGTCTGTTAAATAAGTCTTTGCCTATGGGAGTTTTCGCACTGTTCTTAAAATTTCTCGAAACGTGTAAGCGATAGAACAACGACCACATAAGCAATTTTTATTTATTTTTTATTTCCTTTCACGTAGTATCGTCGGTTTTGGCAAAGCGACAATAGTTTCGGCGGAAACGCTAAATGTCGTTTTTGACAACTTCTTTAATACTCAAATGACGCCCCTGAAACCGACATTTTCGGATTAGGGGTGGTCGACTCATATTTAGAAAGTATCACTGTTATCTCTCTACGAACAACGGTTGAGGAGATATAGCCCGTTGACACTTTTGCGTAAATTTGAGGAAAACTAAAAGACGTTAAATATCACTTTGGCATTCCCTTTGATGATTGTAGCAAAAAGTGTCCGCCATGTAACCCCCACCACCAATTTCGATAAGGTCCTTTTTAGCACAAGTAACATAATATTTATAAGTGTGACTCTTCCCATTGGTTCAATGTTAAAACCGTTTCTATCATAATAATGTAAAAACGTCATTCATTCGAAGCAAGGTTGCGTTTTAAAATATAATTTTCCATACGAGATTTCCTAAAAACTCTTCTAAGTCCCCAAGTGCTTTAACAAATTATTTTAAATATTGATAAAATAATATATTGTATGACATTTTTGTAACAACAGAATATTTTAGAGTTGATTACAGAATCGGGTAGTTACGAACTTATATGCTAATCAATAGTATCTCTAAAATAAATATAATACTGTCATGACAAAATATCGATGAACTGAAATGCTCCATCCGATTGATTAAATTAAACGTGTGTTGTTTATCCAACCCGGTTGAATTGTGATAATAGTTTTACAATTTTTAAACTTCTTCTTAGGGCTACACTAATTTGAGATATGTAGATAACTGGAGTCAATTTTCAATGCAGATAAAAGATTACTGAGAGCTAAAACCTCGTAAGTCATTACAGAGAGAGCAGCGCTCAAGTCTATGCCAGGCATGCAGCTTTCGGCTTAAGTGACGTCTTATTAATGAAAACTCTCAATACTATGAACAAAACGTGTATAATCTGAAAGCCTATATAATTTATAAAGTATAACTTATCATAAAATAATTTAAATTCAACATTTCAATTTTTAATTTTAAAATAACCTTACAGGATGAACAGCATAAGGCGATAAATATTAATAAAAATCTACGGTATGGACGCTTTGCGTTATATTCCTTTTAAAGTTGGTTTTATTCGCGGCTTCGATCAGCTATACAGGGTGTTTCGGGAACCTTTGTCACAAATTATTGAGCGTATACTTTGGCCCATTCTGAGACGAAAATATTTAGTGAACATGGGTCGTAAACCTCTTCGTGCAATATTATGGACCATCTAATATCAGCCGAAAGAACACGGTAAACACCCTAAAAGTGAGGTTTTGTATTTTGGCTTGACCTTTTTTTTTATTACCCAGTTGTTAATAAATGAGATTAAGTTGCAGAAATGGGCAACGCTTACGTGTAAATTTAAACGTAAGATCGTTGAAAAACGTCAACAACTTAATCTCATTTAATAACAACTGGGTAATAATGGAAAACAATAAACTTAACTCTCAGGGTGTTTGCCGTTTTTGTCGGCTGATATTGGATGGCCTATAACTTTGTTACATTAACGTCACGCTGTTGAGACGACCTTCTATAGGATGGAGAATTCCGACTCTGCCATCGCCTAAGCATGCCCAAACGTTTACGGAGAACGCCCGCTTCTTTTAGTAAAATTAATGTATATAGGATCAAATCGCTGATTTCTAACTCTCGTAACCCATATAACAGGTGATGACGATGAACTCTGAAATGACTAATAAACAAAAGCACAATTTGATATAGATATAAACATGGAAATATTACTTAAAACCTTTACCTTTTCGTCCGAGAACAAAATGAACCTTTCAAGGTCTCTGCAGAAGTGAAGGCGTGCTCGCCTATGCATTGGAGTTAATGTCGGTTTGTTGACTGACCTTCGGCGTCTTACTCCTGCTTTTTTTAGTTTTGCCCAAATTGTTGGTGCTTGAACTCTAATGCCGTTTGTAATTTCCCATCGGTCTCTCAATTTTCTTATGGACAGGCATTTCAATCTCTTAGCGTCTCTCACAAGATGTCGGTTTTGACGAGGGTTACCAGAGACTGGTCTTCCAGTTCTCTCTAAATCCTATAAATAAACTTAGCCTAAATCAAAGTGATGGAACAATTACTTCGATAACTTAGTCGAATCCTGTTAAATCTCGTATAACGCGAATATGTATACCGCGCTCCACGACTTGAGCAACCGACTTGGTTCGCGATAAAATTCCAAGTGCAACCTTGCCTTCGTAAAGCAATAATTTCGACGCGTTGATCTTCGGTAATACGACTCATATAAGTAACTTTGTAGGGTGTTAACCGCATTTATATAATACATGTTATAGATGTTTTACGTCTATTTTAAAAACGTATGATCTTCGGTAATACGAACCATATTAGTAACTTTTTAGGGTGTTAACCGCATTTATATAATAAATGTTATAGATGTTTTACGTCTATTTTAAAAACGTATGATCTTTATTTATGGGTAAAAATGTGGGTTGTTACATATAAGTAAAATTATTTAAACCAATTTCCGTAAAAAAACGTTAAAATTGAAGGTGTATATGTTTTGGGCTGGCCAGTTGTCTCACCAGATTTAAAAAAACATTACTTCCAAATTGAACCTAAACACAATTTAGTTTGAGGTTCCAACACGACAATTGTCCAGCCCATAATTCCAGAATTGTCAATGAATTCCTTGAACATGAAGGTGTATATGTTTTGGGCTGGCCAGCTCTCTCACCAGATTTAAATCCGACAGAGACGCTGTGGGTATTTTTAGTTAACAATATGGAAAAAAGAATTCCGGAGAATAGAGATGACCTTTTCGGCATGGTTCAGGCCGCCTATAACAGGTTACCTCCTGATTTCATTCGTCGACTTTGTCTCTCCTTCAGAAAAAGACTTCGAAAGTGCGTTAGGATAAGGTGCGCCTCATTACCGTATTAATTATGTATAAATGTTAGATTATTTTGTTGGAATTTAGGTAACATTGTATTTAATTATATAACTTATAAATAACCTTCCATATACTTTTTGTTTAAAATATTATAGTGTGTCAATATTCGATCCTCTTCACTGGAAAATAAAAATTAATCAATGAAATATTTCGTTACTTTTTTTCGCTATACAGAGAGTTTCGAGAACCTATGTCACAAATTATTGAGCGTATACTTTGGGCCATTTGGAGTCGAAAATGTCAAGTGCACATGGGTCCTACACCTCATCGTAACAAAGTTATGGGCCATCCAATATCAGCCGACAAAAACGGCAAACACCCTGAGAGTTAAGTTTATTGTTTTCCATTATTACCCAGTTGTTATTAAATGATATTAAGTTGTTGACGTTTTTCAACGATCTTACGTTTAAATTTACACGTAAGCGTTGCCCATTTCTGCAACTTAATCTCATTTATTAACAACTGGGTAATAAAAAAAAAGGTCAAGCCAAAATACAAAACCTCACTTTTAGGGTGTTTACCGTGTTCTTTCGGCTGATATTAGATGGTCCATAATATTGCACGAAGAGGTTTACGACCCATGTTCACTAAATATTTGTGACAAAGGTTCCCGAAACACCCTGTATAGCTGATCGAAGCCGCGAATAAAACCAACTTTAAAAGGAATATAACGCAAAGCGTCCATACCGTAGATTTTTATTAATATTTATCGCCTTATGCTGTTCATCCTGTAAGGTTATTTTAAAATTAAAAATTGAAATGTTGAATTTAAATTATTTTATGATAAGTTATACTTTATAAATTATATAGGCTTCCAGATTATACACGTTTTGTTGATAGTATTGAGAGTTTTCATTACTAGGACGTCACTTAAGCCGAAAGCTGCATGCCTGGCATAGACTTGAGCGGTGCTCTCTCTGTAATGACTTACGAGGTTTTAGCTCTCAGTAATCTTTTATCTGCATTGAAAATTGACTCCAGTTATCTACATATCTCAAATTAGTGTAGCCCTAAGAAGAAGTTTAAAAATTGTAAAACTATTATCACAATTCAACCGGGTTGGATAAACAACACACGTTTAATTTAATCAATCGGATGGAGCATTTCAGTTCATCGATATTTTGTCATGACAGTATTATATTTATTTTAGAGATACTATTGATTAGCATATAAGTTCGTAACTACCCAATTCTGTAATCAACTCTAAAATATTCTGTTGTTACAAAAATGTCATACAATATATTATTTTATCAATATTTAAAATAATTTGTTAAAGCACTTGGGGACTTAGAAGAGTTTTTAGGAAATCTCGTATGGAAAATTATATTTTAAAACGCAACCTTGCTTCGAATGAATGACGTTTTTACATTATTATGATAGAAACGGTTTTAACATTGAACCAATGGGAAGAGTCACACTTATAAATATTATGTTACTTGTGCTAAAAAGGACCTTATCGAAATCGGTGGTGGGGGTTACATGGCGGCCACTTTTTGCTACACCAGTGTTAATAGCTTTCTACGCTTATTTTCATTCCTATACAATATTAATTGTTGTTGAAAGGCTCTCAATCATCAAAGGGAATGCCAAAGTGATATTTAACGTCTTTTAGTTTTCCTCAAATTTACGCAAAAGTGTCAACGGGCTATATCTCCTCAACCGTTGTTCGTAGAGAGATAACAGTGATAATTTCTAAATATGAGTCGACCACCCCTAATCCGAAAATGTCGGTTTCAGGGGCGTCATTTGAGTATTAAAGAAGTTGTCAAAAACGACATTTAGCGTTTCCGCCGAAACTATTGTCGCTTTGCCAAAGCGACGATACTACGTGAAAGGAAATAAAAAATAAATAAAAATGGCTTATGTGGTCGTTGTTCTATCGCTTACACGTTTCGAGAAATTTTAAGAACAGTGCGAAAACTCCCATAGGCAAAGACTTATTTAACAGACTGTACACTATCTATTGTCGGTAGCTGATATTTTGGAATTTTTATAGCTTTATTTAGATACTTTGGATCGATGGAGAGTCTTATCTTGTTTTTCTGATGTAGTATAAGCAAAGAGCTAATCCAATTAGTCAGTCGTGTTACCCTTTTGATAATTACTGGTATGTCCATTTCGTGAAGTTTTGCTTTTAATGCCTCCATTAGTGCAACGGGGACTCTGCGTGGTGTATCTTATACGGGGACCAGCGTTGGATCTACTTCAATATGGTATTCGCCAGGCAATAATCCAATACCGTGAAACGTCTTTGGGTATTAATCCTAATAATCGGATAAAATAAATAGATTAACCGAGTCAATATTCATTTGAAAAAACCAAGTACGCATTACGAAAACGAATTAGATAAAGTTTTTTTTTGTTTTCAACTGAAAGGATATGTCTACTTTATTTATTGGATAATTTATCCAACGATCAATATTTTATTAAAGATAACCCTCCTAATTAGATAAGCTTAGTCGATGTTCATTTAAATTTATCCATGGATAATGTAATTGTAAACATATTTGACACTTTATTTATATTATTTGAACGTTTTATCGATAAGAGGCGTTAGAGGTGAAACGAATAAAATTACACGTTTTGATATAGTTTTCCTTTTATCTGAATTGGTAGATAATAAGAAGGTCTATTTTCATCAAAATGGATAAACCCATGAATATTTAAGTAGACCTTATCTAATGGATAAAAATTACACGAATTCCGAGCACTACCCATAGGCACCGAAGCCTAAGCGACCCCATCCTTAATCGGTTCTCCTGATAAAAACAAATCACTATAAATAGCCAATCAAAGCTATCCTCTATTTTTTGTTGTTGTTGTTCTTTTTTTGTGAAGGGAGGATGCAACGGGTCGGGCGACACCGCTAGATGTCGCCCGTCTCGTTGCAGTCTCTCTCCGGTTCTTATTTTTTTGAGGCCGAAACTCGAAAGTGCCCCAGTCATGTGTGGCGAATTAGTTTTTTTGTTTTTTAAACAAAAGCCTCGGTCCTGCCGAGTTTAGAGAAAGTGGTTTTCCATTTTGTTAGAACAACAGTAACTTATTATCTTGACCTCTCGCCTTTCTATTATTTTTTTTTATTCTTAAGTTAAGGAGAATGATAAGAAGTTATCAATTTTTCATTATTTTTTTAATCACTAAATTACATTAATATCAAGTTATCCAAATCCGTATCCTTGTTTCAAATGAAGCCTAAAGTGATATTTCGGGTGGAACCCGTATATGTGACCGAGGGTCACATTAATTTAAATAAAAACGAAGTTATCGGTTACAACACTTCTTTGTGTATTTAAATTTAACAATGAAAAAGAAAGATTGACTTTTTAAACATAATTGTAATGAATTTTATCACGTCAATTTTAGAAATTTACTTGAAATAACTAAAATTAACTTTTACCTATGAGATCCAATAATAAAGGTTTCTTAACTTCTTTAAGTAACTTAAACTTGTTATCACAATTAAACTTACTAAATAAAGATTTTATACTTAAAGGATAATTTTTAACAAAAATGAGATCAGTTCACTATGAAGGTTCAGTGTTTAATTATCTGGGTTCAATACTTCCTGCTCCTGAGTTTTTTAATCCTCTTTATTCTTCGTCTGTTGCGGTCCAGTTTGTTTAAGCCAATTTTTTATTACCATCTCTATCTCAAATTCTTCGCAATTTTTCAACTTCGGGTTTTTCCATACAGCAGCTTTAATTAAAAATTTAAATTTACTCATTTCAATGACTAAATAGTAATACACTTACCATAAATGACATTTTTAATTTGCAAAATGAAATTTTATAAAAAAAACTATTTACCAGATGTGTTACTCTGCAGTTATTGATGATCATCATTGAATTTGTCACTGATTATAGGAGATTCTATCAATGAAACCAAGATAATAAGAAAATGTATATTTGACGGGAAACAGACGTTATACCTAGTGTAGTATCAGAAGCAAACATCGATGAGAAAACTGGTGGAATTAAAAGATTATCACCTAAAAGAAAATCATTCAAACACAATTTTTCGAACTAACGAGTAGAACTTTCTGCAGTCACAGCAGTGGCGTAGCCAGGATTTTGTTTCGGAGGGGGGCACGCCATTGAAAAAAAGTAAAAAAATAAAAATATTTGTACGTACGACCATTCGTTTCGGGGGCATGTGCCACCTGTGCCCCCTCCCTGGCTACGCCACTGAGTCACAGGTGTTTTAAGCAGCAAGCATTTTTAGAGCTAGCTGCAAAAGAGGAAAACGATTTCCTAACCAACCATATTAAGATGCAATTCTACTCTTACCAGAGCTGATATTCGAGTAATTCTACTCTAAACGGAGCTGGTATTCGAGTAATTCTACTCTAATCAGAGCTGGTATTCGAGTAATTCTACTCTAATCAGAGCTGGTATTCGAGTAATTCTACTCTAATCAGAGCTGGTATTCGAGTAATTTTACTCTAATCAGAGCTGGTATTCGAGTAATTCTACTCTAATCAGAGCTGGTATTCGAGTAATTCTACTCTAAACAGAGATAGTTTTAGTGTAAATCAACTCTAACCAGAGCTAGTATTAGAGTAATTCCACTCTAACCAGCTTTTAGGAAGAAAAAAGTTGGCCAAACGTATGGGTCTTAAAACGTACTTGTTTTCTTCAAAATTTTCCCTTTAAATTTTTCTCAATCTCTTTCGGGGTTCCGACATGAGCTAGCCAACTTGGTAACTTTTAAACCAGACTTGGTTGGCCATAAGCAGGAGTGGTCATTATAAAGCCTAGATAACGGGACATCTTCGACAGTATCCCCCTAAAAAAATGCACTACAGCGAACATTCTCACCTAAATATTTTAATTTAAATAAAAAATTGCGCGGCTTCGAGTTATTAAAAAATCATATATTATAGTTTCTAGATCTAGTTATGTAATAAAACACCTTTTGGGGGACTCTTGATTAACGGTGTATTTGGTTATATAAAAAATCAATTATGAGAACGCTATTGATTAGGGGGGTAGAGAACAGTGCTTTTCAATATATAGGTCATGTAACTTCTGCCCGGGGCCTGTGGAGTTTATGGAAAAGATTACCTTCCTAGTACAAAAAAACTTCATAATTGTTTTGTAGCTATAACATCTACAGGTCAATAAAGTACCGCAAGTAAATTTTTGATCATCTTCAATACACCGATTTGGAATTATCATCTGCGCATGCTCAAAATACACGAGCGCCATCTATAACCTACAAAGTGAAGCTATAGTACGGGAATTTGCTATTAAAAATTTACCCCTCAGTTTTGCGTGTTGCTCTCTAGAGTAAACGTCGACTTCAGAAAATTTAACTTGACCAAGGCTTAGTTATTTAAAGAAATTAAAGTTTAGTTTAAACCTATTTTTCTATGGCGAGTACCAGTTTTACAGATTGTGTATTAGACACAAATAAATGGAGGACTTTAGGTTTCAATTATAAAAAGAATAAATCGTGGGTTAAATGTTTAAACGGTTTCCCTTCTGGTTTTGCTGGAACTTGTGAAGATTCTATTACCAAATTATTCGATGTAAACAGAAAAGCTAAAGGGCTTAGGTTCTTTGAAGAAGGCTTTATACAAAAACTCTAGTACAATGACCAGCCTCTTAAAGAAAGTAATAGGGTATGTGCAATTCGTTTAAATGTCTTTCCGTCAATGAAGAAGGCCAACTACAATATTGTAATCGGATTGTCCAAGCCAGAAGGGCAAATGCTGCATAGCTACTGCGAATGTCCTGCGGGGTAAGACAATTACAACATTTCTTAAATTTGTGAGACTAACATTAATCAAAATTTATCATTACAAAATTACAGGCAAATGCCATCATGTGGCTGCCACTTTCTATGCGTTAAGAGAGTACATGTGCTTAAAGGAGTTGCCTGAGGACGTAACTTGTACTGGGAGGCTCTGTAAATGGATAAACCCTGGAGGGAACAGTGTTTCGTACCCAAAGTCAATAAAAGACTTAATTATAACTAAACGTGTGCCAGGAAAACCTACAAAAGTAAAGAACTCGCTCAAGATTCGGTAGGATCCAAGACCACTATGATGAGGGCAAAAGAGCTCAGTTATCTAAAACTTTAGCGACCCATAATAACACATGTGCCTATTATACAACTTTTGAAAGCCCTTGATTTTTTCGTGTACACTCTGTTTGAAAAGTCTTCGACAGCTGAAATTTTTGCCCTCTTTTTAATTCTGCTAGAAAACTATAATAGATAGTTCGATGAAACCTATTGCAACTTTTATTTATTTTCCAATATCTTTCGTTATTTATCGGTTTCGTCCGCCAAAAATTAATAGTTTGGCCGGAACCGTCAAAACTCATTTTTGACAACTGTTTAAATATTGGTTCTACGGCACTGACTCACGCGTTTTTGAATTCACAATGGTCGATTCATATTTAGAAAGTGGAAAAATTATCCCTCTACAACCAACGGTTGAGAAGTTATAGCGTTTCCAAACTCTCCTCGAAACTAGGAAACACCTAAAATGCATCAAGCGATTATAAATAACGCAACTTCGACGACAATTTGGAAACGCGATAACTTCTCAACCGTTGGTTGTAGAGGGATAATTTTTCCACTTTCTCAATATGAACCGACCATTGTGAATTCAAAAACGCGTGAGTCAGTGCCGTAGAACCAATATTTAAACAGTTGTCAAAAATGAGTTTCGACGGTTCCCGCCAAACTATTAATTTTTGGCGGACGAAACCGATAAATAACGAAAGATATTGGAAAATAAATAAAAGTTGCAATTGGTTTCATCGAGCTATCTATTATAGTTTTCTAGCAGAATTAAAAAGAGGGCAAAAATTTCAGCTGTCGAAGACTTTTCAAACAGAGTGTACACTGAAAATCAAAAAGATCAACAAATATGTATCAGAATAGTGAAATATGACATTTTTTGTGAGTGCATGTTTCAAAGTTTAACATATTTATTCATGAATGCATTTATACCCGAGATAATTTTAAAACGAGTTAAAAGAATGAACCACTGTATGAAGTATTTATACCATATACGAAGGTTAGCAAAACGGACTATTTAAATGAATCGAAATAAATATATTTCAATGGTTTTTAAATTTTTACACAACTATTGTTTATTTACTTATCGATAACCCGAAAGTTAAAACTCTTCTTCAAGAAGAAATAAGTATCTCCCCTTATTACCAGTAGTTCTTGAGAATCAGGGGTGAGTGTCAGTGGTGGAACAGATTCACTGATTTGTTGCGTACCAAAACTACCAATAGTAACGGAACAGTCTTCTATCTAATATGAGACAAAAGTTAACTGTTTGTTTACATTACAAGAGGTAATTATAAATAACTTACATTGGTATTCAAAGATAATAAACAAGGTACAGAACCTTTTTTTAGAAACCTTTTCTTGACATTTATTATTTCAAGAAAATATTATGAACATACCCTAGTATGCTTCGTTATATTGATATTAACATTGAATTTTCCTTTTACTTTACTCCACCAAATATCTCATTAATGGACGATCGTTTGGAAAGGAATTCCACGCTAAGCTTTTGTTTAATTTTGTTACATTTCTACAAATACAGTAGGCACACAACAAGAATAACCGCCTGATACAGCGGTTGCCATACCAAGCATATTATTAATCCAAGGCCATACTAACGAACTTTGTTTTCTTAGCCTTGGGAGTTGGTGGTTGTCCAAGGCCCCTAAATGTTTTCTCTCACGTGAGACATTTTTTTTAAAAAACACAAAATGGTGTCGGCTTAAAGCCTTAGACACCCGCCTTACGTCAGGCATCGCCTGCTAATTAAGCTTCCCGCAATACACATTCCCGTACTAGAGTTTCTCGAACTTGCCGCCGTGAGCGCTGCACGTAAAGCCTAAGTGGTGTATTATGTTGCTCTCGTTTGAGGGCTGTGGCGTGAAGAGGTTTGAGAAGCACTGGTATACTACATCCTATTTACGCTTTCAGTTATTTAAAATGCATGAATTACACTTGGAGATCTCATTTTAATTAGGTGAGAAAAGCATTTTCAGGAGAAAAAACTCAGAACACCCTTTAGGGTGATTCTGGGGAATTGGAAGAGCGCTTAAGAGTATGAAAGTTGGGTCTAAAAACCCCTGTATGTACGCTACCGCACTGACGAAACACACCAGCTGTGTAAACCTGAAATTAAGATTTCCATCTAGGGGTTTTTTCTTATGTAGTAGAATACCTACAGAGTTACTATACCCAATTTTGGAAATTTTTAGCGCTCTAACAACACGTCGCAGAAAATCTAGACTGAGACAGGCATACAGCGCAGGTCAAGCCTAACAATATCGTTAAGGTTTGTAATGAGTTTTAAATCACCCTGTATATGTTCACTTCCGATTTTTAGTTATTCAATAATTATGAGGTAGAGGAATTACACTTACAAACCCTCGTTTATAATTAGGTAATAAAAAACATTTTTGCTTCAGTCTTAAATAATGGTATATTGTGATTTTGTTTGATAGCCTCCCATTAAATATGCCTAATTGGGATGACTAAACAGGATAGTCAAAAAGATCTTCAAGAAATTCACAAATTTTTTCACACCTTTGAATTCCAGTATTTAGCTATTCGAAAATGCATACAACAATTTTATTTTTAACAAATTTGTTGAAGATAACCGACGAAGATTGTTTTCCAACACAGCGGGAAAGAGAACAAAACCACGGAGAGATGTTTTTTAATTTATCTCTCCGCTTTATTTTATATTTGTTTTTTTAAATGTTTTCCGCTCGGGTTTTAATATAAAAACCTTTTACACTGCGTATCTATGTGTCACTAATTTACCAGCTTCCAATCATGTAGCCTGTTCTCAATATTTTAATAAATTAAACTAGTTTATCGTTTATTCGTGTTCCTTGATCATCACTGCGAAGCGCTGCTGCTATAAAACTTCAACAGGTTATGGGCCTAGCACGCTCCCACTGCGCCACTCCGCTGACTATGATGATCAACTGAACTGGTGACCTGTCTTCATCGTATCCTGTTTCACATCGCTCTAATTCCTGCCACGATAGATGGTCTTCTACGCCATGATGTCGAGAAGCTGTCTGGTCCAGAGAATTGGCGAAGCTGGAAAAGACAAGTTTGTGACGTCTTGACGATACGAGGCGTCTACAACATTGTCAATGGAAGTCGTACGGAACCAGTACGAACCGATAAGACAGAGGCAGCATTTTCTGCAGCCTTAGAAAAATACCAAGTTGCATTCAGTACAGCCCGTACTGTCATCTGGTAAGCGTTATACCGGAATGTCCAGAACATGATTGCTGATTGTGAAACACCAAGGGAAATGTGGAGTAAACTACTGGAGATTTTCGAACAAAAGTCGTCCAACCGGCTTCGGAAATTACTCGCCCAACTGATAAAAACGACGAAAGCTCCTGAAGATGACATGGCCACCCATCTTGCACAAATGCGTTCCCTATGGTCAGACATCCTGACGACAGCGAAGTTGGAAAAGGACGTTTCATTTGATGACTGTATTCTGATCGCCTGCATTTTCGAGTCATTACCTCAA
Organism: Leiobunum rupestre; assembly: GCF_980474605.1. Lineage (NCBI taxonomy): Eukaryota > Metazoa > Arthropoda > Arachnida > Opiliones > Sclerosomatidae > Leiobunum > Leiobunum rupestre. Next base: position 20,894,265 of record NC_143385.1, on the reverse strand, counting down.
GACGAATACCGAGAATTTGGTATGCTCTGGGATACATTGCCCAAGGAAAAGCAAACTGTCGCTGAGTTGGAGCGCCTACTGATTGGCCGTTCAACACGAGAAGGAAACGCCTTTGAAGAGTCTTCTGGTCTTCTAGCTCGTCGAGATGGTAGAAGAAATGTCAATTCCACTGAAAAAAGCTCAAGAGGAAATCGACCGAGATGTTTCAATTGCAAGAAGTTAGGACATCTTTCGAGGGATTGCACAGGAGGGAAGAAACCAACCGGCAATCTAAGAACTGGGGAAAACAGAAGCAACACTGGCGCCGACAATGGTGGTGGTCTTTATGCGGCAAATGGCCTTGTTGCTCATACTACGGCAGACACTGTCAGGTATTTTGATTCCGGAGCTACGCAGCACATCACCAATGACGATACGAAGTTCATTCAGCTCAGGAGGTTTGACAGTCCAGCCACTCTACAAGTTGGGAACAAAGCTCAGATGACAGCGGATGGCGAGGGTGACATTCGCGTACGTTTTAATGATGGAAAGTACGTTCGTCACGAGATTATCCACAACGTTTGGCACATCAGCGGTTTTGCATGCAATGTATTTTCTCTAAAAAGCGCCATGAAACGAAACTCCAACTTGGAATATCAAGCCACTGCGTTCTCCTGCGGCCTGTATGAGAAAATCAAGGGTAGAAAGCATCTACGTCTTCCAGGGAAAGTAGAATCATTGTTCCGGGTAGATATGACTGTGGAGCAGCCATCGAGTTCCTTATATCTTGCCACTGATCCAAGAAACGAGAAAAAGGTGGACCTCCAAGTCTGGCACGAAAGATTGGGCCATCAAGATAAACGACATGTAGCGGCTACTCTGCATCTTTGTAAAAATGACTCGTCACAGCTTTGGCACTCGGTTAGATAAAGCCACGAAGCCAGGAGAAAGAATTCATTCAGATCTCTGGGGGCCATCACCGACTCCATCAATGAAGGGCAAGCTCTACTATCTTCTCTTCAAGGACGAGTATTCCGGCATTCGTATCACATATTTCTTGGCGAAGAAATCTGAAGTCGTGGATCGTTTCAAGGACTTTCTCGCATTCTGCAAAAACCATGATCATACCGTACGAGAACTTATCACGGATAACGGGACCGGGCCCTCAAGGGGTCGGAGTGTGCAATAACTGGTGGCTTTACCGGGGAGTCGGGGTCCGGCTCTTGTAACCCGTAAGGGCGGTGGCGCGCTGGGAGATGTTAGCTCCGTCCAAAGGGTCCTATCTCCGACCTCCGACTTCGGTCAGGTGTGGGCTGGATACTGGGCTTCGGCCCAGGCTAATGGAGAGGGGCCGGGCAAACTGGCCGCCTCGGCGGATTGAGTAGCCTGCTGTGGGGCTGCGGGCCTCCGTATGAGGGCACGGCGGACCCATCTCCCGGCCTTTTGGGCTCCCACCGGGATCTCCGGTGCCAGCTGTGCCGGGTTATGCGGGCTGCTGTGTGCCCGCCGTTCCCCTTTAGGAGCTCTCTCCAAAGGGCTTGGCTCCCTGCCTTTGTAGGTGGGGTGTCGGCCGGAGTTGCTAGAGCATCCGTTCTCTATCCAACTGCTGTGTGCGAAGTGGCGGGCTGGTCGTCCCATTGTTGCACCTTCTGCTGGGTTGAGCGGCTTGCGTCGAGGGTGCGACCATCCGTGGTGGGGTTCTGCTACCCATGCTGGTTTTGTCACCTGTCCGGGCTTGTGGGCGCTGGCGTAGGGCATTCTGATGATAGGCCTCCGGTGGTGTGGTTCTTTTCTTACCGGTACACCGGGCTATAAATTCTGACAACATGGATAACGGGACCGAGTACGTCAATGATGAGTTTCGCCGAATAACGACACAAGAAGTTGGCCTGAAGCATCGAACCTCAATGCCATACACTCCTGAGCAAAATGGAGTAGCTGAACGTGAGAATAGAAGAATCATGGAGTCTGTTCGTGCAATGCTGCATTCGAAACCCGATCTACCTCCAAAGGTGTGGGCCGAAGCAGTCAACACGACGACGTATATTCTCAATCGCACAGCCCCAACTCACATCAAAGGGAAGACACCGTACGAACTATGGACTGGAAAGCCGAATCCACCAGTCGAGCATTTGCGCATTTTTCGAACCGATTGTTACGTACATGTGCCAAAGGAGAAGCGAAGGAAGCTGTCTAAGAAAGCTTTGAAAGGCATTCTCGTTGGTTATGAAGATTACATGGATGGATATCGAGTCTACGTTCCAGAGCTAAATGACGTCATCCGATCTCGAGATGTCAAGTTCGATCCTGAGAAATGTATACTCGAAACCAAACCCGGAGGATGGATGGATGTCTCTAGTCAGGGAGAGCAGAGTTCCGACTATTCGGATTCCGAAGACGTGACATCCAGATCCTTCAATGTTCCCGAAGACGTGACATCCAGATCCTTCGATGATTCCGAAGACGTGACATCCAGATCCGTCGAACTACCACCTGCAGCCACCGGACCCGGTCTTCGAGATCGTTCAAAACTGAGGGCAAAAGGGCACACTTGCTGTACCTGCATGCCTGTAGTCAAAGTTTTCCTGATCGGTGATGATCTTCCAAAGACAGCCGAAGCAGCTCGTTCAAGCGCCGAATCCAAGAATTGGAGCTCTCTTCAATGAAGGAACACCAAGTTTACGAATTGGTCAATCCTCCTCCGGGCCGGAAAATCATTGGAAATAGATGGATCTTTCGTACAAAGACAAACGAAGACGGTACGATTTCCAAGTATAAGGCCAGACTCGTAGCCAAGGGATATGCACGGCGAGAAGGGATCGATAATGAATAGATTTTCGCTCCAGTTACCCGTTTCGAGACCATGAGAATATTCCTCAGCATCGTTGCTCAGAATAATTTACATTTAAAGCAATTTGATGTAAGGACCGCCTTTCTTCATGGAAACTTGTCCGAGGAGATTTACATGCACCAACCAGAAGGATTTTATGTCAGTAGCGGCAAAGTCTGGAGGCTTAAAAAGAGTCTGTATGGACTTAAACAATCACCACGCTGCTGGAACGAGCGAATTGATCGAGTTCTACAAGATTTCGGTTTCAGACGAGCCGATGGTGATCATTGCCTCTACAATTTTTCATCTGGAAGGACATTGCTTATTCTAATCCTCTACGTCGACGATGGTCTCATTGCCGGAACTACAGCTACAGATGTTGATGCATTCCTCCGTCAATTCACTGATGAATTCGAAATTACCACAGGAGCCGCCTCAACATATCTTGGTCTCAAGATCGACTTCATTGAAGATGGCTCAATTTTCCTTCATCAGAGCGCCTATCTCGAGAAGGTCTTGGAAAGATTTCACATGCTTGACTGTAAAGCTGTAAAAACACCAGCCTCTATGCCAGATACCAGCGAAGATGGTCAGAAGACATTCGAAGCTCAATCGATGTTCGCTTCCGCCATTGGAAGCCTTCGGTATGCTGCAATGGGTACTCGTCCTGACATCGAGTTCGCCGTAAATCGTACATCTCAGGCTATGGCAAACCCGACTGTTGCAGACTGGAACGCCGTAAAACGCATTTTTCGTTATCTACGAGGAACGACAACCCTGGGTCTCTTGTTCAAATCGGATGATACATCGGAACTTGTCACCTACTGCGACGCCGATTATGCCGGATGTGAAAAGACCAGACGCTCAACCTCGGGAATTATCTGCCTGATGGGATCAACGCCAATTACGTGGGCAAGTCGAAAGCAACAGTCCGTTGCATTATCTACTACCGAGGCTGAATTGGTTGCCGCCACAGAAGCAGCGAAAGATATTGTCTGGATCAAAGCCATCAAAAGGTCCTTGGGCATTGAAAGTGAAAATGAGATTCCAGTTCTGCGCATTGACAACGCAGGAGCTATCAAATTGATTCGGAATCCAGAATTTCATCGTCATACAAAGCACATCAACGTCCGTCAATTCTACGTGAGAGAACTTGTGATCAACGGTCAGATTGATGTCACTTACGTGCCAAGTGAAGAGCAGTTGACAGATATTTTCACGAAGCCATTATGTGCCGAGATATTCACACGCCTTCGCCAAAGCCTGAATCTCCACGCATTTAACCATATCTTCGTCGAGGGAGAGTGTTGAAGATAACCGACGAAGATTGTTTTCCAACACAGCGGGAAAGAGAACAAAACCACGGAGAGATGTTTTTTAATTTATCTCTCCGCTTTATTTTATATTTGTTTTTTAAATGTTTTCCGCTCGGGTTTTAATATAAAAACCTTTTACACTGCGTATCAGTGTGTCACTAATTTACCAGCTTTCAATCATGTTACTTGTTCTCAATATTTTAATAAATTAAACCAGTTTATCGTTTATTCGAGTTCCTTGATCATCACTGCGAAGCGCTGCTGCTATAAAACTTCAACAAAATTGCAATGGATTTTCAAAAGAAAAAGCACTGTAAAAATCCAAGGGACCAAAGGTTTTAACAACAATGGTCACCAGGGACGTACATTTGGGGGGGGGGGGACCGGGGGAAGCTCCCCCCAAAGCTTTGTAGAGTTGGAAAATCACGCGTCGTGACCAATTTTCGCCCGTTATTTACGGCGTCAAGGCTTAAACCACATGGCAATGTTTATTGAAATTCCACCTAAAACGTTTTGAGAACTTGTTGAAGGTATGTTTAATTGTTAATTTTCTAATTTTTTAAGGAAATGTTTTTAATCATTTTTATCATGGTGGTAGATTAGCGCTCGGCGAAACAGATAAATTAACCGCTAAAGTTTTGATTAACCTTAAAAATTACGGTTAACTGTTTATCCATGGATATTATCCACGGCTATATAGCAATTTCATAATTAACGATAATTTTCGTTTGAGGATAAAAATAAATAGTGATTATTTCTTATCCAAACGCTGAGCTCTATGTTAGATACTCGTCCACCCGCTAGAAATGAAGAGGAGCCCCGAGTCCGAGTAAAACAGCGGAAGAGAGCGCGAACCTTGCGCCTCCTAAAGAAGGGGTATAAAAAAGGGGGCTGCTGCATGTTTGTGGATTACTTTCGCGGATTTTCTCCACTTGGTGGTGTTTTGTAGCGGACACTCTGAAATCGGAGTTATAAGGTTGGCATTGTAGTCCAGGTGTAAATGGTCTTAGCTATAACTAGACACCGAGCCGATTTCGCCATTGCATTGGGAAGAGTACCGCTAGAATGACATAGACGCGTTCGGTAGTCGTGGTTTCACGAATCAAATTCTGAAATTTCGAGTCGGCGCATTTAGCCGTCAACTCTATCATTATGCGGGTGGCGCCATCTATAACTTTCAAAGTACATTAGTACAAATTATTCAATTGTATAGTATATAGATCCCGCCGCTAACAGCGGATAATGTCATCGATTATAATTTTAATAAAACATTTGAATTGAAATCTACCGTAACAATCCAAACTAAAATTGGTTTTTTAATTGGGAATTTTGACTTACCCCCCCCCCCCACAACGTACTCTCTTCGGTACGGCCCTGGTGGTCACATGGAGCAAAGCGTGAACATTTAAAACTACTGCAGTTAGAAACAAATAGTTTGAGAGCTCATTAGCATACTCGTTGTGAGTGTTATGTAATACTGGATGGGCCAATATACAGGGTGTTTTTTTGTGTGCTGGAAAAACTGATTTTTTTCAAAAATTGTTTTCAAGAAAGTTAAAATTTGCACTGTACATTATACGTTCCGGGGGACACTTTCTACCAAAATTGGATGTAAATCGCAAAATATTTTAACGTTTTGTGGAAATTTAAATTTTAACCGCTAGGTGCTATAAGAAAATTGCCAATGAGAAAATTGTAGAGCGTCCCCAAAAACGTACAAATAGCGTTGGCGCGTAAAAAATTGACGTCTTTCTCACTGAAAAAATACGACTTGAAAAAGTGACAAGTTGGGCAATCTAAAATAACTTTTTTTGAATTCCATTGGGAGAGTAGTGTAACTTTTATAAAAGTCAGAAATTTGTTAATCTGGTGTTTAATGCAATAAACACCGCTGAAAAATCGAGGATACAATGGCGAAGAAGGTATTACCAGAGGTGGGCAGAATATAGGAGTGTTCAATCCTAAAAATCACGATCATTGATTAAGAGAAAAAATTTTAGATTTCAGTTCGCTTACTCAGAGCAATATATTACAGAAATAATATATCCCGTTCACTTAGAGCGAGACACTTGATAAATCGAAATCCGCTGTTAAACTTAAGGAATAGAGATTTTTTTCGAGTAAAATTCATTACCACTACGGCGAGCGACCTCTCTCAAAGCGCGATGAGGCACCACGTTCACCAGCATCCGCTTACGGCGTGAGCGAAGAGCGACTTCGTTCCACAGCAGCCGCTTACGGCGCGAGCGAAGAGCACCTTCGTTCAACAGCAGCCGCTTACGGCGCGAGCAAAGAGCACCTTCGTTCAACAGTAGCCGCTTACGGCGCGAGCGAAGAGCACCTTCGTTCAACAGTAGCCGCTTACGGCGCGAGCGAAGAGCACCTTCGTTCAACAGCAGCCGCTTACGGCGCGAGCGAAGAGCACCTTCGTTCAACAGCAGCCGCTTACGGCGCGAGCGAAGAGCACCTTCGTTCAACAGCAGCCGCTTACGGCGCGAGCGAAGAGCACCTTCGTTCAACAGCAGCCGCTTACGGCGCGAGCGAAGAGCACCTTCGTTCAACAGCAGCCGCTTACGGCGCGAGCGAAGAGCACCTTCGTTCAACAGCAGCCGCTTACGGCGCGAGCGAAGAGCACCTTCGTTCAACAGCAGCCGCTTACGGCGCGAGCAAAGAGCACCTTCGTTCAACAGTAGCCGCTTACGGCGCGAGTGAAGAGCGACTTCGTTCAACAGCAGCCACTTACGGCGCGAGCGAAGAGTAACTTAATTCACCGGCAGCCGCTTATGGCGCAAGCGAAGATGAAGACTATTCACCAGCAGTCGCTTACGGCGTGAGCGAAGGGCGGCTTTGTTCACTTGCAGGCTAAAATAAACCGTTCAAACTCCTTGCACTGAAAACCTGGATATAATAGGAACAATCTGTCAAAGGCTGCGAAACATTCCTACTTTCAACCGTAATATATAATAACGTCCAATAGCGGCACTAACGTACATGTAGGCCTAGATGGAAAGTGACCCCAAATTTCTACCAAGCGGCCCAGAAGATAAAAATAGCAAACCTAATTTGCGGTTACTTTTCGATTCCTTTAAGTTGTATTTGTATTTCTAAAGGAAGCATGGGTTGATTCAATTTCGTTATATTTTGAATATGGATTTGGGTGCCTAGTGACTGCACCAGAATATTCTTGAATAACCTGGTGCAGTCACTAGTATAAGGTGTTGCCTTATTAGACAATTATGTTTCGAAGAGGGTGCTATGAAGCCTATAAAATCGATTTGTTGACCTAAAATAAAACCAAAAAGTAGGTTAAACAGGCACCGATATTGTGGTTATTATGTAATGCCCCTAAGAATATGTAGATCAAAACCGTGGCGTTGCAGTATAGATAGGAGCCTTTCATGTCTCGAAAGGTAAATATTTATTGGCCATTTTATACATACTGATAATATCTCGTGTCACTGTCCCGATAGGTTTCGAACGACTTAAAAATTTGTTACTGAGGTTGTGGTGCAAGAATATCCACAAATCCTCTCTCAGATCACGTTTCCACACTTCTTCCCAAACCTCAATAAAGTGAAATGAAAAGGGCCCCTGGCCCTATGCTATCGCGAGGTTGGTAGAATTAAACAATTTGCTTTAGAACTTTAAATATTGTTAGAATATAATGTTATAATGTAGATTATTTGAAACGTAACAAAGAGTAACAAATGGAGATATTACGTAACTAGCGCTCCTACCCCTTGATTGTAATAAAACCATTAACCTCCAAAATATTGAATTTATTTCAAAATTAGATAAATTTCTGCTCCAAGAAAGGCCGCCTAGGCAATATAGGCAATTAAAAATAAATAAAAAAGCCAGAAATTCCAACGGTAGACCAGTTTCGTTCTGTTTGGAACTCATCAGTACCGTGCGGGAAATCTGGCTATTTTATTTATTTGTAATTTAGTTTATTACTCGAAGATCTATTTGATCCGAGATTCACGTTTTTTGTTTGCTCGAAGACCTATTGGTACGAGTTAATAGTAAGTTTTTTAATTTCTTCAAATTTGTTTAGGATTTAGCTATATTATCCCTTTAAATTATAGACTAATCTACTTTTTCGCGTATTTTATCATCCTTCTCACAGTCCATAGGTGGTTTCTTCTAACTTATACCCAAGGCACTACCTTAGGCCTGAGCGACGTTTAATGGCTTTTATTCAGGTGGCCGGGTGACAATGCGTAGGAGGTTGGTGGCGGCAAGCCCTGCAAGCCACGCGAGCCAACAACTCCATACACTATTACCAGAGAGGGTAAAGTCGCTTCGCTATAGAGAGGTGCCTCTTCCTATTCCTGCATTGTTAAAATTTTGTCGTACGTTTTTGAAGCGCGAGCGCCTAGAAGAAGCAGACGATCCTTTATGTTAGTCTTAGACGTTCGATGGCCTCACGGAATAAAATCAATTATAAATAAAAACAAAACAGCTGCAATAACTTTTTCTTCAATTGTTATTTTGAATTCTTTAAAAAAAATCGTGGATATCATTAGAAATGTAAGTACAAAAAAATTACTAATTACAATATTTCAATAATAAAAACCCCAATATTTTTAATAATTAAAAAAATCACGAGAAATTGTAAGGGAAGCCAAGTCTTAGATGAACAGGAAGACTTGGTCAGGAACAGAAGAACTCTAACAAGGAAGTTTATAAATTAAATTAGATTGGAGTGGAATAAATTATAATAATAATTTAATTTAAAATAAAATAATTAATTTTTAACAAGTAATGTAAATATGAACTAAATGGTAATTCAATACGAATATCTTTGCATGGATTAATAACGTTCAGTGTTGTATTTTTAATAGTTTTCTGTCCAATCTGTTCTGTGTTTTTGTATATTGGTGATCAAGATCTTGTTTTTTAAGGGTACTATTTATGCAGAACTCCTCAAAAAAAGATATCATTTTTTGAAACTCAGTTGCGCATGTTGAACCTTCAGGAGCCTGGAACCATTTCTTGTCAATTCTCCGTGCTATGAATCTTTGTAAGCGGCCTTTCAAATTTGTCATGTGTGATAACAGTTTGAAACTGGTGTCAAATATATCATTTACCTTTGTTACAAATTCCAAGAAATTGGCAGTTGGTCAAATGATGCTACCAAAAGAAGAGTTTTTGGTGGATTTGAATGCCTTAAAATAAGCAAGCACATTAGTTGGATCAAGAATTGGATTGTCTTGCCTTAGTTGACTGATGCAAGAAGAACATTGGTGATTTGAAAAGCAGCGATGGATTAGGTTTCTTAATATATAACTAAGGAGTGGACATTTTCTTTAAACAGGTTAGGACTTTCAATGAACTTGTAAGCCTCCATATTTATTTATGAATCCTCTTGTTGTCCTGGAGCTGATTTCTTAAAGGAATGTGTTTAAAATGAAGTTATCCAAAGCATCGATGCAATTTGAATCTGCAGGTTTTAAGAGATTATTGACTGATGCAGCTCTGTATGCTGCCCAAAATTGTTGAGAATTCAGATTTTCTCTATTTCCTCCTCTTTGACGAATATAACCAAAAGTAATTTTCTAGAAAGTCTTGACTTAAAATTGAAATTACCATTTTTATAATTTGATTTATTAGGGCAAGCGTAGTTGTGCAATTGGAGAATTTGTTTTGTCCCGGTAGCTCGGGCCCTGTGTGTAGCCAACGTGGTTTCTTATTTGAATAATTAATTATTAATAAATATTAAGAAGAAAGTTCTCCTGGTAGATGTTTTTCTACTTTTAATAGGCGTAGGGGAAACTGAAATTTGATATTCATTATTGTAAAAAATAGTAAGTCGATTTCTGGTAAGTGTATGGTTTGTGTAAAAATATTCATTTATTTTATGTTATAGTTTGTAATTGTTGACATTTTGCAGCCACAGTTTAGAACTAAAAGTTTGAAAGTGAATATAATAATAAAATAATAATAATCAGCTGGGCTAATACCCAAGGCCTAAGCTTATCTAATAAAAAGCGTATTCACCGTTCTTTATCCTTTGGTAACTTAAAAAAAAAGATAAACGAGATTTAATTTTCTTAGTTGACGGACAATTTATCGCCGATAAATACATATTAATAGATTTATTGATGTTAAATTATCCAATAAATAGAAAACTTTTTGCGTCGTTCTATGCCTAAATCACGCGCCGCTCGAGGCGAATGGTGATAGCAGGCTAGTAGCGCCCTCAAACGTCTAAGACTAGTCGACATTTTAGCGAAAAAATTCATGCGACGGTTTTTTGAAAGAGAGGCGGCTCTTTATACTATACACTCTCTGCTATTACCGTTAACCGCAACAAGTTTTTACGGAAGGGTAAACCAAAAGAAAGCCCCTTAAACCAGTGGGGAGAGAACTTTCAAACTCAACGCAGAAGGAGTTGTTCCGAGTTTTCACCCAGTGCCACAAGCTGGATTCGAACCCGGCTCCTCTTGCTGCGAGGTGAAAGTGCTAAAATAAAGGCCAGCTATACAAAAAGGTTTATATATTCATCACCATCCATGATTATCGCTGAGCAGGGAGCACTAAGACCCTGGAGAGGTACTGTGGGGTAGAAGCTAGCGGCCGGGATAGTTCTATAATTTCCCCCAAATTCCTTCCCCCTTCTAGTTTTGAGGAACGGAGTTGGAAACTGCGCATGTGCCACAGAATATTAGGGACGAGGTCTTTTTACAATTATGACGTTACAAGCATGCGCATTTCAGACTTCCGTCTCTAGTAGTGCTCCACATGGCTCCGGCTCCAGCTCCGGTTCCATCTCCAAATTAAACCCTATCGGCTCCGGTTTTAGTTCCGGTGAAGGCCGGAGCCGGATCTGGAACCACGGCTCCGGCTCCAAGTTTTTAAACCGGCTCTAGGAGCCGGCTCCTGAACCGGTTCCAATACTTTTATAGTAATTTCTTATGTCTAAGCTTTGGAAGCGTCCATAAATTACGTGAGGCATTTAGGGGAGGGATGGGATTGATCTGAATCTCACCCAATCTCGCGTGGAGGAGAGGGGGGTTTCGGCAAATATCACGTAATTTTTTCTACAAGAAACAGTGTAAAAATTTTATAAAACTGGGTTAAATTAAGTAATTCAACCCTTGCACACTTTCATCAGCATGCCCTATGACCTCTATTGCCCAAATGTACGTGGTGATCAGAAAAAAAAATGCTGCGGTACATGCGGTATCTACTTTTCATCCATCACAAGAGCTGCAGAGCACCGGCGTGTGGTCCACAGAGCACCACCTGCACCAGCGCGCAAAGTGAGACCTTCACGGTTTGTAACAGTCACACGCCGCGTTACGGAGCTTCTGTGTGCAAGCGACAACGGTTTAAAGTGGCTAAATCAGAGCGAGGTTGAAGGAGCAGATGTTTTTACTCAAAATCATATGGACATGTTAGAATTAATATTCTTTTATGAATTTTAGTAGTTCCTTAATACTTAAAATTTAAGTGTTCTATTGTTCGATTTTCTCACTGTGATTCTAGACTACGTTTTGTCTAAAAAACTAGTCTTAAGTAGTCTTAAATATAAATAATTAAGCAATTTTTTTAAAACAAATCCAACGTAATCAAACACAGATTAACGTATTTACACTAAAAATACGCATTTTGGCCAAATCTCACAACATCTCACCAAGGGGGGAGGGGCATCGAAAAATCACCAAAATCGTCTCACGTAATTAATGGACGCTCCCATTTTTGTTATGCATTTACGAGTCCTAGCAGTGGTGCACTCCACTGATAATTTGGTAAATACTAATAATTTAAGTCTTAGCAGTAGCAGTGGTACACTTAGAGGCCTGTGCCGATCTGATATTGGTCGGCGGCGGCGTTTGACCCAAAATATACCGGCGGCGGCGGCGTACGCCGGCGTTTGTATAAATTTTAGAACTACTTCTTGTAGCGACAGTTTAAAAAACACGCGGTCAGAAGGGCAAGGGAAAATACCACCTCTTACTAGTCCTTCCATGGACTAATTATTGTACTTCGCACAGTGACTCCCCGTTCCCGAATATTTGCGCTCTGGCGGCGGAGATAAGAACTAACTAACTAATGAAAACCGGGGAAGAAGGAAAATGGGTGAGGGGATGGAAAATACAAATGGAGCTCAGCAGCTGGAAAACACATGAGACTGGCTCAATTAGTAAAAAGTTTGTTTTAATGATTTAATGTGCGAAGTACATTAATTAGTCTATGGTCTTTCCGAGGTAGGCCACTGGCCGGACGTCAAACGACAACCAAAATTCTTCGCAGTTATGTCTGGTCGAAATTCGGTTGAATGCTCGATATTGGCTTTTTATTTTTTTGGTCTAGCTCTTCGATAACACTCTGCAGTGGTGTAGACAAGGAGGATTCAATATCAACCCCCTGGGTCTACCTTGACTATACTAAATAGACACCCCCTTCTCGACACCCCTCTTAATATTAACATTCTTGGACCTTTTTCTGGCTACACCACTGACGCTCTGAGCCTTCCAATCAGAAATAAATCCGAGTTACGAATAATATAATTTTGCTGCCGAAGGTTATCATCGCACGGTGAACATACATATTGCTATTTTGATATGTTATTTTCCATTTAAATATAATTTAAGGTATTATCATAAGTTAATGATACCTCAAAGTAGACAAATGGCTATGCTGCCTATGTCGGATATGCTTGTCCAAATCGACCTATGTCTCTCCGTACTGCGTATCAAAGTAGCCTTAACATACACTTGGAACTGCGGAAGCTGACGTTTCTTTAATCCCGTTTGGTGCAAGGCTAGCTTGAACTTCCCCAAAAGAGATAAATTTCGGTATTCCCTTAGAAAATTCGATTCCCCCCCCCCCCCGCAGAGGAAAAAGAACGTTTTTTTGCTATTGTTTTATTTCTCTCAGCCCAATATAGTTTCATTCTCGACCGCACAGCGGCGCTGGGTCCGAGATATTTTTAAACCTTTCGTTTTCACAGGAATCGGAGAGACAAGATTTGACATCACATTTTCTGGACAAAGATTCCACATTGAAAGGGCTTATTTGTTCTTAAAAATTACGTTTTTCGACGTGATTAACGCTGCTGCGAGGACGCAAAAACTAAGACCGCCTCCTTTTCCCCTCCCCCCCTTAGCGTGACGGGGTCAGGGCCTCAACGTGTCCGTCGATAGTCTCGACATATTCATTCTCCCTAAGTATAAATAAATACATTCTTGGTATTATGATGTGATTTTATAAACGTATTGGACGTCTAAAATGCAGTATATCAAATGCTTCATTTATTGAATTTAAACTAAAAAATTATTATCAATCTCGGATTGGCCATGGAGGTAACCTGCCCGATGGCGTAGATCCCATGGACCGTTCATGAAGTGGGCCTCCGTAAACATGATAGCGTTATATTTGTTAAAGCTGGCACCCTTAATCTCCTAGCAACCAAAATATAATAGACCCAATCCGCCATTGATTATTATAATGCAATTTTAGAAAACATATCGATAAACCAAGCAACATTTAAATTTAAAGCAAATTAAAATGTGGATAAACGTTGGTTATATTAGTGACTCTCTCTATAGCCAAGATAGCAATGCTGTAATTTATTGACGCTAAGTCGACCGAAATCCGAAAACCAAAATTTTACGTTCGACATCGTGTTCAAATGTCGTTATTTTCGCGTAAATGAAAACCAAGCTTAATATATCAAAAAAAGTGTATAAAGAAAAAAAAAGAAACGGCGGCGCGCCGTTCTTTGTATCGGCGACGGCGGCGGCGTATGCCGATTTTCTAACAATCGGCAGCGGCGCAATCGGCGCGATCAAAATTATCGGTGGCGGCGGCGTTTAGCGGCGGCGCAATCCTCAAGGTACGCTCCACTGGTAAATTTGTTTTTTATCTTGTGTAAAATTAAAATTAAATATTATTATTAGTATTGATGAAACACAATAGTGTATTCTTTCACAGAAAAATTTGAGTTATCTTAATATACACATGCGCTTAAAAAATAATTAGTGCAATCGGAGCCGGCTCCTGGCTCCGGCTCCGGCATTTTAGGGGAGCCAAGTTTTGGCTCTGGCTCCGGCTCCGATGCATCCCTGCCCTGAGCAACCACCTGGTACACCATTCCCCCTGCCCCAAAAGAAAGTCCTTGAATGACTCAAATATAATACAGAATAATATAAACCTGATTTCCATTTTTAGAAAACGGTTACGATATGCGTTCTTTAACCATACAAAGTAAACTTTAGAGCTACTAAAATAATGAGTTAGTTGTTTTTATCGCGAGCGGTACACGTTAACTCGTGTACCACTCGCAAAAAAAACTCGACTCCTAAGAATTTTCAAGCTCGATTCGTTTCAGGGCTCAACCTTTTAGCTCGTAGGTTGATACGTTTACCAAGAAACTAGCTCAACTCGTTGCTCGCTCGCCAAGAAACTATCTCGACTCGTTGATCGCTCGCCAAGAAACTAACTCGACTCGTTGTTCGCTCGATATGACATAGGCTCGGATCGTGAATCGGTTCGTTTTATTCTGATTAACGAGCCAGCTCTAGAACTCGGCTCGATAAGTTTTCGCTCGATTCTTATTCTTAGATCGTTTCGGTTCGATTCACGTCGTACATGTCGAGTTGGGAGCCCTCGTGAGTTTGCTCGGCTCGTTGACACCTCTAGGTACGATATTTAATTATTAATTTATTAAATCTCGTACCGCCAAGAAGGGATATTTGACAAAGTACAGAGATTTTCTAATTTTCAATACGGTGTTTGCACATTTTTTCGTTAATTCACATTTAGTAACACTTGATCAAACCCCCTCCCCCTTACGTCTTTACGTAATTTGTGAACAGCCCTATATCACAATCCATTTTAATGCTAATGACCGTCAATTTTATTGCTTTTGGCTATTTTGACTTTAAAATTCCATACATTTCTGAAGTTCAATAGAGAGGGGGGTGTCCCGCTGGTGATTGAGAATTTCATTCTCAATCACCAGAAGGACACAAAGAGCTTGGCTCCCGCCGTTCACCCGCGCCTCTCCCGTTCCTCCCCCACCCGCGCCTCTCCCCCATCTCAATCACCAGAATTTCCAATCACCAGAATTTCTAATCACCAGAATTTCTAATCACCAGATTCTCCCGTTCACGGGTTGCTTTCCCCCCAACCCCCATTCACTGGATACTTTATCTCTCGTTCACCAGCTCCTTTCCCCCATTGCTTTCACCCCTTCTAATCACCAGTTGCTTTCCCCCATCTCTAGGCAATAAAAACAACCATAATTGTTATCTCTCATACTATCGATCCCAATCGCTAGAAATTGGCTTTTTCCCCATTCGCTATAAATCGCAGCAGTTTGCCAGAATTAGTTTTATCTCTCCGAAATAATTAATGTACCCAAAATTGGACCGCCAGTTTATTATTCTTTTTAGGGGAATCTCTATGGGAGTTTAACATTACAATAAAGCTAAAAGGTCCAGTTTGGGGTACATTTGGTCCGAAATGGGGTACATAGGGCCGAAAATGGTGACTTTGGTCGTTTTTGGGGTACATTTGGTCCATTTTGGTCCATTTTTGGGTACATCCCTGCTTTCCCCCATCCCCATTCTCCAAAATTAGTTTTCCTCGCGCAGATATCTGGAGATTAGATTTTTACCCGTTTGCTTATCGCTTTCGAACCCCTTAATTTCTAATCTCTAGGCAATAAAAACAAGTTATTTACATTTAATTTTTTATTTTAGAACTTTGTTTTACATGTTAGTAGGTACTATCAGATATTCCATTAGATGGTTATCTTGTACATTACACAATTAAAACAAATTAAAGTAGTTAAGTTTACAGGCATTTAAATGGGGTGAAACGATCTCCTGCAACTTAATTTAATTAAAAGTTCTAACTCACGTATTTGTAGTGTTTAGCAACAGTATCGTCTGACATCCGAGGGACAGTCACAAACGTCTTCTTCTGGTACAGGTGAGAAGCTTTTGTCAGAGACCGTAGTTGCTTTTGGCGTCGAGGGAATGTCCCATTCTAGCGAAAGGTACTTTTTTTCCGATGGTGAATTATCCCTAGCCGGACAGTTTGGAAAGAATCTAGCATGTTCAAGTTCTGGTACGTCTCCTGATTCCCATCCTTCTAATACGCCATGGCACTTGTAACATCGTACTTCATCGCCCCGCTGAATATAGTAGAATCCAGCCTTCGCTAGTTGCTCCTTAGTGACGTGCGGATTTTTCCAGTGACGAAACGTTTCAAGTCGATACACTTCAATATCCATAGCTGATCTAGACCAAATACGTTCTATAGTTTCAAATGATACATTCTCTAAGCCTACATTTACCCATAAGTCTACTAAACCTAATTTTATCAATATGGTTAAATTTCTACGCTAAAATTCTCAATATAAACGCTTTTTTCAATATGCAAATTGTTTTAAATATGTCTAAAAATATAGTCTATTACAAAGAAAAAAATAGTTACTTACTTTATGGGTAGAAATCCTTTGTCGAGCTGTAGAAAAGACAGCGATCCGTCAGCAGGTCTTTACTCGTCAATGCACCGTAGAGAAATGACGCATGGAAGATTAATTTATTCCTATCTTGTTGAGAATAATTCATCACGTGATCTAAACTTCAAATAACCCTCAAATTCTATTGGCTGTCTCTCTCTCTGACAGTTTAAACTGCCTCTAATGATTGACGGCACATATTAACCCACTTGAGTATTTGGAAAAAACCCTTTGCTACTCAAAGGAGAGTTTTGGAAATACCACGTTGACGATATCAAAATCGAGCTCTCACTAGAAAATGTTTTGACGTCACCCAGATGAGATCCTATTGAACGAGATATTTCCGAACTAATAATTATCACGTGATCAAATCTGCAACTAATGATACTCATTGACGTCACATAATTTTACCCACTTGAAAAAAAAAACCATTGTAGATTCCTCTCGGGAGCTTTTGATGGAATCATATCCTAGAAAACAATACAATTAATAGAAATTTACATTAAATTAGTATACTATTAATACCATTTTGCGAACTACAGTGAAAAAAGTTACAATTTTACGGTAGAAACGTTTTCAAAATACCATTCTCATTTTAAACGCTTTTTCAATAACTTAATTGTCTAAAATGTATACTCTACAACAAAAACAAAATAGTAAATTACTTTCTACGCTAATCTTGGCCTAAAAAAAAAAGCAAAATACTAAAATTCATTTTTAACTCTAATTCAGATTCCTACCTGGTAAGCCTAAATTTAATATACTAAGTATAATATGCCTTAAAGTTCAAATACTGTCTAATACAATAAATATTCATGAAAAATTCTTACTTTGTATGTACAATGAACGCTCCAAAAGGCTGAAAATGTAACATGGGACAAGACAGAATTTCTACCCAAACCTTTCCGATTGTATCGTCAAATAAAACAAAGATCTCGCTAAGTCAAAGTTCAGCTATCTTATCAATGGTACGAGCGCACGCGCTCGGAAAAATGAACGAGTCACGTGAGAATCGGTACGTCACGAGCCCCTATGCATAAATGTTAGGGCGTCTTACTACCATTAGATCTAATCGCACTAGCACATTCTCGAAAATTAAACCAGTTCTTGGGAATAAGAGACGGTTTTTTTATCAAAGATAAGCCAATTTATAGTTTATTGTATGAAAATATTAATTAATTCGGAAATATATTCGATGCTTACTTTTTTTTTATAATAATACGCTGAAATACATTTTCCAATACGTAAAAAATTAAAGCTAGACCTAAAAAACCTGTAAAGTGTAAATAGTTAAGACTATTTTTTATCAAAGTAAGCCAAGTTTAAAGCTTATTGTCATTGGTTCCATAACAAAAACCACATTGTAACGTGATAATGGCTGCTCACTAATCCCAATTCCATGTGAAACTCTTTCAGTTTCTTTAAGTTCCTTTTGAGTTACAAAATAGGGTTTTAGAAATAGATTTTTCCTATTTCATTAAATATAAGTATTTAAATTAGAATTGCTTCATTAAATTATGCATTTGTACTGTTGTACTGTACTGTACACAATACCTGCATTTGAAATTGTATAACATAAAAACACAGTTTTTTAAAAAAATATATCAAGGTTTTCAATTCAGTTAAAGGTTCCAGAACAAAAACCACATTCGGATCAAAATAAATTTATTTATTTTATTTTTATACAGAATTTTTTTCATTTTTTTTTGCCTTAATTTCAATTTTGGGAGTCGGTACCCGTTTCACCGAAGATGAAGATGCTTCGTTTTATTCAGCGTAGGGTAAATCGCCGTGTAAAAAAACATCTAGCATTGCATTAACTTTTTCCTCGTCCTCGCCCGAGACCCCTACAATACGTCTCTCGATCTATAAAGTAAAGAAATCAAAATAATAAGCTAAACGATAATCCATACCTTCTATTCACTAGTTCAATTTATCACTGTCTCATATATCCACTATCGTACATACATACATACATACACTAACTTACTAACGCTTTAGTCTCCGCAAGTTTTTATGTTGTATAATCAAAGTTTTGAATCGAATAATAATAATAATAATAATAATAATAATTAGATCAAAACAAATTTCAAGCTTACGTTAATGTATTCCCTTGAGTGAGGGCCCAATCTTTGAAAAATCTTATCAATGACGACATGGGTAGCTAGATGGACGTCGATGTAACCTTCGTCCTCTTGCAGGTTCAATTCACGTAAATACCAGTTTTTATATTTTCTTAACATTATTTCTAACGTTCTAAACGAAAATTGTTTTTCGTTTGGCATATCAGGCTTAAAAGAAAACCTAAGAACTGCTTTAGTTACACGCATATCCACGTTATTTTCCATAGCTAATATTTAGCCCTTAAACTTGCTCGTAATTACGAAGAATGTAAAAATGTAGAATGCTCGCTCCTATATTTATGCCAAATCAGAAATCACTTGAAATAATAACTTCATTTGGTACTTAAAAACGGTGAGAGGTGGGTGGAGGGGTTTGGTAATTTATAAATTTTTTATAATCAAATGTACCATAGCAAAAGTATATAAATAATACAAGAAGTGCACTAATTATTATTTTCGCTCGCCAGGTAATTTCATTTGATTTCCGTTTCGCACGGACGCAGATAACATGGTAACGCGACTACAGCGAACCGATAAAGCTAATTAATAAAATATTGTCAACCATTTGATATTAGAAATGTTAAAATAAAACTTTTACAGATAAATCTAATTTATAAAATATTGCCAATTGAGGGTTTGCAAGTTAGTTTGATTATAGGTTTTGAGTGTTAGAAAAAACTGCGTTTCGCTACATTACACGGTGCGTTTAAGAGGTTAGAGGGAGAGCAAAGACTATTTATACGCTTCGCTTCGCTTCGCTTAGATACGCATATGCTTTGTTGACCTCTACAAGAGTTACAGACCTAGACCAATCAACATTTTCTGTAGACTTTCGGTTTAAAGTTCGGTTAAAGGCTGAAAATAAGATAGAAGACTTAATCAATATGTTTGGTGAAATATATTTTTCTCTGGAAGTTTGTGTAAATATGACTCAATTTTCATGATGACTATCAATTAGTTTCAACTTCCACATTAACAACAACCAAGGCTTCAACTTCTTTATAGATATTACTTAGAAATAACGCTAAATACAGGGTTAAATTCAATTCAATTCAAAATAAAAGACCATGACAATAAAAAATAACCTTTAAAATATAAATCGCGAAGAAAATGAAGTAACGCGACTTTTAAAATTAGTATAAAATGTTTAATCCCTCTGAAAACGTGAAAATTCATATAGGACAAAACCCAAATACATGTTTACTGAGCTTAGCACTCTACTTTTTCAATCCTCTATTCTCAATGGTGGCCTCTATTTTTACCATCGTCTGCTTCGTAAACTTTATGGATGCATTGGAAGGGCTCAAATTAAGCTAAGTGGGTACACTTCTTGTTTAATTTATATACTTCTAACCATATTAAAGTATCAATTTTAATAAAAGGAACTCAACTTAAGTGTTGTTTTGCTATCTGAAATTCGAAAACAAAGAAGGTAGTACAGGGGTACTTAAGTTGATTTTAATATTTTTTTAGAAATAACTTAAGTATACAGCGAAATAATCATTAGTGGTATCTAATTTTTTTAAGTGCCCCACATACTTCTCATCTCGTATAAAAGGGGGTCATTTTTGTACTATAAAACCATTCCATTCCTGAAATCCGCTACAGGAAAATCTGCAAAGGGATAAAAAACAAACATATATATATATATAATAATCTATGAAGTATTCTTGTAAACTGATCTTGTTATAGTGAAGATAAGTTGATTAAGCTAAGCAATTTACGAGCGACGTCCTAGCGTACTTGTAATTAAGAAAGTAAGTACTTAGTTTTACGATTTTGCTTAAAACTATGATTTTAAATCGATAAAGTGAAACACGTAAAGTGTCCCTGACCAAAATTGTTTCACAAACATCTGTACCGTTTAATAAAATACGAGTATGATGACGATTTCTAGATCCCTATGTTCAATAATGATTCATTAGGAAAATTTGAATATAGTTTAAATTTTTAATTACTTATTTTTGGGTTGACTACCAATTTGGAGGACTACTGTTTTGATTTTGATATAACTAAATTTGATTGGTTTTCGAAAAGTTTTCTCTTCTACCCCCGCCCCCAGTTTATAATTATGATGTCAGTTGTAAATTGTTTTTTTCGAGTATAAAAAGGGTAAACAGAAAAATTGAGAGATAGTATTAAGAAAACAGCCAATTCGAATTGTTTCGGAATCGGCTCGAGGGACTAAGTACGTAGATATACGTCAATTGTAAATTCTAAACTTTGTATATATATTATATTCAATCATTCATTCTTACTAATTTTATAGTAATGGATCCTATTTCCATAACTTTGGCCTCGGGAAATGAGTACGTCGGTACGACAACCGAATCTATGATTTGCTT
Source organism: Leiobunum rupestre (assembly GCF_980474605.1). NCBI lineage: Eukaryota > Metazoa > Arthropoda > Arachnida > Opiliones > Sclerosomatidae > Leiobunum > Leiobunum rupestre. Next base: position 20,873,188 of record NC_143385.1, on the reverse strand, counting down.
TCACTGCGGCGAATGTACGGAAGAATTGGCTGTAAGAGGTGGAGCACTCTTCTTTTGCTGGGGTCGAGAGTGCGCGCATTATCAAATGGGTGTAATTTTTCGACATGGTAATGTCTATACCAAACACATCCCCGGGCATCTTATAAAGGAGTTCCCTCCCCATCTCCGTTGTACGTACTGTGGAAGAAGAGGGTCGAAGAGAAGCCGTCGACAGGAGGAGTGCTCAGCGTTCGATTTCATGGGATGCTGTCATTACCCTAAGCCTCCCAGAGACCGAACTGTAGTTCGTTTTATAAATAAATAGATTAATAAAATTGCGAATAATTTACAAATAAATGTCTATTGACTTTTCTTCATCCTATAATATAAGTTTATTCCTAAATTTTTAAGCTTATTACAATAAGATTTCTTTAAGAGACTGATGGTGCCCCAGCCGTGTACTTAACAAACGGTGTCAATAGTATCGTTGTCTCAATTCAATCTTGGGATTGTCTTACTGAAAAATGGTCCTATGTCATTGACGCTCTGGGGTCACAAACAGGAATACGAATTACTCTACCAACGCCTACTATTGAGCAGTATTCGGATTGCTGTTACAACCATTACTTTCGCGTAACGTCGACAGGCGGATCCTAGCGTACTTGTAATTAAGAAAGTAAGTACTTAGTTTTTACGATTTTGCTTAAAACTATGATTTTAAATCGATAAAGTGAAACACGTAAAGTGTCCCTGACCAAAATTGTTTCGCAAACATCTGTACCGTTTAATAAGATACGAGTATGATAACGATTTCTAGAGCCCTTTAAATTTTTAATTACTTATTTTTGGGTTGACTACCAATTTGGAGGACTACTGTTTTGATTTTGATATAACTAAATTTGATTGGTTTTCGAAAAGTTTTCTCTTCTACCCCCGCCCCCAGTTTATAATTATGATGTCAGTTGTAAATTGTTTTTTTCGAGTATAAAAAGGGTAAACAGAAAAATTGAGAGATAGTATTAAGAAAACAGCCAATTCGTTCGGAATCGGCTCGAGGGACTAAGTACGTAGATATACGTCAATTGTAAATTCTAAACTTTGTATATATATTATATTCAATCATTCATTCTTACTAATTTTATAGTAATGGATCCTATTTCCATAACTTTGGCCTCGGGAAATGAGTACGTCGGTACGACAACCGAATCTATGATTTGCTTTCACTGCGGCGAATGTACGGAAGAATTGGCTGTAAGAGGTGGAGGACTCTTCTTTTGCTGGGGTCGAGAGTGCGCGCATTATCAAATGGGAGTAATTTTTCGACATGGTAATGTCTATACCAAACACATCCCCGGGCATCTTATAAAGGAGTTCCCGCCCCATCTCCGCTGTACGTACTGTGGAAGAAGAGGGTCGAAGAGAAGCCGTCGACAGGAGGAGTGCTCAGCGTTCGATTTCATGGGATGCTGTCATTACCCTAAGCCTCCCAGAGACCGAACTGTAGTTCGTTTTATAAATAAATAAATAAATAAAATTGCGAATAATTTACAAATAAATGTCTATTGACTTTTCTTCATCCTATAATATAAGTTTATTCCTAAATTTTTAAGCTTATTACAATAAGATTTCTTTAAGAGAGAGAGAGAGAAAAGAATTGCTTAAATTATTAAGTTAGGGTTATAAGTCAACATGATAACTTATATCCTGGGTATAATTTACTAAACTTTGACTTGATAAAGTAGGTAATATATGATTCCATCTAAGTATACAAATAAAAATGCTTCAATCTTTCAATAACTTTATTTAAATTACATTGATTGTGGAAAGGCTTAATTTAAGTATGCGAAGGATATAATTTACTAAACTTCAATAACTTTTCGAAAACCAATCAAATTTAGTTATATCAAAATCAAAACAGTAGTCCTCCAAATTGATAGTCAACCCAAAAATAAGTAATTAAAAATTTAAAGGGTTCTAGAAATCGTTATCATACTCGTATCTTATTAAACGGTACAGATGTTTGCGAAACAATTTTGGTCAGGGACACTTTACGTGTTTCACTTTATCGATTTAAAATCATAGTTTTAAGCAAAATCGTAAAAACTAAGTACTTACTTTCTTAATTACAAGTACGCTAGGACGTCGCTCGTAAATTGCTTAGCTTAATCAACTAATCTTCACTATAACAAGATCTGTTTACAAGAATACTTCATAGATTATCTTAAGTAGCGTATCTAAAGAATTTTAAATCGAGTTAAACGCTATAAAAGGAATTTTTTCGTAAAACTTGTCATTTGTGTTTGAAACTTCTTTACTCGTTAGAATATTTTTTTAATATTTGTCTTTAATATTTGTCTTTAATATTTATCCATAATGGAAATTCCTCAGCAAATTCTGAAATTCGTAAGATTAACGAAATATGCATGCGCGCCTACTCGAGAAACACCTGGCTCTGCAGGTCTTGATTTATGTAGTGCATATAACTATGTTGTAGCCCCCATGGCAAGAGAGCTAATAAATACTGATTTAAGTGTAGTTATACCTGATTTCTGCTACGGCCGTATTGGTAATATTATATATATATATATATTTATTTAACGAATACTATGTTTTATTTTTATTTATTTATTTCTAGCCCCTCGTTCGGGTCTTTCCGTAAAACATGGTATTGATGTTTTAGCAGGTGTGATAGATAAAGATTACACTGGTACAATAGGGGTTGTCTTGATTAATCACGGGAAAAACGCATTTAAAATTTTCAGAGGCGATCGAATAGCTCAACTTATCTGCGAATGTATTTCGATGCCAGTTCCTATGGAATGCCTTGTGAGTTAAATTGATATGTTCCACCCTCCAAAATTATTATTATTATTTCAATTTTCCTGTTTTGGTTTGTATTAGCAAATTGAAGAAGATACAGAAAGAGGTTCGAGAGGCTTCGGTTCTACAGATATTTGAAATAAATACTTAATGTGTGTTTTTTTTCATCCATATTCCTAATAATAATAAAACATGAAAATGGTTCGTATTTTTGTTTATTGTTTAGAAAATTACAGTATGTCTCCCAACAGTAATTGTAAATGTTTTATATCGTTCAAACAATAATTCATTAGAGAATATATTTCAAAGGGGCAATTCCCACAGAATTTTTCTAAAAAGAAGTTTTCCAAAGGCTTAGAATAGTCGTTTGAGAGACGGAATCCACTGTATAGTTCTAAAAAGCCACAGGGATTCTCTCTCCTCTCCAAAGTTTTGAAAACACTATAGAAAGTTCTGAATTTTTGTTCGAGAACTTCATACATTGTGGTGATGGATGATTGATTTTGCCGAAGTACGGAAAGTTGCTCATCAATTCTGGGTTTACACTGATCGAACGCAATTACCTGGGGTACGCTAAGCGTCAAACTCCCAGTTAAACACATTTCATCTAGCAAATACTTTTGACTAAATGGTTGCAGAATCCAATTAAACTCTCCGCCTGTCGACGTTACGCGAAAGTAATGGTTGTAACAGCAATCCGAATACTGCTCAATAGTAGGCGTTGGTAGAGTAATTCGTATTCCTGTTTGTGACCCCAGAGCGTCAATGACATAGGACCATTTTTCAGTAAGACAATCCCAAGATTGAATTGAGACAACGATACTATTGACACCGTTTGTTAAGTACACGGCTGGGGCACCATCAAAAATTGAAGCTGTAACTCCAAAACCAGAGTGTGACTTCAGAGTAAGACATACTTTTTTAAAAATAAAAAATCATTAAATAATGATACGAAATGTAAGAAATTAAATATAATACACACCTTTCGCGAACTTATAATCCATAAAGAATATATTTATTTATTTATTTATTTGATTTAAGCTATATATATTGTTTTTTATCCCTTTGCAGATTTTCCTGTAGCGGATTTCAGGAATGGAATGGTTTTATAGTACAAAAATGACCCCCTTTTATACGACATGAGAAGTATGTGGGGCACTTAAAAAAATTAGATACCACTAATGATTATTTCGCTGTATACTTAAGTTATTTCTAAAAAAATATTAAAATCAACTTAAGTACCCCTGTACTACCTTCTTTGTTTTCGAATTTCAGATAGCAAAACAACACTTAAGTTGAATTCCTTTAATTAAAATTGATACTTTAATATGGTTAGAAGTATATAAATTAAACAAGAAGTGTACCCACTTAGCTTAATTTGAGCCCTTCCAATGCATCCATAAAGTTTACGAAGCAGACGATGGTAAAAATAGAGGCCACCATTGAGAATAGAGGATTGAAAAAGTAGAGTGCTAAGCTCAGTAAACATGTATTTGGGTTTTGTCCTATATGAATTTTCACGTTTTCAGAGGGATTAAACATTTTATACTAATTTTAAAAGTCGCGTTACTTCATTTTCTTCGCGATTTATATTTTAAAGGTTATTTTTTATTGTCATGGTCTTTTATTTTGAATTGAATTGAATTTAACCCTGTATTTAGCGTTATTTCTAAGTAATATCTATAAAGAAGTTGAAGCCTTGGTTGTTGTTAATGTGGAAGTTGAAACTAATTGATAGTCATCATGAAAATTGAGTCATATTTACACAAACTTCCAGAGAAAAATATATTTCACCAAACATATTGATTAAGTCTTCTATCTTATTTTCAGCCTTTAACCGAACTTTAAACCGAAAGTCTACAGAAAATGTTGATTGGTCTAGGTCTGTAACTCTTGTAGAGGTCAACAAAGCATATGCGTATCTAAGCGAAGCGTATAAATAGTCTTTGCTCTCCCTCTAACCTCTTAAACGCACCGTGTAATGTAGCGAAACGCAGTTTTTTCTAACACTCAAAACCTATAATCAAACTAACTTGCAAACCCTCAATTGGCAATATTTTATAAATTAGATTTATCTGTAAAAGTTTTATTTTAACATTTCTAATATCAAATGGTTGACAATATTTTATTAATTAGCTTTATCGGTTCGCTGTAGTCGCGTTACCATGTTATCTGCGTCCGTGCGAAACGGAAATCAAATGAAATTACCTGGCGAGCGAAAATAATAATTAGTGCACTTCTTGTATTATTTATATACTTTTGCTATGGTACATTTGATTATAAAAAATTTATAAATTACCAAACCCCTCCACCCACCTCTCACCGTTTTTAAGTACCAAATGAAGTTATTATTTCAAGTGATTTCTGATTTGGCATAAATATAGGAGCGAGCATTCTACATTTTTACATTCTTCGTAATTACGAGCAAGTTTAAGGGCTAAATATTAGCTATGGAAAATAACGTGGATATGCGTGTAACTAAAGCAGTTCTTAGGTTTTCTTTTAAGCCTGATATGCCAAACGAAAAACAATTTTCGTTTAGAACGTTAGAAATAATGTTAAGAAAATATAAAAACTGGTATTTACGTGAATTGAACCTGCAAGAGGACGAAGGTTACATCGACGTCCATCTAGCTACCCATGTCGTCATTGATAAGATTTTTCAAAGATTGGGCCCTCACTCAAGGGAATACATTAACGTAAGCTTGAAATTTGTTTTGATCTAATTATTATTATTATTATTATTATTCGATTCAAAACTTTGATTATACAACATAAAAACTTGCGGAGACTAAAGCGTTAGTAAGTTAGTGTATGTATGTATGTATGTACGATAGTGGATATATGAGACAGTGATAAATTGAACTAGTGAATAGAAGGTATGGATTATCGTTTAGCTTATTATTTTGATTTCTTTACTTTATAGATCGAGAGACGTATTGTAGGGGTCTCGGGCGAGGACGAGGAAAAAGTTAATGCAATGCTAGATGTTTTTTTACACGGCGATTTACCCTACGCTGAATAAAACGAAGCATCTTCATCTTCGGTGAAACGGGTACCGACTCCCAAAATTGAAATTAAGGCAAAAAAAAATGAAAAAAATTCTGTATAAAAATAAAATAAATAAATTTATTTTGATCCGAATGTGGTTTTTGTTATGGAACCTTTAACTGAATTGAAAACCTTGATATATTTTTTTAAAAAACTGTGTTTTTATGTTATACAATTTCAAATGCAGGTATTGTGTACAGTACAGTACAACAGTACAAATGCATAATTTAATGAAGCAATTCTAATTTAAATACTTATATTTAATGAAATAGGAAAAATCTATTTCTAAAACCCTATTTTGTAACTCAAAAGGAACTTAAAGAAACTGAAAGAGTTTCACATGGAATTGGGATTAGTGAGCAGCCATTATCACGTTACAATGTGGTTTTTGTTATGGAACCAATGACAATAAGCTTTAAACTTGGCTTACTTTGATAAAAAATAGTCTTAACTATTTACACTTTACAGGTTTTTTAGGTCTAGCTTTAATTTTTTACGTATTGGAAAATGTATTTCAGCGTATTATTATAAAAAAAAAGTAAGCATCGAATATATTTCCGAATTAATTAATATTTTCATACAATAAACTATAAATTGGCTTATCTTTGATAAAAAAACCGTCTCTTATTCCCAAGAACTGGTTTATTTTTCGAGAATGTGCTAGTGCGATTAGATCTAATGGTAGTAAGACGCCCTAACATTTATGCATAGGGGCTCGTGACGTACCGATTCTCACGTGACTCGTTCATTTTTCCGAGCGCGTGCGCTCGTACCATTGATAAGATAGCTGAACTTTGACTTAGCGAGATCTTTGTTTTATTTGACGATACAATCGGAAAGGTTTGGGTAGAAATTCTGTCTTGTCCCATGTTACATTTTCAGCCTTTTGGAGCGTTCATTGTACATACAAAGTAAGAATTTTTCATGAATATTTATTGTATTAGACAGTATTTGAACTTTAAGGCATATTATACTTAGTATATTAAATTTAGGCTTACCAGGTAGGAATCTGAATTAGAGTTAAAAATGAATTTTAGTATTTTGCTTTTTTTTTAGGCCAAGATTAGCGTAGAAAGTAATTTACTATTTTGTTTTTGTTGTAGAGTATACATTTTAGACAATTAAGTTATTGAAAAAGCGTTTAAAATGAGAATGGTATTTTGAAAACGTTTCTACCGTAAAATTGTAACTTTTTTCACTGTAGTTCGCAAAATGGTATTAATAGTATACTAATTTAATGTAAATTTCTATTAATTGTATTGTTTTCTAGGATATGATTCCATCAAAAGCTCCCGAGAGGAATCTACAATGGTTTTTTTTTTCAAGTGGGTAAAATTATGTGACGTCAATGAGTATCATTAGTTGCAGATTTGATCACGTGATAATTATTAGTTCGGAAATATCTCGTTCAATAGGATCTCATCTGGGTGACGTCAAAACATTTTCTAGTGAGAGCTCGATTTTGATATCGTCAACGTGGTATTTCCAAAACTCTCCTTTGAGTAGCAAAGGGTTTTTTCCAAATACTCAAGTGGGTTAATATGTGCCGTCAATCATTAGAGGCAGTTTAAACTGTCAGAGAGAGAGACAGCCAATAGAATTTGAGGGTTATTTGAAGTTTAGATCACGTGATGAATTATTCTCAACAAGATAGGAATAAATTAATCTTCCATGCGTCATTTCTCTACGGTGCATTGACGAGTAAAGACCTGCTGACGGATCGCTGTCTTTTCTACAGCTCGACAAAGGATTTCTACCCATAAAGTAAGTAACTATTTTTTTCTTTGTAATAGACTATATTTTTAGACATATTTAAAACAATTTGCATATTGAAAAAAGCGTTTATATTGAGAATTTTAGCGTAGAAATTTAACCATATTGATAAAATTAGGTTTAGTAGACTTATGGGTAAATGTAGGCTTAGAGAATGTATCATTTGAAACTATAGAACGTATTTGGTCTAGATCAGCTATGGATATTGAAGTGTATCGACTTGAAACGTTTCGTCACTGGAAAAATCCGCACGTCACTAAGGAGCAACTAGCGAAGGCTGGATTCTACTATATTCAGCGGGGCGATGAAGTACGATGTTACAAGTGCCATGGCGTATTAGAAGGATGGGAATCAGGAGACGTACCAGAACTTGAACATGCTAGATTCTTTCCAAACTGTCCGGCTAGGGATAATTCACCATCGGAAAAAAAGTACCTTTCGCTAGAATGGGACATTCCCTCGACGCCAAAAGCAACTACGGTCTCTGACAAAAGCTTCTCACCTGTACCAGAAGAAGACGTTTGTGACTGTCCCTCGGATGTCAGACGATACTGTTGCTAAACACTACAAATACGTGAGTTAGAACTTTTAATTAAATTAAGTTGCAGGAGATCGTTTCACCCCATTTAAATGCCTGTAAACTTAACTACTTTAATTTGTTTTAATTGTGTAATGTACAAGATAACCATCTAATGGAATATCTGATAGTACCTACTAACATGTAAAACAAAGTTCTAAAATAAAAAATTAAATGTAAATAACTTGTTTTTATTGCCTAGAGATTAGAAATTAAGGGGTTCGAAAGCGATAAGCAAACGGGTAAAAATCTAATCTCCAGATATCTGCGCGAGGAAAACTAATTTTGGAGAATGGGGATGGGGGAAAGCAGGGATGTACCCAAAAATGGACCAAAATGGACCAAATGTACCCCAAAAACGACCAAAGTCACCATTTTCGGCCCTATGTACCCCATTTCGGACCAAATGTACCCCAAACTGGACCTTTTAGCTTTATTGTAATGTTAAACTCCCATAGAGATTCCCCTAAAAAGAATAATAAACTGGCGGTCCAATTTTGGGTACATTAATTATTTCGGAGAGATAAAACTAATTCTGGCAAACTGCTGCGATTTATAGCGAATGGGGAAAAAGCCAATTTCTAGCGATTGGGATCGATAGTATGAGAGATAACAATTATGGTTGTTTTTATTGCCTAGAGATGGGGGAAAGCAACTGGTGATTAGAAGGGGTGAAAGCAATGGGGGAAAGGAGCTGGTGAACGAGAGATAAAGTATCCAGTGAATGGGGGTTGGGGGGAAAGCAACCCGTGAACGGGAGAATCTGGTGATTAGAAATTCTGGTGATTAGAAATTCTGGTGATTGGAAATTCTGGTGATTGAGATGGGGGAGAGGCGCGGGTGAACGGCGGGAGCCAAGCTCTTTGTGTCCTTCTGGTGATTGAGAATGAAATTCTCAATCACCAGCGGGACACCCCCCTCTCTTTCAATTGCATTTGAATGTTAGTTAATTCTAGACAAATACTACCTTGGTTTACAGTCCCGTAGAAGAAATTTTTTAAGTGAGTTTTTTAGCCATTTCGCATCAACGGCTTTCAAAATATGTCCAAAACTAACTATTAAGTGTGACAGTTTCAACTTATGGCTCAAATTACCAAATAAGTGTGACACTTCCCGTCGCTTTCAACGTATGGCCTTAAGAATCTAATAAGTATGACACTTTGAACTAGTGATGTAAAATACCCGGGTATTTAAATCTTGGGTACTTACCCGGGTAAATACCGAGGGGCTGATCACTCCTCGCAATCGGTGTACAAGCCTGTAGCTTTGACAACACTAAAATGATTACGTAAGTGAGTACTACCAAAGGCTGTACTCATTTTCATATTTATGTAATCAGTGTAAATATTTTCAGAAAGTGGTTAGCCTCTCGGTAATACCCAAATCCTATAAATACCTTTATAACCCGGGGAAATATTGTTCCATAATCGTTTATATATTCGTGGCGACACCGACTATATTTAAAAAGGTTTTGGTGTTCTGCATTTATTCCTAACATTTGGTTTGGACAATAGAAACCAACATTCAAATGTAAAACCGTTTGCACGTCGTCACTATATAGCGCGTTCACCCGCTTTGAATCGGTTTCAGGCAAGTGTGAACGCATTGGAAACATCTAAGCACGCGTTTTAAAGCGCTTTGAAGCTATTTGGAGGTGGAAGTGTGACCAAGGTTCTAAAATGGATGTTTATATAAGTAGTAGAAGAATACCGGTTTAAGCACAGGGGCGCAAGAAGGCAAGAGGGGGCGCAAGGGGATCATACCGGTTTAAGCACGGGGTGCTAGAACCGTACGTTCTGATTGGGTGAAATTATCGTAACGTGGGGAGATAACTTCCGTTAATATAACGTCGCAAACGTGAGCATCGGAAAAATAATTATTCAGGAGTACAGAAGCTTCAAGAAGTATAAGAGATGCTTTGTGGAAATAATTTTATATTTACCGTATAATTCACTCTCTTCATAGGGATAAAAAAGCCATTGTGATAGATATAGAATTTCTAAACGGGAAGACGACGGAAGATGGGGCTGCTAAAATCGTAAAGGAGTTGGCGGCGACGTCGGTGGAGGAGAACTCGAGATGCGTGTCGTGGACCTTTTTACCCCCGTACGCTGAAAACCGTCTATCGGAGCGAAACAAACAACAAAACAGATGGATCGTGCGAAATTTACATGGGCTACCCTGGAATTACGGGTTTACCTCACACTATAAGATAAACCAGTGCATTGCGATGATTACCCGGGGATACGAGTTAATATTCTGCAAAGGGGCTGAAAAAGTGTTATTTTTGAAAAACATTATTCGTCGCGAGGTTATTGATTTAAATGAAGTGGATTGCCCTAGAGCCTCCAAAATGTTCGAAGAACCAAAATTAAAATGTTTATTTGAGCATAAAACTACTTTGAATAAAAAAAATTCATGTGCTTTGGAGAAAAGCAGTCTGTTTTCTGACTGGGTATTTAAAAATCAGAGCTATGTAAACGCGCAATTATTGTGCTAATAAAATACAAAAAGTTAATACTACCCCGTTCTTTATTTATATAAATATGGGAAATACTATGTTATACTAGAGAGATGTATTGAGAAAGGAATATCACCAGAATGATAGTAAGACAAAAAAAATAAGCTTAACAGTAAAACATAAAAATTTATCTTATTTGATTTATTTAACAGATACGAAACAAAAAATTTAAATAATTTACATAATGTCATTTAATTTGGTCTTTAAATAGTGGCGTTATCTAGGCAATGTAACATTAACTTATCCATATCAAAGGGGCAATAACCGCAGAATTAATCAAAGAATTCTTTTCTGGTGCGTTTCCAGCAATCGTGGGAGCACCGGTACGCGGTTTAAAGTTCCAGGTACATGCAAGGCTTCTCTCGATTTTCTAGCGGTTTAAAACCTTTTTGAAAGTCTTTAAGACTCGAAATAATAACCTGGAACATCTGCCTTATGGCAGGTTGCCCAACCCGAAGCACTTCGATTTGCTCGTCAATGCGGCCCCGACACTGATCCAATGCCAACACTTGTTTGACGCTGAGTGTCGTTGTCCCGGAAAAAGACATATCATAGTCAAAGTACTTCTGGCTAAAAGGCATTAACGTCCAGCTAAACGTACCCCCTGCGGACGATACTTCGAATATGTGGTCAAATGTGCAGTCTGGAAACTGCTCAACTGTCGGCGACGGTAGAGTAACTTTGAGGCTGCAAACCGATCCCAAAGCGTCAACAACGTCACTCCAGCCACTGGATAGACGTTCCCAGGTTTGTATTGTGAGGATGATGCTATTGGTACCATTGGTTAGGTACACGCCGGGTTCCCCATCGAAAATTGAAACCACCACTCCGAGCCCCGTTTTTGACCTCAGTGTAAGTCGAACTGAGGAAATTAATAAAAGAGAGAGAAAGAAGACTATTTAAAACAAAATTAAAAAAATAAAAAAAAAACAAAAAAACGAACCTTTTCTGAACTTTGTTCTGGGTTGTGAGCCATTGTGGCGGATGAGAGGGCGGAAGTTGCTTGGTTATCCATTGCTATGATGAGACCTGTGTGGGGTAAACGCGTTGTTCACTCGTTGTTACTGGAGACAGACGAAGTTTTAGGGAATAATTTCCGCTTTTATATAGTTAGATTTGTTTACTGTTGTCTTCATATTTAATTTGAAATCTGCACTCGACACTTGCCTACGTGACGGAAAATCCTTAGACGTCACAGGTAAAATGTATGTTAAGATATCAATTATTTCGATCACCGCGCTCATCACGTTAAACAAAAACACGCGTATAACCGGAAGGTTTATATTTAAGGATGGTTAATATCGGAGATAATGTAAGCGATTTCATTTCTCAATATTTTCTACCACTTGCGCCTAATTGTGGGAAAAGTCAAGTTCGATGAAATATAAAAATTTTGTAACTATAAAATATTCCGATATAAATAAAAATAAGAAAAGAGAGTCGAAAGGGTGTTTATATTTATATATATATAAAGTTATACCCCCCCTAATCTCAACCGAGTATAAAAAACGGATGAATATGTTGTTAAGATCGCATTTAGCGTCTAAGATGTATCATTGTACGCATTGTTTGGCACCTTTCACCCACAAGCGAAGTCTAGCCCGGCATATTAAAAGTAAGTGGAAATTCTTTCGTTTGTTCTGTATGTAGTAAGTCTTTTTCGCGAGATGATAAATTAGTGGCACACGGGCGTAAATGTACTCGTGAAAATGCGCAAACTGATCAGTTGGTCTGCCAAGATCGCACCGCGTCTCAACCGGAAACTGTAACCCGCCAACGGGTAGATCCCCTCAATCCTGGATCTTCAAACCGGCTAACGCCGCCGCCTCCAACTGTGGTACGTCAACGGACCGATTCTCCTGAACCTGGACCTTCAAACTGGCTAACGCCGCCGCCTCTAACTGTGGTACGTCAACGGACCGATTCTCCTGAACCTGGGCATTTGAACCGGCTAACGTTATCATCCGAAGATGCGCTTCGTTCGAGTTCTTTAAAGCCGGAAACAACAAATGGCGGAACGTCTAATCCTCGAAAGAGGGTGGGACCATTATCCGCGACAGCAGTGCCAGCGGCCCCAAAAAGGAATCGAGTAGAAAATGGTAGGTTGTATACTTAAATTTGTTTTTATTCAATTGTTTAATTTGTGTATTTTTGTATATCAGGTTAATGATTGTTATATATTTTCCAGTTATTTCATCTCAAAACAATAGTGATGCGAAAATTCGTGAAATGAACGAAGTTTTAGACAAGGCTCAAGCCGAGGGGTTCAATGACATCAACAACAACGTCAGATTTGATCAGGACTTCCGGCTAGATCTTCCACACCGAAGCTCCGGGCTCGATGAGGTACCGGATGATGGGTTAGACGAACTCATGGGGGACCACATGGATGCTGAGTTGACCCCCACGAACGGAATCGGGGGCTACGAGGCTCCTATCATCGGTTTAAACGGGTCGCAGCCCGCTAATGGATCAGTTCAAATAGAGGAAGTAAACGCCCTTGGGGACGCGATATTCTTTGCGAGAATAACAGCTCCCGAGGGCGTCACCGATCCCACCCTCTTCATAAACGAACATCGCGCTCTTTTGGAGGGTTATCTCCAAAATAAACTTGCTAAGAAGAAAGGGATAAAATGGTACCTGGTGGTGCGTGCGCGGTATACCCGGGAACAGACGCCGAAGTTTCCCCTATTTTCGGGGGAATATACACTCGACTTTGTTGCCCGGGGTTATCCCCGAGCAAATCGATTCCAGCAGGAATAAAATAGCTGAGACCATGAACCAATATGAGGGGCTTGGAAGTGGGTGGACGATAGATAGAATTTTGTTTATGCAAATAAACATAATTCAGTATTTGCCCTTGGGTGGAGGGAATTATTTCAAACTTCCGCCCGCATTAGAGCGAAAGCAAGTGCTTTCTTTGGTCGATTTTGGCGAAGCTACATCCCGTGAATAGGAACCCCAAACGTTTACCTTCGTACAAACCGTACGAGAATGAATTGGATGTTTCTATGATTTCACCCCCACAAACTGAAACGGTTTGAACAGGTAAATAAGTTGTCAGTGAACATTTTCGCGTACGACAGGGGAATTTTCCCGCGGTACGTAAGCGAAAATCGCGTTTCAACAGAAAGGGAAGTCGAACTTCTCCTTGTTTCGAACGGGCAAGTCAAACATTATTGTTTGATTCGAAGCATGCGTCGGCTTCTCGGTGACGTAACGCGGTACCAACACGCGACATATTACTGCCGGTGGTGCCTTAAACGAAGCGCGGGTGTAAACGCGAAACAAAACCACGAGGAAAACATAAGGGACTGTAACGTTCACGATCCTCAACGCACTGCCATGCCTACCGACGAGCCTACTTTATCTTTCCGAAACTATGGGTGGCGACAAATGGTTCCTTACTTAATTATAGCCGATTTCGAGGCTGTAATGCCTAAGGTATCTACCTGTTTACCCGACGATTCGTTAACATCAACAACGACCCTGGCCTGGCATATAACTTGTGGATTTTCATACGTAGTCGTAAACCCAAGCGGTGAGCGTATTTTGTTTAATCATGTTTATCAATTTATTCATTATTTACAAGGTAACTGATTATTTTATAAATTAGGCGAAACATCGGAACCCGTAGTTTACCGAGGACCCGACGCGGCTTCCAAATTTTTGGAATCTATGATGGCGGAGGAGGATATCATATCCGAGAAGTTAAAGGAGAATATTCCGATGATGCTTTCTCCGGAGCAGGAACGGTCTTTCCTCGAAGCGACAACATGCTACGTCTGCGAAGAGCGGTTTTGTGACGAATTGAGCAAAGTGGTTAAAACGAGGGATCATGACCACTACTCGGGAGAGTATCGAAGTGCGGCCTGTCAAAGGTGTAACTTGCAATTAAAGGCACCCAAATACATTCCATGCGTTTTCCATAATCTGAGCAGGTCAATATTGTAGATGATTTCGTGTATATATTTATTTGGCTAGAATACTAATATTATATTTTTACCCCTCTCAGATATGATCTACATCTGATTATGGAGACAATCGGGACGATAAAAGATAAGAGAATCGACTGTATCCCAACCAACGAAGAAACTTACATTTCTCTTACGTTGGGAAAAATTCGATTCATTGACAGTGTTAGGTTCCTCCCAGCTTCCCTGGAAACGCTAGTCAGCAACTTAGCGAATGGGGGTCCTGAGAATTTCAGAATCTTACGCGCCCACTTCAACCCGGAAGCAGTTTCCCTCCTACTTCGTAAGGGTGTGTACCCTTACGATTACATGGACGGAGTAGAAAGATTCCAGGAAACCCGACTACCACCTAAAGAGGCTTTTTACAACATTCTAACCGAGGAGCACGTGTCGAACGAATACTACCAGCACGCTCAAAACGTCTGGGAGGCTTTTAAAATAGAAAATCTCGGTACGATAAAATATTGCTTAATAGATAGTTGGAAAAAAATATATGTTTAAATAAACGTTTACCTCATAGGACAGTATAACGACGTGTACGTAAAGACCGACGTACTTCTGCTCGCCGACGTTTTTCAAAACTTTCGCGGGATGTGTTCCAGCTATTACAACATAGACCCGGCTCATAGTTTTTCCGGTCCCGGATTTTCTTGGCAGGCAGCGTTGAGTATGACCAAAGTCCGACTCGACCTGTTGGTGGATGAAAATATGTACCTGTTCCTCGAGAAAGGGATTTTTGGTGGCACGAGTTTGATTTCGCACCGTTTCGCGAGAGCGAACAACAAATATTTGGACAACTACGACCCGACCATACCCAGTAGTTACATATGCTATCTTGGTAAGAAATTTCCACATTACTTTTTTCGTTATTTTACCATGTTCAATATGTAATAACCTGTATCTTCCTTTCAATTGCATACTGTAATAATCTTTATGGATCCGTGATGTGTGAGGCGCTACCTACGCGACGCTTTGAGTGGATAGAACCGTCGGTAAAGAGTCAACAGGAAATTCTGAGCTGCGACGATGATCGGATTTATCGTCGAAGCGGACTTGGAATATCCCGCCGCTCTACACGACGAGCATAACTGCTACCCCCTAGCACCCGAGTCTATGACTATCAAACCTGAGGCGTTATCCCCTTACTCGAGGGGATTACTGAAAACACTAAAGATTCCCGAAAAGGAAAGTTTACCCAAACTCGTTCCAAACCTTAGCGATAAGGAGCGTTACGTCGTGCATTACCGCAACTTGAACTATTATGTTTCGAAAGGGCTCAAAATTACCAAAATTCACAGAATTTTGAAGTTCGAGCAGAGCGCTTGGCTAAAGCCCTATATCGATTTTAACACCGAGAAGCGGAAGAATGCGGTTAACACCTTTGAGCGGGAATTTTTCAAGTTTCTTAACAACTCCGTTTTTGGTAAAAAAAACCTGTAGATTTAAAAAAAACAATCAATAGAAAATACGTTTTCTTTAATATTTTCCCTCTCTCTCTCTCCCCATAGGCAAAACCATGGAAAATTTGCGAAATCGCATACATTTCCAACTTGTCACGACGGAGAAAAAGGCCGTAAAGGCGGCAAGCTCCCCAGCTTTCACCAGATTCGTTCTTTTCAAAAACGATCTCGTTGGCATACACTCTGTCAAGAAAAAGCTGGTTTTGAACCGCCCAATTTACACGGGTTTCGCTATCTTGGAATTGTCCAAGTTGCTGATGTACCGGTTTCATTACGACGTGATAAGGCGAGAGTACGGTGATAAGTCGAAACTTCTCTTCACCGATACTGGTACGTATAAATCAAACGCTCATTGGCTATTACGACAAATATTATATCTTTTTTTTTCATTATTTTTTCTACAGACAGCCTCACGTATCACATTGATACCGAAAACATGTACGAGGACTTTGGTCGGCAAAAGGAAATGTTCGATTTTTCGGGGTATCCGAAAGATCATTTCCTTTACGACGAAAGTAACAAGAAGAAATTGGGCAAGTTCAAAGATGAGCTCAACTCTTTCCCAATATTAGAATTTTGGGGATTAAGACCAAAACTCTACAGTTTGCTGTCAACGAAAGGAGAAAAAAAGGCGTGCAAAGGCGTTTGCAAAACTGTCGTACGTAAACGTGTGCGTCACGATCAGTACCGGGATTGTCTGCTGAATCGGAAACTGACGGTTGAGCAGATGACCCGGATCACGAGCAAGAAACACGAACTGAGCACAGTTCGTCAACATAAAATGTGTTTAAATCCGGCAGACGATAAACGTTTTATATTGGAAGACGGAATTTCCACACTTTCCCACGGCCATTATGCGACCAAAAATGTTATGTAAGGGTGTAACCGCGCCCGCGCCTCACCCGGGGCCCGCGTCCCCGACCGCGCCTCGCCCGTGGCCCGCGTCCGCGACCGCGTCCCCGTCGACGTCTGAAATGTGTAATCTTCGTAAGTGAAAGTAATTTAAACAAATAATGTATTAAACCAAATTTATTGAGTATTTTTTTAACATAAATTCTGTAATCATATTATCGTTTTCATTTTTGTTTACAGAAAATCTTTGTAAAATATTGAACATTTTTATTCCTTTACATATATAAATTGAAAAATAAACACAGTATCCATCGCATGTTTTACTCGTATTTCCTTGTAACTGTTAAGAACTGTACGTTACAGTTAAACTGTTTCGCTCTACGAAATCGTTAAATGGAAACAAGTCGCAACTGTTTCCGAAGCTCTCAAAGAACGTCGTATTTAGTTTTCTCGAAATGTATATAACGCACCTGAAATTTAAAAATTTATAAATATATATATATATATATATATATATATATATATATATATATATATATATGTGTAAATATTTATCCCCAGATAAATTTTCGCTTTAACGTTGCGTACCAATGAATCCCTTCGCCCTTTGAAGTATCGGTGTTGACGATAAATAGAGCGGGAAACGTTTTCACGATCTTGGGAAGTTTGTCGGCGGCAAAAACCCCTTTAAACAGGTTCTTGGTGAATGGATCGCGACTCAATATTATTTGGAGTTGTTGAGAATTAATATCTATGAACTTTGATCGAATAAAACCGTTCTGTTTTTATCGATTTCAACCATAGATTGGTATTTGGAATAGTAAATGACACTGATCGTTGACGGTAACGCCTCCGCGAATATTAATTCGAGTCGCACGCTTCCGTTTTTGTTCAGGTTAAAGCAGTCGGCCGAGCTTCCGTTAAGGTCTGGGGTTAGGTCATAGGCAAAAAGGGTGTTGCCCTCGGCGAATTCGTCCCGGTCAATAAAATTACCCTCGTCTATGTTCCACTAATCCGTCTGAAGAAAGAGGTTGGCGTACGATCGCATGTACAATTTATCCTTGAAATTTGGGTTTAATGGCTTAGCGGGAATACTGGCACCGTCCAGGTAGAGTCCGATTTGACTCAGTGAGAAATTTTTGAAGTTGAAGGGTGACAATGTGTAGTCTCCCAAAAACGCATTCTGGTCGACCAAAGCGATTACAACTTTCGTAGGAATCTGCCCGTTGTATAAATTGTCTTTGACGCATATCTTGTTTCCTCGAGATATCGAGAATGAATTACATTCCGTGCGGGTAATAGGGTATTTCATGTTAGCCATTTCCAGTGTTTTGCCGTGCGATATCATAATCTCCGGTGTCAGTTTGATTTTCCTGATAAAGATTGACGCGTGCGTAAAAACGACTTTACATTTCATTCCATCGGTGTGTAAACAAAATTCGTTCGGACTTTTGATAAACTTGAAATTAACGTCGACCAAGTTAGGAATAAAACGAGACTGCTGACTAATATCGGCTCGTACAACTCCTAGCATGTCGATAAAGCCTTCTTGCGCGAATTTAGCTCTTTGTTTAAATCCTCCGTTTTTGAAAAACGCGTCAAATTTCCCGGCTTTTTCTTTATAGTATAACGAAGCTGTCAAGAAACTCTCTATGGCGGGTCCTCCGAATGTCAAGAGAGTTTGAATCATACTCTTATACGGATACTGTTGAGCGCATGACGTAACCGTTCTGTCACCCAAAGACACGTGAACTTCACTAAAGAGACTGTTCAAAAATAAGTTTTCCGGCGCCACTTTATCCGCTGCCGTTGTTACTTTTCCAGTGGCGTCTCGTACTTCGGCCTGAGGAAAAGACCCGTCCGGTTTTACAATTTTCACTTGAACTTGGAGTAATGTGCTTTTTAAATCGATATAAGTTTCCGAATTGCCGGCAATATTGAAGATTATCGTTTGGTTTTCATTAACATTCGAAGTTGGGTTATATTCGACCCACTGGCTTCCAATTATTCCGGTTTGAGTGTACGGTACGTGGAATAGATCAAGCTCCGAGCTAATGCTCCTTTGCGAGCTAGGGTGTGCGAGCGACATTATGAGAAAATATCACGCTGTAGCGGAGACGAAATCTTCTTCTTCCTGGTTCGAACCGAACTGATGATAGGTTTCGCTTTGCGTTTCCTTTTACGGCCATTCCCAGTCAGTTTCGTCACTTCTTCAGCGGCTCTTTTCAAAGCTTCCTTCCCCGCTTCTTTCCCCCGGCTTTTTAAAGATTCTCGAAGGGAAACGCCACTTGATACATCCGAAGCGACTTTTGCCCCGGCATTTAAAAATTTTCTCCCTAGGAATGAAGCCCCCTTTTTAAAAATAGGTATGGCCGATCGAAATGCCGAAGCCAATATATTTCCAAGCCCGTATACTCTTTGTACCGCCACTCCTCTATATACCGGGATCGATCCATGTCCAATTTGATTCAAGTAGTAGTTTTCATAGTCGCTGACGGAAACGCGATATAAGTTTTGCGGAGGCATGTTTCGTCTTTGGCTCCCTCGTCGTAAATGAAGAAATAATTGATCTCTCACTGGTTTTTATAAGGGCGTCCAAGTCCTTCGAGGTCTAAAATGTAAAGTGACGTGAACTTTCCCCCGTTCAAAGTGTACCGGTTGCCCCATTTCGCTCATAATATTAACTTCGATCGTTTGGAAATTATTGCTCGCGATGGGCATATAATGGGGTCTAGAAAACTCCTTCTCAACGGTATCCTCGTCTTTTCCTTGGATACTTAGAATTCTTAAAAGCGGAACATCCGAGTCTCCGACCGAACGGCTTTGTATTATATCCGAGTATACGAACAAGGAATGCAAGCCTGCGTCCATGTCGCAAGTGAAGGGCGCCGTCATCGAAGTGACTACGTTAACGTCTTTACCCGACGTCCTCGTGAATCCCAAAATTAAGGCGATTTCGTGAGGGATATAAAGTTGGTTCCCTTCTTTCAATTCAACTACAACTCGTCGATTAGGTTTGCTGTAATAAAACTCGAGCCGTGAGTTGATTGTTTGTCCATAATCGTCAAATGACATTATACGAAGTAATTCTTCCGCCGAGCCGTAATAACCCGGAGGTATAAGTATGTTGATATCGTAAGATTCTGCTTCGAGATCTCTTTTAACCAATTTATTTTTGTTGTTCCCTTGTTCACCAGACTCCCCGTTTGACGCAACGGAGGGGATAATTAAGGAAATGTCGCGCTTTGGATCATTGAATTCTATTTTAACAACGTTCTCGGGGATTTTTTCGTGTTTTTTTATTTCCCCCCTGGCTGACTCTTTAATCTTCTTATGTTTTGGTTCCACGGAAATCTCGGATGCAAATCTAGTTTCCCAAAGACGTACTATACACTCTTCCGTAACGTTATTCCACGTCCTTGGATAGCTGACTTCAGCGAGTCCTACTTCGTAAGGCCCTTCGAGCTTTATAGGTTCGGGTAAATACGTTCTGTACTTGCTTATAGTGTTGTTTTGGAAATAGCGCATGGATGAACCCGACGGTAACGTTATGTAGAAACTCATAGTACTTCGATTTCTCGCACCCAGGAATCGAAATCGGAACTGTATCCTTTCCAACGCACCAGAAATTCTTTCGTCCCGTCTGGATTGGTTCGCTTTCGTATCACTCTTTCAATTTTAAATTTACAGTTTTTGAGGTCCTTCCCGATTTTCTGTATTTCTTGTTCGTAGAACACTCCTAAAATGATTTCGGAGTTTAAGGTCTCCAGCTTATATACCGGCGGATCTCGCGGGATTAGTTGAGCTACTTTGAATATTTCCTCAGTATAGTTGGCTTTATAGCCCTTTTCGAAGGTCGTTTTATTTTTACTGATTCGAACCAAGTCGCCAATCGCGAAAGAGTACGTGACGGGTGGTGAAAAATTAACTTTCCCGTATAGGTTCTTCCACACCTCCTTCGAATTTCCATTCGTTACTTCAACGGGTTTGCATTTTATGGACCTATGGTAGTTGTTGTTATACGCATCCAATAATTCCGGTAATACGTCCATATATTTATGCGTGTCGTGTTGCGTGAAATAACGGTACATGCGAGATTTAAATGTGCGATTAAATCTTTCGATAACGCTACTCTTGATTTCGGAGTGCGTCGCGAAAAACCTAATCCCCTTTCGTTTTAATTCACGTTGCACTTCTTTGCATAGAAACTCGTTGCCGTGATCCGTTTGCACAACCTTTGGTTTTCGACCCGATTTCAATATAGACTTTAACGCAGTCACCATCGTCGCCCCCTTCTTGTTTTTGGTCGCGACAGCAAAAGCGTATTTACTGAATACGTCAATACAGCACAAGAGGTATCGGTAACCTTTATTGTGACTTTTGATGTCCTGCAGGTCTGCCAAATCAAGTTGCCATTGCTCGTCTATTCCGTATACTATAGTCTTGTTCCTTCTGAAATGGTATCTCGCGGGCTTATGCAACGTATACGTATCCTGTTTCTTTAAAAACTCTTGAACGTCTTTTAGAGACGCCCGAATTCCAGCCGTTCGAGCTGCACGATAAAGTCCCCGAACGCCACCGTAGCTACCTGGATTTTTTACGTCGAAGTATATTTTTTCGAGATTATCCATGCCTCGTGGAGTTAATAATATTATGTTCGTAATACCAGTACGCGAAATCAAATAGTTCAATAACTAAAACTATTACCAGTAATAAGCAAGCTGTAATAGCTTTGGGAGATTTTAAATATGATACGGATAAAGCCGGCAGCAATCCAGTCGGAGACGTATCGCTGTGTCCGTCCATGATGATTTGTAAATAGTAAGTGAAAGAAACGACAAAAAAATATTGATTTATATTCTTTATTTCAATGACATCCAGTTTTCATACAAAAGCGAACTATCCCTAGATTCAGGAACAACATTAATAGACTTTTCGTCTAACAATTCCTTTTCGTTATCGCTATTAAGGTGTACATTATCAAAATGTGACTTGAAAGGGAACTTATTTTTTATAAAAGATTTGGGAACATAATCATTTTCAAGCAATTCGTAAAAATAATTGATCCCTACAACATCATACTTTGGTTTAATTTTATGTCCTTTAACAGTTTCGTGTAAAATGTCCATTATATTAGAGCCCGCGATGGGACGACCTTTATACATAAGTTCACCATTCGGTGACCATTCAATTTTGCTATTACTTCCAATCCACTTGTACAAAGCAACAGCGGCCTTAAGATGCGAAACGGGAATTACAAGGGCTATTTCCGAATACCAATCCTTCTTTTTTGGTGGCTCAAATGTATTCTTCTTTTTAGTTCTTTGATTAATAGTACGTTGCAACAAATGGTTATACAAGTCCACTTTTTGTGATTGAATAAGTTTCTGATTATTTAAAACTGTCGTCGTATCCAGATTTTCGTCAACTTTCGGCTGCGATAAACGTCCTCAGGGACCAGAATCATTTTTCTAGCCATTTTTGATAGCACTACTGATGGCCGCACCAGCCGCGCTGCTCACCAGAGATAGAAGAGGCGCTAACAGTAACGGAAGAAAACCAACCTTCTGTATGAGAATCCTTCTTCGTTTTAACACGGTATTTGGTTGTGATATTTTTCGCAGTGTTTGACGGTGTTTCTTCAGCCGCTTTCTCTGATCATGTGAGAGTTTGACGTTCCCACGCAGTACATTTATACAACATTCCACAATCGCCTTGATTGCGTCACTGTTAGCGTGTTTGATAGCTGAATTTCTCTAACACACGTTACAAGTAGTCAGGTACTTCAAAAAATCACTATGTTGGTGAACTCTTTTCATTTTGGCACGAAAGCGGCAACTTCTTCCCCTGGTATCAGTCCAGTTCGCAATCTATGCTCATCTGACGTGGTCGGTTTCAAATCTACCCATAAATACCCGTAGTTTCGAGCAATGGCCTGGTGAAAGGCATCGATGACGTATTTGCTGTTGGTGGGGAAAATCTGTTTCGCCAAATGAATGATCGCCGACTTGTCACGTGGGGATTTAAAAATGATGAAATAGTGGGCGTTTAAATTCAAAGTTCTAATTTCTTTTCCTGGGTAATACAAATTTTGCATTAATATGAAGACAGATGTATTTTTATGGTGAGACCCGCGAATAAACAAATTTGTGACCTCTTTATTATTTGCGATTTCACAAAGCAAATCGTCTAGAATGACAAAGTTCTTAACATTTGGGTCTAAGATTTTCACGTCCTCATGAAATTCAACCCCAGGCGTATGTTCTAATATCGAATTAAACAGTTTCGGTTGATACTTCGTATAGCAATATATTATCCTCTCGGGTGGGGGAGATATGCACACATCTTTATATTTGATAAGGTTCGCGACAAAGAAAATCTTTCCAGATTGAGTCGCCCCGGAGATAAGCCCATTAAAAGGATGTTGTAGGTTGAACTCCATTTTAATGACTGACACGTTTTAGCAATACGAAGATACTTTTATTTACAAATATGGTTTCACAGTACACACGATACGGGCAGTCATACATTTACAAAACTCTTCACTTAAAAATGTATTAGAAGTAAACAATTTATACACTTCGATAAAATCTAGATTATTTACAGCGTCATCAAAGATCATCGCAACGCGCATTTCCCAGCTGTTGAGACAGTCATGCTCCGTCTGTGAAGGATGTTCCACCTCGCATCCATAACAGCATTTACGGATACCTTTGCGTAATTGTTCGATAATGCAGTCTTTTAAAAGTTCGTTAATTCGCTTCGCCTCGCTCAGGTAGTTCTGAAACAGTTCCTTGACATGATAGTATCCGACAGCAAATCCCTTCCTGGAAGGAAAGAACTGGCCGTACTTGTCTCCAGTTCCACAATACATTTCTCGGATGTCTAAGATCTTACGGTCCTGGTACGTTCTTAATTCCACACGTCGAGTCTTCGATCCCGCGAAAACCCACATTGACCCCGGGCTATCATCGTTCTCGAAGTAGGACAAAATTTATTCTTTTTTGAGACATAGTTCATCAAACTCGGCGGGTTCTAAGACTATCCCTGTCGTACTGTCCCGCAACCCTAGACGTACTCCGAGCTTAGGCGTAATCTCCACAAATTTCTCGGACGAAAGTGGGAACAAAAGTATGGCTGCCATTCTAGAATACGAAAAGTAATTTTAAACACATTTTTTAATTGATTTTTTTTGAAAAAAGTATACTTACATAGCGTTTGATCGACTTGTAGTTGTTGTTTTTTTGTACTTCTTATGACGCTCCGAGCTGCTTCATACTATAGAAAGATGGTTTGTGGTTGATACTCGCGGATAGTTATAGTTGTTTGCGACGTCATATTTACAGAGTTATCTCGCCACGTCACGATAATTTCACCCAATCAGAACGTCCGGTTCTAGCACCCCGTGCTTAAACCGGTATGATCCCCTTGCGCCCTCTCTTGCGCCCTCTCGCCCATTTGCACCCCTGTGCTTAAACCGGTATTCTTCTACTACTTATATAGCCTTTCAAGTAAAGTTTATTCCAAGAATCTTCATGTTTTTCAGGGAAACGCATTTGAACAGTTTGTTTAATCGCTGAATTGATAAGGAGCCGTTTAAACCGACTGAGACGTCCCTCCGCTGTCCATAACTTCGCCTGCTGCCCCGTGAGTGGTTGGCAGTGAACGTGACCTAATAACCACTGTTTGAGTTTTTTTTCTGGCTATGATGAAAAAGAGCGAGAGACTTCGTTTGCGATAACTTGTTTGGAGCGCTGTCAGTGGCTGCCATTGAACCAGGCAACTTTTGTCCAAGCCGTAAGTCGCTCCTTCGTTTGTAAATTCAGTGGCTGCCAGTGAACGCGTTGCTCCTTCGTATGTAATTTCAGCGGCTGCCAGTGAACGCGTTGCTCCTTCGTATGTAATTTCAGCGGCTGACAGTGAACGCGTCGCTCTTTCGTATGTAATTTCAGCGGCTGCCGGTGAAGGCGTCGCTCTTTCGTTTGTAATTTCAGCGGCTGCCAGTGAACCACGCGACCCTTCGTTCGCTTCCTAAGCGGGTGACAGTTATCGCTTCGCCTCTTCGTTCGCGCCGTAAGCGGCTGCCAGTGAGCGTGATCTCTTTTCGTTGGGGCCCTAAGCGAAGCGCTTCTTAGCCTAGGATGGTTTGCTTGCCGTAGTGAGAACAATTATGGCCAGTGCGAAATTCATCTGTCTCAGATTGAACGAGATCTCTCTTCTATATGCATAATCAACTCTACGTTTTCAATAGTTCATTCCAAAAGTGAGCGAGTTTTTCCGGCTTGAGCGCTCACGTTATTAAACTGAAAATATGATTTGGCCCAGATCTGGGTAATTTAATTTCGTAGGATAAAAAATGCGAATTTTTTAAAAAAAAAAGAAATAGTCATTTTATTTATCTACTTACGAACAAAATATATAAGTACGTTTCGAAAATACCACCTTCGGCTGCGATGCAGGCTTGGGCGCGAACAATCATATTGTCGAAGGCGGCTTGAATCATTTCTGGGGTTACTTCCCGGCAAGTGCTTACAATTCGTTGACGCAGCTCTTCAAGGGTCTCAACCAGAGTGGCGTACACCTTGTCCTTGACGAAACCACAAAGAAAGAAATCCAACGGTGTCAGATCTGGCGACCTTGCTGGCCAGTGTACGGGACCGTTGCTCCCTATCCATCGTTGTGGAAATTCGTTGTTTAGGTATTCTCTCACGGCTCTGTGTTAATGAGGCGGGCCACCATCTCTGGCCATTTAGATTTTGCGGTAAGAATACTGGACCAATTAACCGGTTTCCAACAAGACCAATCAAACTTTTTCAAGACGTATTTTGGCAGTGAAAAAGACGTCTATTTTTTTCGAGCCAACGTTATTTGTACGTCTTAGGTGACGCTCTACAATTTTCTCATTGATAATTTTCTTATAGCACCTAGCGGTTAAAATTTATATTTTCAAAAAACGGCAAAATATTTTTGATTTAGATGCAATATTGGTAGTAAGTGTCCCCCGGCACGTAAAATGTACAGTACAAATTTAAATTTTCTAGAAAACATAGTTTTTGAAATAAAATCACTTTTTTGAGCAAAAAAATAACCTCTTGTTTTAAATTTCGAAATAGAACATCTGAATATTTTATATTATGTACTGATTTTTAATTTATTCAGGGCCGTTTTTATACTTTTGCCGCCCAAAAATCTTCCACCCTTTTATTTATACAAAATCGTATTTCGGTTCTGTGCAATATTGAAACAACAGCCACCATTAAGCGATTACCGTCCTGGGGTTAAGTCTCCATTCTAACCTGATGCTTAAGGAGTCCCTATATTTATCAATTAAAAAGAATTTCGAGAAAAGAAAAGAAGAAATAATAAATGTTTAACTAAATAAATCAACAAGTGGAACTATTTGCACTGTTTTGCCCAACTTGTTTAAATGGAAAACGATGCCTTTAAAATTAAGTCAGTGGCGACTTTTAGCAACAACAAGGGTAAACTTTTCCTCGTTATTCAGTTTCGAAGTTGTTCAGTTTCCACCTTATTCAACGTCTCCATCGCAAAGGACGGTCGGTTGAATTGATACCTTACGACTAACGGTCAATACCGGCCTATTTTCGGTGAGAAGGTCGCTTCGCGTTCGGCTCTAGCCATCTGTGTTTGGTCTGCCTATCGTCGCTTCTCGAAATCTCCTCCTCTCCCATGACGGCCAATGATCATGCCACATGGTGGAGAGATCCACAGTATCAGGGATATATGGTCGTGTTACAAATTCCATAAACCAGCGAATGCACCGATAGGTCAAACTTCCATCTACCCATGACGAACTTAAAGAAACATCTTTGGTATCTTCAAGAAGACCAAGCTTTCTGTTGTCATCGGATGCATCGACTGCACCCACATACCTATAGATAATCCATCTGGTTCCGGTGCCGACGTTTACTTGAACTGCAAATAACGCTATTCAATCAACGTCTAAAAATTTAATTTAAACCAAAAATTGCAATTAATTGTAAATTTATGGATATTGAAATATTCTTAATTCAAAAAGGGCGCCTAGCTTTTTGAAGTTAGTTTTGTCTAATGTGCAACAAACCTTGGGTATATGGAGGCGTCTTATTATGTCAAAAAAAACAGCTGGTTGAGTGTTAAAAAAACAATAGCTGTAATTGGTACATGGTAAACAATAAATTTATGAAATGGTTTCAAAAAAGGAAAATAAGTAAATTACGAGTATGAAAAGACGGAAAAATATTTGTCTGGCAAATTATAATTTGTATTAATGTGTAGAGGAAAATGTTGCTATGAGACTAATATAGTAGTGAATTCAGAACCCATAATCAGTTGGGTGTGTAAATGAGGGGGCCCTAAATGGGTTGGAGTGTGCAATAACTGGTGGCTTTACCGGCTCTTGTAACCCATAAGGGCGGTGGCGCACTGGGATATGTTAGATCTGATCAAATGGTCCTATCTCCACCTCCAACTTCGGTCAGGTTTGGGCTGGATACTGAACTTCGGTTCAGGCTAACGGAGAGGTTCCAGGCAAACTGGTCGCCTCGGCGGATGGGGTAGCCTGCTGTGGGGCGGCGAGCCTCCGTATGAAGGCACGGCGGACCCATCTCCCGGCCTTTGGACTCCCACCGGGATCTCCGGTGCCAGCTGTGCCAGGTTATGCGGGCTGCTGTGTGCTCGTTGTTCCCCTTTAGGAGCTCTCTCCAAAGGGTTTGGCTCCTTACCTTCATAGGTAGGGTGTCGACTGGAGTTGCTATAGCACCCATTGTAAATCCCACTGCTGTGTGCGAAGTGGGGATTGGTCCACCCATTGCTGCACCTTCTGCTGGGTTGAGTGGCTTGCGTCAAAGGTGAGACCATCAGTAGTATGGTACTGCTAGCCATGCTGGATTTGTCACCTGTCTGGGCTAGGGGGACGCTGGCGTAGGGCACTATGATGACAGGCCTCCGGTGGTATGGTCTCTGTTACTAGGTACACCGGGCTATAAATTCTGACACACTGTGTAAATGAGGGTGTTAAACCCAAAAGGTATGGCCTGTAAAATAGAGCCAGTAGACTCAATAAGCTTACGCTCTAAAATTAACCTCCACTTTTAAAATAATTGGCCCGGGATTACTCGCTTAACTTTCGGGGTTAGCGGATCCATGTATAAGGTAAAATAGCTGTAGTTGTCTAGGGGATTTTATAGTTATGTTAAAAGTTAATAATAAAGAAACAGTAGTTAAAGGGTTGCCAAATACAATGAAACATATAATGAACAAATCGATAAAAAGAAAAATCAGTTAGACGGATATAATAATTTAGGGGTGATTCAATTTTAAGCCATCACTGTGGCGTATGCACACTTAGATTAAGAATATTAAATATTATTTTAAAGTTAGGAAATAAAAATTATACAGCGCTTTAGGAGTGTTAAATCAGTGATGAATTCCCATATATGAGCGGAAATAATCGAATGGTTACAATGTATCAGTTATAGAAACTTTATACGAGACATTTCAAATAACTTGGTTTCGCACTAATTACGAGCTGGGTTGATTGTTCTCCAAAATAAATTAAGTGGTACTTATGTTTGTTTGTTGCGTTGGAGCTAAAGACTTCCTCCTTCGTAGCGGTGAATAATCGCTAGTTGAGGTTGAAGCCTTGTTAAGACGATCATTGGACCATTAGGTGTTGTTGCACTTTCATCTGGCTCACGGTGTTATTTTTATAGTATCAATCTTTAAGAACTGACCCGCGGCCGTTTTTACTGGAGTACCTTAGCTAGGGCAGCTACTGCTCATGGTGTCCGGACTTAGAATGTCCTAATTCGAGTTGGACTCCTTCGTCCACGACTTGGTTTTTGAAAAAACGTCACTTAAGGGTTTTCCTTTTAGGAAAAATACCAAACTCCTCGTTCACAAACAATACGCGCACCTCTTAGAAGTAACCTAGTCGATTACAATACAAACGACCTTGACAATGGTCGGTTGAAAGAAAAATAATTACTATATTTAGGTTGGCAACCATCGTTCTTCAGTTTCTTAGAAAAAGGGGGGGGGGCATTTTAAGATATTTCCACTGTTACAAGTAGGAATAACCAATCCCGAAAAGAGAAGCGAGCATCCTCTAAAGCGGAACTCGAGCAAAGGACTCTGGCCAGGGGGTCCTAACACTCGTGAAGCGTACAAGTGACATGGTTTCCCGGAATCCCCCAATTTCCTCCAGGCCTACGTGACCAGCGCGCACACCTACACTGTTAAAAATTACTGTAGCTTCCTGTTAAATTCCAGTACCAACTTTTACCGTTAGAGTTACTAGATAGTTGCTGTACACAACAGCTCTAGTCCTGTTCGTCGATTAACCGTTAAATTAAAAGTAAATTTTCGGTAATACCGTGTAACCGACGGCTTGAGCCCGCCATCTTGTGGAGGTTGCAGTTTTCACTAGGTTCAAAGAGTAACGGCTTTGCCGTCGTGCAATTGTAGAAGATCGTATCTCGGCACACAAATTATCATCAAATACTTATACAAAATAGCATTTTAAATTCATTATTTTAAAGTAATAATTAAGTTAATAAAGGGGAAATTTAAGTTAAGTAGATATTTGTATTGTATATTTGGTCAAGAATGTATTTATTTTTTCTTGATTTGGTATAAACAAATCGCCTAGGCTTAACTCAATAACGCGTCAATTTTTAAATCATCCCGTTAAACGCGATAATTTAAAACTTTTGTACCTAACAGTAATTAAAGTATTACCACTTGGTATCACTTCAAAACAACCTTGGTTACCTTGCCCAAGTCTGAATAAAAATAGTGTAAAATATTTTTGGGTTCAATAATTATGATTCTGAGTGATAAATTGGTTTATATTATAGTTATCACTTTGAAGGAAAAAAGCAGGTAAAAAAACACTTAGCCAACTTAATACTGTAATATTCAAATATTTCACCCAGAATCTCAATTATTGAAACTAAAAATATTTAGCATAGCTATTTTATTATTACCCTAGTCAGGCTTAGGGAAGGTTGTTTTAAGTTATGATTCAAATGAATTTGTAAATAAATTGCTTAAGCTTTTAAATATATTATAAACGAAGATGGATACCAAAATTTCCAACTCAAATTTAATAAAAGCTTGATAAATTAATTTTGTTCGCTCGTTAACATATTCAGTGGGTGAGCACAAGACTTATAAAGCTTATTAAAGGCAACTTCACTTCAATTTCGCTCTGAAAACACTGAAGCTTCCATCAGTCCAGTAACGTTAACAAATTTTTTCATCAGGTCAATTGAACCAAAAACATTTTCTACGTTATTAGTACACTGCACAGCTATTCTAACTTGAACCTGGTTTTTTAATGCTTGTTAAATTAGAATTGAATAGATAAATTACTTTAGCTTTTATTTAAAGGGACTGGCAAGAGGGGAACATTTTTGAATTTAAAAAACGTCATAGTGACGTCTCTAGTGGGAGAAATGGCGAGGTTTAGGAACTATTTCTTGTGTACGTCACGCGATAGCGTACAGAAAGAAAATGCGAAAAACGGCGTTCGGATAGTTTAATTTTTGGGAATTCACGTGGTGCTAAAAGGATCGACCTAAGCCTTTTAAAACACGTGCGAGCGTTATGGAATTTTGCAAGAGCAAAAGCAATTGCTTATCTGAGAAAAGAATTTCTTGTGTTTGTAGAGTTGAAGGTAGAAATTGCACATCGCTGTGCCAATGCGGTAAAGATGGTGGTATTCAGTGCAATAATGGAAAATTACTTAATTTTGAAAATTGCGATCATGTTGAGCCATCAACATTAAATAAGGAACAAAAAACTAAAAGTAGACCTAAAAGCTTGAAGAAAAGACCTCATGGCAATCTTGATGTAAGTCTTATTTTTATAACGCATTCATATTGAAATTTCAAATTTACTTATTGAAAACTATCTTCCTAAGATATCCAAGATGCCCCGAGCAAAACTAGTAATGGTTTTGAATGCCATAGTAAAAGGTAACCCACAAATAAAGTTGCAAAACTATGTGGAAGGAGTGGAACCAGTAGATGTTGAGCAAACACCACTTGTGAAAATGGTTGAAAATACCCAGGATGTTTCATTCAATGGGAGTCCAGTTTCTCCAAATCCTCCTGAACCAGACGGAGATACAGATCATATTCCAGGGTGGTGTAATTGTGGTAAATGTAGGGATATGTCAACTCCAAAAGAAAGAGTTTTTTGCACTGCCCGAAGGTAAGCTAATTTTATATTTTTCTTAATGAATGATATTTCACCTTCACTACTCTATAGGAACACTGGTTGTATAACTGACGAGCCTTTTGAAATGTTAATTCTCAATCGTGCAGTTCTGCATATTATTATGGAAATTCGCCACGATGATGGCAACATACGTTATTTAGATAATAAGAAGTGCTATAGGCACTCTGCCTACAGGGCCTTTACAGCTTGGCATGTTGGTCTGTTGGGCAGAGGCAATCGTGAAATAGTTCCTTCTTGTGCCGTTGTCAAAATTAGACAGAGGTATCCTAGTGCAACTGGGCAATATACTGGTTGTAAAGAATCGGCTGCAAATTTCTTGAGAAGAATGAGAGGAGCCAGGGGTGGAAGGGGAGGTGGCCGCAGATAGCCATTTTAAAACACTACTAGCAAATTGGTTTTAGTTACTGATGTCAAATAAGTGAATAAAATTTTAATAAAATCATGTCATTCCTATTATTATTAGTATTTGTTGTTAGACTCATATTTTTCAAACAAATGGACCAATTCTCCATTTGGATTTTCAAGAGAAAACCTAGATTTCTCTTCTCGCAGTACAATCAGCTCCTGTTTAGAGGAAACAGATGCTGGCAATGATTTTTTAATTAAAACTAAATCATCAAACATATCACATTATTTTCTAACTATTTCTTTAGGGAGAGTTAATTTTAAAAGTTCTTCCGCTGGTTTCGTATTTTTTGCTACTTTCACTGGCACAGCCGTGCGTTTAGTGGTGGATTTATAGCATTTGACTTTATACTTATTTCAACGCAAACAAATTAGAATAAAACATGAAAATTACTAATAGTTTTACCTTAGGACTCCTTTTTTATCAGTAGCATGGGGGCGATTGACATTGGCGTTGTGGTCAAAACTGCCAATAGATTTCGGGCTATATAAGACTTGTAGCTGGAAAAATGATACATTAGATATGTATTAAAATAATTCGTAAAAGTTGCTTTTACCCAAATGGAAGTTTTTTCAATGCGTACGCTAAAATTACTGAATGAAAAGATTCCAGTGTACCAGTGTGTCTTTTAAAAAAAAACAGAGTGAATTTTTTTCACGAATAATAATAAGATAAAAAGAATGTACCTAAAGTTTTCATAAAAGTGAAAATCTTTTAAAAAAGTTTTGTCACAAATCATAGTACGAAGTTTTTGATAAGCAACACTCTCATACTCCAACCACTCTTTATCACGATATTCCTCGGCATCCAACTCTTCATGGGCACAACCACCGAGACCCCACTTGTGTTCATTGGTGACATGGTGCAGAGATGTTAACCAAAGTTTCTGAAATAGGTATTTTCAGTTAAATAATTAATAATTATTTTAAAATAATAAATTCACCTTCATTTTATCTTCATCCTGCTCGTAGTGTTCTGATGACCACCAGAAATGGGTGACAATATGGTCTATCCATGGCTCAATTGTCTGGCATCCTCGTTCTTTACTTATCTGGTAATGAAAATAAAAGGTAATGTATGCAAAGAAATTTCAAATTTACTACCGAAAAATATTTACTTTACTTAATCTTTTGGCGGCATGCCAAATGTCGTGAGAGTGTTTAATGTTAGGATACTTCTTCCCTGTTAAATCCAATTGTTAGAATTTTCACAAATGATATACTTAAAATGCACTTGATTTGGGAATGAGCATCTGTTACCACCTCAGCAATACTTTCTGGACAGTGGTTCTCCAATTTTTGTATCAACCTTCGAAAACAAAGAGGTTCCATGTCTACACTCTTATTTTCTGCTTCCCTTTTTTCAGCAAATTATATCGCAATAATTTTGTTAGTTCTGGTACAAACTGCTGTATACGTGCAGAATTTTGAGCAGAATCCCGGCGAATCATTACCTAGGCAAAGCAATGGTTATGATATAATCAGTATAAAGAATAACAATATGAAGAATTATAATTTTTCAAAGAACTTATTTACGTGCATCGCAGAAGATTATTAGTGGCTCCTTAATTTGGGAGAGTAATGTTATTTGCTGTGAATCCCAATATTGCAAAATGGCAGGATAGCAGGATTCTTCGTGATGATTGTATAGTAAAGTATGACTAATAATTTCCACTTCCGATTGAGAGATAAAGATTTGTAACTATTTGAAATATGAATTTTTATCATAATAAATCAATTTGAAAAAAGACAAAACAATTATTGTTCTTCAATTACCTACTTTGGAAAAAGAGCTGCCAGAATACAGTGCACATGATGCAAATTTCAGATTAAAATCAGTACTGACAGTAGTCCACAAACCTTTATGCGGATTTGGTTTTCTGTTACATTTCCACGAGATATGAAAGATTGCGCCTTTAAAATATTTCTTTATCGTAACTTTCCTTCCACAGTTATCAACATCACATGTTTTATTTATAGACGTCTCTACTAATGTAATTCATTTCTGTGTTTCGACAAAGCAGAGTGGTTTTAAATTTATGGACTCTTCATCAACATCAACAGGATCCAATATATTTAAAGATTCGTTAAGTTTAAAATTTGGATTGTTAGGGCTGCCATATGTAGCACTGAAATCACAAGATGCAAATAATTTATTTATAATCAGCAAAAGTACGATTTTATAGAATAATTTCTTTGAGATAAAACTGGAATTTAAATTTGGTGGTGTTGGTGGAACCGTGGGTACCTCATTTGATTTTTCTAGACTAGCATATAAAAGAAAAAAAAATAATTTGGGGTAAATGATATTACGAACCAACTACAATACACTTACATAACTGATTCAGATTCCAAAACTGTATTTCTCATTGAACTCTGGTCTTCCAAAATTATGGCCAATTTTTTTTCTTTACTTTGGCTATAAAGTTAAGGCATTAGAAGATAATTGTGTGCTTGGGAATTGACTGTAACATTGATTATTACTTACCTAACATTTTCACCATAAAGTCGTCTTTTTTTTGTGAGTTTACAGGTTTTCAGTACAGCTTTACTCACTTAGCGCTCTTTTAAGTCTTTGCCGAAAATCCGCAGTTTTAGGTGTGCTATTTTTTATTTATTTATATTACAGAAATGAAAAAGGTATTTCAAACTTCATTAACAACAAACAAATATATTACATTACAGAATAGGGACTTGGCAGTGCTACGTCACAGTTTTTTTTTCAATAGTTTTTATCGTGGGGAGAAAAATAATACCACAATTATGGCGGCCATGGCCAAAGCTACGGAGTGCCAAGTCTCTATTGAACAAATATTTTACTTCATACCTAGTGAAACGAGTATTTACACCAGGGCTTTGCAGTCCGATTCCATCCATATTTGTACTTCTTTCCAGAAACCTATAATAACGTGAAAACGAATATAAACTGAATGGGAAAATATAAATGCAGTGTTTTAAAATGACAACAACCCCCAAACTACTGTTTATATCAGTTGAATCAGCAATCGGAACATTTGATGTGCCATTTAGCGATAGAAAATCAATATGATTGGCTTCGCGCTTAATGGTTTTTTCTCGAGGAAGAATATTCCTATAATAA
Organism: Leiobunum rupestre; assembly: GCF_980474605.1. NCBI lineage: Eukaryota > Metazoa > Arthropoda > Arachnida > Opiliones > Sclerosomatidae > Leiobunum > Leiobunum rupestre. The sequence goes on along the minus strand of NC_143385.1, from coordinate 20,838,429 downwards.
TGTGAAAACTTTTATAAACTGAATTTGAAAATATTAATGCAGTGATATTAAATGACAACAAACCTTAAATTGCTGTCAGCAATCGGAACATGTGACGTGCCATTTAGCAAAAGGAAGTCAATTTGATCAGAAGAATCACCAATTACCTCGCACTGAATGTTTTTATCATGACGAAGAATATTCCTACTATGAGTTTCAATCTCATCACCCAAAGAACACTGAACTGACACATGTTTGCTATTTGCATAGCATTGTGTGGATTGATCATAAGTAACCAAATTTATATGATTGGCATTAGATTTAAGCGAATAACAATATGAGCAAAAGTTTTCATGAACAAAAATTAAGTGTTTACTAAATAAATCATTAGATCGGAATTCACGCTTTTTGGGCACATTGGCATGGTTTAAATCGTTGTTATGAATGAAATTAGCTGCAGATGTTCGAACATACAAAGAAGAATCGTCTTTATATCCAATGGGGAATTGGGGCCTTGGCGTAGTGGAATTTGGTGTATGGCCAACGCATATTTCGATCCATTTAGTTTTTAAGGTTTGGAAAATATCAAATGAACCTAATAAGCTTACTCTTGTTCTGTTGCTTTCAAGTAGTTTACGTTTATCGGAATCATTCATTGTATTATCCGGCTTTAGAATTAAAATATCCGCCACGGAATTTCCACGGAAAAAAGTACAACGCGGAACGTTCAACGATAAATCAGACGCCGCGCCGGTGACCTCCAACGCATCACGTGTCTTAGCGGTCCCTCTCCGATTTAAAAGAAAACCTTTCGTTTTGCCAACCCCCTTCTACTTTCTTCCCCTTTCACGTCATAACATCGGTTACTGTCGTCGCCCCTTGCCAGTCCCTTTAAATGATATAGATTGGATAAAAAAAATCTTATTTAAAAGCTGAAGTATATTTTTTTATTTAACGCCATCACTTTAAAAACAAAATTGCCCAAGTCTGATAAGCTGCGTTGGGTAATTTTTGATTCAATAATTGTAATTCTGGGAAAAAAATTGCATGTAATTAAGTTATCGCATTGAAAGAAGCTTCAGTGTTTTCATAGTGAAATGTAAGGGAAGCTGGCTTTAAATATAGTGGAAAATTATCTTTGTTATCCCATTGAGTATGGTAGCAGATGAAAAAAATAATAATTAGCCAAACTAATACTGTAATATATGCAAATTTTTCACTCAGAACCCAAAAAATGTTTAGCTATTTTATTATTACCCAACAGAGCTAGTCAGACTTAGGGAAGCTTGTTTAAAGATTAGTTAAAAATGAATTCGGAAAAAAAATTGCTTGAGCTTTAGTGTTTTCAGGGTGAAATTTAAGGGAAGTTGCCTTTAAATATAGTTGAAAATTATCTTTTGAAGTCTGTGTTCACCCATTGAATATGTTAGCAAGCTTTTATTAAATTTTATTTTGAAATTTTGGTATCCATCCTGTATAATTTATTTAATAGGTCAAGCATTTTTTTTCCAAATTCATTTTAATCACATCTTAAAACACGCTTCCGTAAGTCTGACTAGCTTTGTAGGGTAATAATACGGTTGCTAAATATTTTTTGGGTTGAACAATTGTGATTCTTAGTGAAAAATTTGCACATATTACAGTATTAGGTTCGTTAATTATTTTTATTCACCCGCTTCCATTCTCAACGGGTGAATATAGAATAACAAAGATAATTTTCCACTATATTTAAAGCCAACTTCCCTTACATTTCAGTATGAAAACACTGAAGCTTCTTTCAATGCGATAACTTTATTACATACAATTTTTTCCCCATAATTACTATTATTGAATCGAAAAAATATGTAACCACCTTAGAATTACCGAACACAGGTATTCAGACTTGGGCAAGGTTGTTTTTTAAGTGATAGTGTTCAATTAAAAAAATTTAATTCAGCTTTTAAATAAGATTTTTTTAGTATCCACCCTATATCATTTACATAAAATCTGAAATAATTAATTTTTTAATTCTAATTTTACCATCACTTAAAAAACTATATTGAAAGGCAACTTGCCTTAATTTTCACCCTGAAAACACTGAAGTTTCCTTCAATCCAATAACTTTAACATATGCAAATATTTCACTCGAAGCATCACATTAACAGAACTAAGAAATAATTATCACTGTTATTAGTACTCTACAAAGCTATTCAGACTTGCACAAAGTTTTTAAAATTATGGTTAAATAAGAATAAATAATAAATTATTTCAGGTTTTATGTATATGATATAGGGTAGATACAAAAAAAATCTTATTTAAAAGCTGAAGTAATTTTTTTTTAAATTGAACACCATCACTTAAAAACAACCTTGCCCAAGTCTGAATACCCGTGTTGGGTAGTTATGGTTAAATAAGAATAAATAATAAATTATTTCAGGTTTTATGTAAATGATATAGGGTAGATACAAAAAAAATCTTACTTAAAAGCTGAAGTAATTTTTTTTAAATTGAACACCATCACTTAAAAACAACCTTGCCCAAGTCTGAATACCCGTGTTGGGTAATTTTAAGGTGGTTACATATTTTTTTATCTTCAATAATTGTGATTCTTTAAAATTAAACTGCATATAATTAAGTTATTGCAGTGAAGGAAGTTTCAATGTTTTTACAGTTAAATGTAAGGGAAGTTGCCTTTAAATATAGTTAAAAATTATCTTTGTTAGTCTGTGTGACCATTGGGTATGGTAGAAGATGAAACATTTTATTTACCCAACTTATTACTGTAATATATGATTTTTTTTAACCCAGAACCACAAGTATTGGACCAAAAGATATTTAACCACTTTATTATTTTAAAAAGTTGGCGAAATGAAAATTTTACACCTGCTACCGTATTCAATGGGTGAACACTAACTTATGATGTCTATTTTCAGCTTCATTTAAAGGAAACTATTTTATTTCACTACGATAACTTTAATATATTCAATTTGTTTTGCCCTAAATCACAATTATTGAATCAAAAAATATTTAACCACCCTTTTATTACTTTACATAGTTATTCAGACTTTGGCAAAGTTGTTTTTAAGTGATGGTATTAAATTGAAAAAAAAAAACGGTCTAGCGTGTATACCACCAAAATTTCACTTATTTTACAATTTAATTTATTTTTTACACCTCTAAAAAACCACCTTGCCCAAGTCTTGAAGTAGGTGATTACATTTTCTTTATTCAATAAATGTGATCCTGGGTGAAATGTAAGAGATGTTGCCTTTAAATATCTTCAAAAATTATCTTTCTTAGTCTGTGGTCACCCATTGAGTAAGCTAAGAAAAAAATCCATTCAGCTCCCTTTTTAAAATGGAGTTTGAAATTTGGTTATCTATTTAAACCTTTTTTATTAAAAATAATTGCAGTTGTATTTTAATCACTACCGCTGAAAGAACCTGCCTAAAATCTTAATGACTATGCTTAATGTGCATATGTTTTTGGTTCAATAATTGTGATTTTGTCTGAAGAATTTCCAGTTATTAAAGTTATTATATTGTTTAGCTGCAGTACACTCATAGAAGACATTGAACACTGCTGAAGAGTTTAATTCAAATTGAAAAATATTTTGGCTGAATTTATTAAAATCAAGATTGAGAAATGGAAACGGCTGTATTCCAGGATTTGACTAAAGTTTCATCTCGAGTACCTCCATCAATGGCAATCAGACAAGAAAGCTGAAGCTGATAATTTCAAAAAACATCAATTTTTAAATTAAATTATAGGTCTATCTTTTTTTCTGCCTGTTACCCTTTAAATTTACTTCCCTGCCGCACAAATACCCTGGTGGTAGGCCAACGTTTCCTGCAGTTGGCCTACCACCAGGATATTTGTGTGGCAGGAAAGTAAATTTAAAGTGTGACAGGAAGAAGAAAACCTAACCCTTTAAGTATTAAATAGCAGAAAATTCACGTTTATATTTTAATTTCACCAAAATACAAGTGTTAACGAACGTTGACAGATTTTATTTTATTAATTGATTTGAAAATGTGAACTTTAAATTTTATAAATTGTATAAGTATTTTTAGTAAAAATAATCTTCTTGAGGTGTATGCGCTTTTTTATGTTTTAAAAATTTTGTTCACATAACCTGATTTTATTCAATTGCTGTATCATGTTTTTCAAATAAAAAAGTTCATCAATAATTTAGTTTTATCTATTTAAATTTAAAATTGCCATTCATGTACAATTATCATGTAGTAATTAATATTTGGAATTAATTTTGGGTAGGCCTATAGCACCAGTATAATTTTTGTGACAACAGGATAATAAAGTTCTATTGTTAAATTACCGTAAACGTAATGGGAAATTTCAAGTTGGAACAACAGCAATTTAAAATTTACTGTTAATGGTACTTTATATTTATCGTGTCTAGAACAGGTTTCTACTTGCGACGTTTACAGGAAAAAAAAAACCTGTAATTTTACAGGAATTTTCCTGGTAATTTTCTGCCAGGTAAATTCCTGTAAATTTTAACAGCAATTTTTAACAGTGAAGAAGAAACACGGGATACCCACAATCAATATCACCAAAAGCTAATAATAATAATAACAATAATAATAAAAAGTTTGGGGCCCATATTTTTCGTTACAATCGTCTTAGTCTTATAATATTCAGCAAGGCTAATACCCAAGTCATCTAGCGACTTATGATGCCTTAAAACAGGTGGCCGGGTTACAAAGCGTAGGAGGGTGTTATTTTGCAAGACCAATGATTTTATTTTGTTTCATTGTTAGAAATTCGAAGTTCAAAGTCTGTAGTGGGAACTGCTGTGATACCAGGAATAAGATATGAAGGATCAATCATATTTTCAACAGGTAATAGAGCACTGTGAATGCAAAATTTGTGCATATAACCATACATTTGGGGGCAAGTAACATCTATGCCCCCTGGATACACTACTAGTTAGAGTAGGAGAAGGTTCCTGGTCTCTTGGAGTGTACCTTTTTTGAAACTCCTTTTTAACGTGTCACGTGAACCTTTTGTAGGTATACCAGTATAGTTATATGTAATTTTATCTATATTTTAAAAATTCTATATCAACTAATCAACATTCTAAGGTAGCCATAATTAATATAATTCAATTCTCCGAGTTTTCTAGGCATTTGGTTAAAATCCCCTGGGCCCACAAGGGACTGGTTGGGGGCACTCAGCAGTAGCGGCGCCAGCAATAGAGCTCTGACACTGGGCGCGGTCTAGCCAAATTACGTGGTTGTGACGTCATATTTTCAATTTGAAAACGAGCCTTGGAAGGCAAACAGGGTTTTGGCGGCATATAGAGCTGATAATAAACTTAGTTATTTTCTTATTAATTTCGTGAAATTATCTATTTAACATGTTAAAAATAATAAATTTTGGCGCTTTTTACGGTACGCGGAAATCGAGACGGCAATAAGGTATATTTTTTTCGCTTTCCATCATTAAACAAAAAGAATAAGAACCAAGGCATAGTAGCACTGAAAAATAAGGAGGCGAAGGTGGATTCAAGCTTTAAAAAGGAAAGACCTAAGTAAAGAAAAAATTTAAAGTGCAATAATATGTTCTCTTCATTTGATCACAGGTGAGTTTATATGTTTATTTTAAAATGTAAGTAAATAATGGTAAATTAACAAATATTTGTTTCAGGAGCCACTGCCAAATTGTTAGACCAAGATAACAGAGATTGGATCCCAAGTTTAAATTTGGGTTACAAGAAATCTCCAAATAAGCCTTTAAAGATTATGGATAGAGGAGAAAGATTACTGCGAAGATTAGAAATTACTAAATCAAAGAAGGCAAACACCCATGATACGCCTAAAGAGCCAAAAGACACTCTTTTGGTTTCGGAAGAAGAGGTGGTTCTTGAAGATATCGTTTCTTTACCTGAACACGAAGAGTTTTCGTCTTTTGGTGATAATCTTCCAAATTCCATTCATAACACTTCACAAAAATATTACAAGCCTTTGTTGATAAATTGTCCGAAACTAAAAGCCACCACTTTAAAACAGAAATATGAAATCGTATTATATTAAGGAATTTTTGAATTCAATAACGAATGAATATTTCCTTTTAGATTTCATTTTTAATTTATTAAGAAATATAGCTTATATATTCTACTTTTAGCTGTTGTAATAGCAGTTTGAATTAATTCATATGACGCGAGTCTACAACTTTATTTGCCGCCCGAACACCACAATTTCACATTTGAAACAGTAGCTTTAAACGAAACGTTGTTCGAACCGCCCTCTCCCACCAGGAGTTATAAAAGTGACATTTTAAAAACTAAGATTCAATAATAGTTTTATTTTGCGTCGTTCGATACATTTTTAAGCTTTAACACATTTTTTAAATAGTCGATCCTCAGTTATTGTAATTTCTTGGTAAAATTGCGCACACTCTGCGCTACATCCATTAGTGTAAGCTTTAACGCAGTATGTCGAATACGCTTTTGTGAATTTACAAAGGCACCGATATTGGCAATGTGGGTTGTGTTGAGTATGATAGGAATTACAATCAGAATATTTGCCGCATAAGGCGGTTTTATTCGTTCCACAAGTTAAGTGCTCGCATTGATTCTCACCATAAGTACACACTAAATACAAAAAGATATAGAAAAGTTATACTTAATGAATTTAAAACGAAAAATACTTATCATTAAATACAAATTTTCTGTTTTTTTTGTCCTGGCGCACTTTCTTTAACTAGGTTTCTCCGAAAAAATTCAAATTTAAGTATAATGAATTAATTGTTGTACATATGTAGCTTAATAACAATTTTTAAAAACTTGAATTATGTATTCATCTAAAAAATAATTTAATATGTAAAAATGAAATAATTGGTTGGGGCGAAACTGAAATCTGATTTTTCTTGGAGTTTACCGAAAGCCAAAAAATGCCATTGACACTAAAACCACTTTTCCTTTTTCGTTTTCGGGCAAAGTTAAAATTTTCAGAATAGCAATGCCGTTTGATGCTGCGTTGCTCAAAACTTGCTAACACAGTAAAACGTTGGATTGCTGAGCAAAAATTACTTAAAATGCAATTTTTTTTGCAATATTTTCCTATTTAAATTAGATTTGGATCTAATCTTTTGTCAACTGTGCATCTTTAATTAAATATTCATAATTGTAAAAGTTAATTTTATAAATTGCGCAATCTTTGCCAGCATCGTGAAAACTTATGAATTAGTGATTTTTGCAGTCTTGATCCAAAATTTAATCACAAATTATTTTATATCTTACAGTCTTCGAGTTTCAGCTTGCCATTCGCGTAAAGAGACAGATATTGGCAAACCAAAAGAAATACCAAGCATTTAAACATCATTTTCTGTAAAATAAAAATTAAATCTTAATGCTTGTAATAAATATTATAAAATATACTTTTCTAATTCTGTATAGTAACGGATTAAAAAAATATCTTGGTTTCCTTTGAAAAATCCTAATGCAAAACAAAGAAAAGATAACGAAAAGGCTACTGGTGTTAAGGTCAAGTTTTCACTCCATTTTGTTATTTGTAAAGCTGCTTCGAAATACACCTCTATTAATATAGCTAAACCACAAGAAGGGACCAACTAATTCCATTTAAAAAATATTGAAATTTATGAAACCAATTGTCTGTTTGCGTGCTACGTTTTTAAAAACGACTTTAGCAACGTTAATTAACGAAAAAATACAATGGTTATATGAACTTTCTAAACTAAATAAAATTTTACAAATTACTCTTCAAATCGAATACGTAGAATACCATAACATTCAATATAACCCGTAAAAACTAGAATCGGCAATAACAAACAAAATTTATGAACTTTTTAATAACTTACTGTAATTTAATATAAAAAATGCGATACAATGAATTAGAAGAATTAAATTTGTTCAGCCATTAATTTCTAAAGGTCATTGCTGTATTTATTTTTTAAATGCCTTTTTATTTAAAATGAAGCAATAAAATGTAGTTTGATAAAAAAAGCCTGATTAATAAATTTTAAAGAAATAGACAATAAGAAATAATGTCGAGCCAAATTGTTTTACTTCGTAGAAATTTTTCCAGGCTAGTGGGGTACATATATGATTTTTTACAAGCTACCCCTTTTCTAATTTCGAGGGTATTTCATCAAAAGAAAGACAGGATTAGAACTTTGATACGGTTTTCTGATCTTGTTTTACTCAGGAAACACCGAAAGACCAAAATACCTCAAATTTCAATTGGTGCCAGATTTTAAATTCTATAACCAACAATTATATTGCCAAATTGTTTAAACTCATTTCAGTTTCCGGCCTTTTTCAATAGCCCTACCCAAACAAACATTTTTCGTCATTCAGTTTAAGACGTTTTTTTTTATAATCGACTTCAAAGTGAGAGCGTACCTGTGATCATTTGTTTAAAATTGTTAAATGTTTTGGCTAGAGCCCCATGTAGATGGGTATGACGTCAACTGTACGACAAACAAAGCTATCGGAACTTAATTTTTCTAGTTGATTCACTTTTATTTCATTATTATGAACTCAGGTTGTTAAATAAAAAAATGTTTCTGACATAGGCAAATTTCAGTATAAGGTAATGTCTATGTGAAACTATTCCACTTTATCTGATTGGTAGTGGCTTGTTTGCACCAAATTTATTCTCTTAGTTGAACATACTCTAAAAAAATTGAAATAATATAATAAGTCTGAAACTAAAAGTGCCACATAATTCAAACTTTCCGGGCACATTAACCATTTAAATGGCCCAGCGATAAAGTAAATTTTGATGAACTTGAACACCCTTTTCAAGGTCATTCACAAATTATCTCTATTATCAACTGATTAAAAAATTCAATTCGGACTAGAATATTTCTTATACATTTTCAACCAAACATTTCTCATTGTTGAAACATTAAATGTGTGCTTCTTGGGTCAATAGCAAAAAAATAGAAGGTGACGTCATTTCCTTTTTTGGGGGTTTCTTAGACCCCCCCGAAAACGTTAATATATCCAAACTAATATTTGCAGGTAATTTTTGAAGCGAGAATACGATTCATTGTCCAAAATACGCCTAGAAAACAAATTTACGATAGTTTAAAGGCATTTAGCTGGAAGATATGGCCATAAATGTTGATTTTTGGGTCAGCGGAGCCTTTGGTGTGGGAAAATTTCAATTGTTTATAAAATGGCCAATTTTATCGATAGAGGACCAAAAATTGGGAAATGGTCATTATTTCAAGGCTACTTACGCACAAAAATTTCATGTACAAATCGGTGATGTAGTGACTCCCAACCTCTCGATTTGACATGGACTGACCCAAATTGGCTCAGAGATAAGAGAATGAACACTAAACTTATACTTTATTAAACCAATATTCCGGGAAAAAATTGTTTCTTTGGGAACGTAATGTTAGTTCTGATTCGCGTGTCTCTTTAAAAAGAAATTCGACCACTTTATAGAATTGCGTAGTACGCTTATTTTTGTTAATATTTAATTAATTCCCTTCGTTAAGTTTCATAGTTATAGTACCTAAAGTTTTGCTCAGACACAATCTATAAACTTATGCAGTTATATTTTAGCGGGAGTTATTATAAATTTTGGGCCAACTTATTACTATTTCTAAAATAATATATGAGCTTAATGTACATTGATTTGAAGTTCGAAACAAATATTAACGGCTAACATTGCACATTGATTCCATAGTGGATTTTCATATCTACTTGGAGTTTGTCATCCGAGATTGTATAAGATCATCGAGGGTATTAACAGTAATTATGGAAGCTAAATATTACCGCTGTTGATTTCGGAGCCGGCGAAGGATCTTAAATAATAAAAACATCGACCAAGAAATATTCTTATTAACTTGAGACGTTGTTATTTTTGCCGTTATTATTTATGTTCTTATTTGTGTTGAATTTCCAATTAATTCGCGACGTACAATGATTCACCCAAAGGTTACTTAGGAAAATGTAAATTTCATTTGGTTCAGTGTTAACACTACCCTATAGATGTTCTTTGAAAACGTATGATAAAGATCCCCTGTGAATTTGTTTTTTAATAAATTGAATCATGTTAACCTTACCACCCTAAGTTTTAAGTTACACGACGATAACATGAACACTCTGTTCCAAAACGCCCAAAAAGTGGCCAAATTTCCCCATCGGATATTTTTTTTAAACACTCTTGCATACTATCAATGTAAAATCAGATTTTATTCACAGAAAGTTTTATTATCTGCAACCCCTGGCGTTGAAACTAGATCCCCTAGCAGAATATCACATTAACACCCAAAACCTGTAATTTGTCATCGGGCTAGTCAATTTTCAAAATTTCAGAATTTTTCCATTGCCTAAAGTGTTTTCGCCAACGAAAGAACAGTGAAAAGACCAAATATCCTTCATGTTGGTAGAGTTTTTTCTCAAAAACTCGCAGGTACCATTTCAAAAGTTGGTACAATACGTCAAATTTATGTTCTTGTTACATTGATGCGTTGAGGTCCGCGCAATTTAAAGAAAAAAATAGTGTTAACTTTAAAAAAATTCCAAAAATAGCCCAAAATCCGCTTAAATTTTGTGCTAGCTTTGGCTTAAAAAATAATTAAGCTTTTTGTATCCAAATGTTTCCTTCGGGTACCTCACTTTATTCGGTATTATAATGCCATATTACAATGGAAAAAGTAAGACTAACGCATTATTAGCACATATTGGACAACACTGATGATAAGAAGTTTCTGAAACAGTGCTTAAAACCTTGCCATCGATAATGGTCATATGGAGATTGTGCGTAAAGGAAAAAGTGACATCAGAAAGTTTCAAAGTGTACGGATGTAACTCGTCAATTTGGCTATCTACCCATGCCTTCTCAGAAGAGGCTGACCCTCTGCTCAAGGAGGGTGTAGAGGCTAGGTTCTTGGGTGCTGAACTCGCTATTGCAATAACAAATAGCCTGATTCGCAGCCATGTTCATGGCACATAGGCTGACAGACAGGTCTGGTTTGGCTTGAGACGGATGGTCAGAGGCATGACATTGAATTTACACCGGGACCTTCTAAGAAAAGACTGGCCTACTATTTGGTCACTGTCAGCAAAAAAAGACACCTGTATATTATTGGCAGAGAAAGAAACTTCCTGTCATGTCCTATGCGTCTGTGATTTTTAAGCGGCACTACCCTTACCAAAATCATGACTGTCACTTTTAAACTTAAAAAAGGTTTATTTAAAGCTGCCACAGTTCCAAATACAGCCTCAAATCAGATTGAATTCATACTTATTCTGAGAAATTGAAAGTCTTAATTACGATGCAAAAATCTTGTAAAATCAAGTTTTAATTAAGTATGCAAGAATAAACACATTTAAGACTTAATTTAAGCTGCCACAGTTCCAAATAAATCCTTATTTATTACTTATTTCATACTTGTTTTGAGTCAAAATCATGTCTAAAATGTGTTTCTTCTTGCATATATACTTAAAACTTGATTTTATAAGGTTTTTTTGCAACCGTAATTAGACTCTCGTTAGTCCCCGACTAAGTATGAATTAAGTCTGGTTTGAGGCTGCATTTGGAACTGTAGCAGCTTTAATTTAAACCTTTTTAAGTTTAAAAGTGAAAGTCACGATTTTAGTAAAGGTACTCTAGCTGTAATTGGAAATCTGATGATATCAGTAAAACTAATATACATCCAGGGTGCCCTGTATGTGAGCAGTCCACTGCAATCTATAGCGAAATTATTCACCAATTATTGCATGGCGATCGCTATATAGCTGGTAGTTTTTACGCTCGGGTGTCCTTTAAAAAAATAAAAAAAAATTCTAAATATCTAATTTTATAATGACCCTCTATCTGGCTACTCAAAGACTGAATCAAAAATGACTACTTTGTTCAGCTTCCATGCTGCATTGCAAGTTTTAAAATCCCCAGACTTCAAGGATGGCGCTAGATGCTAGGCTATTTTTGACCCAGTTCAGTTTTTCTCACACTCATACTTAGAATTAATTTTACTTGAAATGAAATATCCTATTTGAAGAATTTCAAGTATATTATTTAGTAAATATACTTAAAATTTTAAAACTTATTTTTTATTAAAAATTTTAATTTTCAGTATGTGAGGGTTTCAAGTAAGTTTAGCTTAACCAAATATAGCCAGCCAATCCCGTATGACCATTTTGTAACCAAGCTTCAAGATTCAAGTTGCAAATCCATTACCATTAATCTTAAGGGGTCATTATAGTTGAACTCATGATAAGCTCCATTGTTTGCACTTTCCTACAATATAGTTTTAAAAGTATCATTTAAAAGTATAGTACAGTAGAGCATATGAAATATTTGGTGTATTGTTTGGATTAATGTACATGTATTTATATCAATTGCGCGGCACGTACGTGAGCGAAACTCATTTTAGATATCACTACCGAAGTAGCTAAAAGTTTAACATGAAATTTACGATTACTTTAAGTTTAACTTCAAATGTTACTTCTAAGTAACTCTCAATTATGTATATTTCCAAATCCCAGAAATGAATCTCCCCATATGGGACTTAAGTGATGTCTTAAATGACTCTTATTTTTACCTAATATTGTAACTCATAGTAAACTCTCAATTAAGTCCCTTTCAAGTCCCCAAATATGAGACTAAAGTGAAGTCTTAAATTACTCTTATTTTTATCTAATATTGTAACCCATAATCAACTCTCAAATAAGCCTCTTTCAAGTCCACAAAAATTAGTCTACCCATATGATACTAAATTGAAGTCTTAAATAACTCTTATTTTAATATAATATTGTCACTCATAATCAACTCTCAATTAAGCTGCTTTCAAGTCTATAGAAATGAGTCTTCCTAACTGGGACTAAAATGAGTTTCATTTAAATATATAATAATAAAACTCTTTTATTGAGACTTAAATAGATTTTATTTAGGACCCACAATTCTGGTATCAGTTTTTTATGCTTACATAATACTTAAAAATCATTGATCCTACATTGAGACTAATTGGCGACTAAAGTTAGGCTCCCATTTTGGTAAGGGTAAGGTTGGAGCATTTTGGTATGCCAATCCTGGAATCGAGCGATTTTTCCTATATTTTGGCGACGCAAATCTTGCACTTCATTTCGGAGACTCTGCTTTTTATGTCTAAAAAGCTAGGGCTTCAAATTAGGACTAGCTCGGGCTGAAATGCAATTACCCAACCCACTAATAATGGGTAACAAAACATGCAACCTATGAGAAACCATAAAACAAAACAAAAAATAATTTTTAACTGTGTCTTTTGATAACTTTAATCACCTTTTCATTATTCTAAATCATTACGATAGCATAATTGCAGAAGCAAACGCAAAATTTGCTTTTTATATTAATAAACTTGTAAGACTCGTTGTTACCCATACCGAACTTTTAGTTTTCGGGACATCTTTGAAATTTGGTACAAAAAAACCAGAGGTGTAGCCAGAAATTGGTCAATAGGTGAGTGGGTTGAAGTATGTGAATATTAAGAAGGGGTCAGGATGGGGGTGAAAATCAAGTACAGTCGAAGGTAGGCTCGAGGGGGGTCAGGACTCGTAAACCTTTTACCCTTGTCCACGCCACTGCACAAGACTGAAGACCACAAGTTCGACGACCTATATCAACGCATTATTTATCGTTGTGAAACCATTCTTGACCGAAACGGGTCTAGATGACGCAACGGTGCCGAACTTTATAAGGGGTCTAATAACATCAAGCGTCTGCTTTAGTTTCTAACTTGCTAGCTTTCACAGTGCAATAAATTTGACCTTCGATGAACAGCTCCGCCCGCCGCCGTTAGGGAGCGCAACCATAGTTTTCGGTCGCAATTTCGTAACACGCATCGATTCTTCGCACGAGGTCAAGAATTATTTTCGGGTGTCCCAGGTGATCAATTTGTTATTTTTTTATAGTTCAGTTAATTTTTGTACTTATGGCATTTGAAGAAAAAGAACGAAATTTAATAAGTAACTTTCTTTCAATTGACGTGGTCACTATGAAATACCTTGTTTTTGTTAAAAAAAAACAAACCTTTAGTTAAAGGAAACAATTGCGTCCAAGAAATAAAAGAAACTCCACATTTGCGTGTTTTTCGACGTTTTCGAGGCCGATTTTTGAGGGCCAATTACTCAAATACGGTAAAATTTATTAAACAGATTCAATGGACCTTTTTCATTCCTTCTTACCCAAAAAAATGGCCTGTAAATTTGCATGAGACCTTTCGGAAAAACCTGTAGCTACAATTATAAAGCTTTCCTTGAGATGTATACTAGGGTACATCGGTTGCCTAGCAATTAATTATCATATGAGGTTCGAATAGTGATATTGTTGCGACGCTTCTTCATGCATACAGATAAACATTCAACCTATTTTTTCTGTTGCACATAGCTTTTGGAAGCAAATATTCGTATTAAACAGTTTTATTTTGATTTTGAGAGAAAAATTTATTTAAAAACATTTTCTCTCCTGCGTATATTCATTAAACTTTTCTTAGTATTTAGCTAAATTTTGACCTTGACAATATCAAAACGAAAAATGCTTGTTTTACTTTACTCAAGTGAAAAAAGTTCAATATTAAGGAGATTTGATTTGTTTAATTTAGAAAGTCAATTGATTTTTAAAATAAATTGATAGATTTAAAAAATACATATCATATATATTATCAACTTTGAAGACAGTATTTAGCTTCTATATTTTTCTTTATTTAAGTTAAAATGTGTGCCAGATTAGTGAACATAATTTGCCTTCGCCTTTGTATACCACACGAGAGAATGCGCACCAAATTCTCTATAATTATTGCACGCGCTGTATCAACTGCAAATGAAAAAACGTGTTTGTGATAGCCAAATGAATATTCTGATTCATTTTCTTTAATAAAAATGGCTTAGAGTTTTAAATTCAGTTTGTGCTTTTCATTCAGGACAAGAAAAACTGAACGTTAAAGTTGAAAATTAATCCGTTTCTAGCAGCCAAACAAATGGTTGGAAATAAGAGTAAATAAAATAAATTATCAGCTAGGCTAATACCCAAGGCACCATTTTGGCCTAAGTCATCAAGCGACTAGGACTTTTAAAGCCATTAAGGCTTCAAAATTTTAAGAATAATATTTAGGACATTGGAAAATAATTCCAAAATGATAAAAAAATTTAAATCAACTATTTATTAAAATCTTATACTTGGTGATCTAAGCTCACTTATACGAGCAATCAAAATATTAATTATATAATCAATTTGGTGAGCAATATCTGAACCGTCTTACCGAATTTATTATTTCAAAGAATCGTCGGCGAAAATTAAAATTAACGTTGATTATCGAAGGGCATTTTAAGAAATATTCATTTAAACATTTGAAATATTATAGGATCCTTAAGCTACGCGCATTTTAGAACATTTATATCTTTTCGGACATTCACGATTAAACACAGGGTTTTAGATATCCAAATTACTAATGGTATTTAAATAACTCGTTTTAGATAAAACCAAGTAATTCTAGTTACGTAGTTTGGGTTTTCAGCCGTCGCCATATGCGTTCTAGTTTTGTCGCTTAAAGAAAGAAGTTGTACCGTTTGTTCTTTTTGCTGAGAGTTCTGCAATTGAGGCTCCGTAAAAATTACTTACTACTGTAAGGTCGGTTTCGGTCTCATGTGTTTATGATGCCTAACTTTTAACTTAATATATCAGAAGGAAATGATATAACATATTCAATTTAGTATTATGAAAACAGGTCAAATTAATGGTCGTAGAAGAGCAATAAGTTTCAATCATAATAATAATGTTGTTTTATAATTTTAAACTAACTGCTTATGGAAACCACTTAATACCCTTACTTACAATGTAAGATCTTTTCTATAAAATTACGAAATTGTAAAATAAGTTTGTTCGTAGCATGGATTTCCTAAATAAATTCAATTTTATGATAATAAAATTGGTGTTTATGCTTAAATGTCTATAATAATGTATCACAATTGAATTTGAAGTCGTTGCATAAATATTTAAATAAAATTTAATTTTTTTGTAATGCGAAATTTGAAATATTTTCGATATATTTTAGTTAAATTAAATTATATTTTATTAAATTTAATTGAGCAATTTAGTGTGACTGAAGTATCTTTAATATCATATTCTGAAGATTTTTGTAAGGAAAATGGATTTAAAAAGCTTTATACATTTTTGAAATGTTATTTTTACCAATTTTGCTAAATAATGAAAAGGAAATAAAAAACTATTAGTTTATTAAATTTTCTGTGTCGTATGAACGAAAATATCGGAATAACTGAAAATTTTGCGTAGACAACTTACATTTACAATCACAAAATATTAACTTACGAAAAACAAGCGCAGATTTGAACGAAGAGATAGATGTTCGCTTAGAGATAACTGACGGACGTTGTAACTTGTAGAGCGACTGAATGTGTTCGTATAAGGACTAGTAATTTTTATGCTCTTGAAAGATTCTTTCACGCAATTACCTCAACCATCCAATCAGAATATTACATTGGAAGAACTTGAGAAACCCGTAATTTCGAAAATGAATAATTGACTTCGTTATGACATGACTGCAAAATTGAGTGTCAGTTTTTTAATTAAATTGGACAATTTCAAACACGCAATTTTCGCTCATGAAGATGAAGTTAAGGAAACGTATGATGGACATTTTCTGTTACGTTTCAAGAAATAATTTAAGGCAAACCAGGCCTTCCTTTTTTTAAAAAAAAATCATTATGCTCAACAAAAAAGGGTAAGACAGAACATTTCTTCAAGACCTGTTGGATCTACATTTATAAACTTATCTCTGGTTCTTTTACGAAAGCCTAATGTTAAGGTTTTAATTTTCAATAAACTTGTTTCTTCCTGAAGGTTTTTAAGGGTGCGAAGTTAAGAAGTTCAAACTCATCAGCATTGGTTGGCAGTTTCATGGGTTAATTTGAGAAATTCGAGCTTAAGTTTCATTAAACTCACAAATTGAACATATTAGGCTATGAAAGCTATGGTGAACTGGCTTAAGTTAAATCGGCGGAAAAACCATTTAAATTTGATTTGTATTTGTTTCCAAATTTAAAATAAGATTTGGTTATCGATTTTAAAGTATGCATTTTTAATTGGCATGTTTGACATCAAACAAATATTGTTTAATCTAGGTTTGAATAGTCGCCGTGCAACGCTATAGAGGTGGTGGCCAAAGCATATGGATAATGTTTGAACGAGAGATAACATATTCGAATTAGTTTCGAACGTAAAACGAATACACTTCATGGATATTTTTCAGAACTGTGTGCCGCGCTACTGAACAAATGTACGGAAGGGCACACGCAATGAAAATCTTTGTTACATGTGGTTAATATTCTCGAATATTATTATAGAACAAGTTGGCAAGCCAAAATATACCTCTCCTCGGAAGAATGGTCCCTAGTGGTATTAATTTCTCGACACGACCCCCAAAGATATCTCCGCAATTCAGAGTTATTTACAAAAAACGTATTCTCGGTTCAAACCCTGCCCGGTATAAAATTTTAATTTTAATTTAAATAATTGAGACGAAACAATCGAGTTTAATTTATTCAGAATATTATAAATTAAGTAGTTACAACAGCGAGTTAGACTTACTAAAACAATGCACAATTGAATTTAAACCTTTTTACAGTACATGTTTATCATTTGAATATAATACTAAGCAAATTTTAATGAAAGAAATATCTACAGATGGTATTTGTATTTTTCTCGCTTACGAAATACTTGCCGCATCTTTAACGCTCATTTTATTTCAACGCTCGTAGACTTCCAGTTGACGTTGTGACACATACCGCATGAAAAAGACCAATGCCGTCCAATTTCCAATATCATATAATGACTCGCACACCCAGGAAATCATTGACTGCGTTAGAAATCGTAGATATCCAAATATCCACACCAAATATATTTACAAGAAGCAAAAACCTTACCATCAACAAAGCACAGAGAGCCACTTGACTAACCGCCAGCTCTTAAAGCAATTAACGTTAAATTATCTCCTTTGAATTAACACAACTATATATAGGTCGTTAAAAATACCCGTAAATAAATAACAAAAAAAACTAACAAAGTGGACCACCCACAGGGTCTACCCTTTAACCCTCTTATCTCGGCTGACTGCGCTAAAACAAGATTTAACCTTTAAAAAAACCAGATTAGGCCTTTATAAATTCATTAATAAAAAAAGACTTTATTACCTATTATGCTTACGATGCGTGTCCTAATTTCAGTTAACCTAAGCAGCTATCGGTGGTTCTGAGGTAGAGCGCTCGACTGCCAAGCCGAATGGTCTGGGTTCGAAACCTGGGTGGCGCATTTCTTTTTAATCAATAGAGAAACGCTAAATTAGAATTTCTTCGATGCAATAATTT
This sequence comes from Leiobunum rupestre, assembly GCF_980474605.1. Taxonomy (NCBI): domain Eukaryota; kingdom Metazoa; phylum Arthropoda; class Arachnida; order Opiliones; family Sclerosomatidae; genus Leiobunum; species Leiobunum rupestre. Next base: position 20,820,110 of record NC_143385.1, on the reverse strand, counting down.
CAATTTCAATTCTATTTCAATTAAACCAAAATTTCGTACTCTATTAAATACGCTTCCGATAAAGCTGAAGGTCTAATTTTCAATAAGGCGTAACAAGTGTCGGTGGTTCTGTGGTAGAACGTCCGCCTGTCAAGCAGGAGGTCTCGGGTTCAAATCCCGCCCGATGCGATCGCAAATTGATGCTAAGACGAATACCGTGTACAACTGGTGGAAACCCTGCCATTGGACGTTGAGAGGTAGCATTACACTCAGCACTCGGTCCGTCCCAAAGTCATTAAGAAGAAGTTGGAGAGAAAACGCCCATATAAACACAACAGTCTCAACATGCACAACCATCAGAACACAAACACAACAAATTCAACACTCACAACCTACGCATAAACATTACAAAAACGTAAAACACCAAACCGTCACGACGGTGAGCGAAAAACACCATCGAAACCAAACCGCAAATGGATCCGTTAACGCTCACCGTCACACGGTGGTTTTTCCAACCCTTCGAGAAACTGCGAACGCAGAGATCTCGAGAAACTGCGTACGCAGTGATTACACTTTGCACCGAAAATGCGAACGCGTTCGCAGGCCTGACAGACAGACCCACAGAAAGACACGGTGGTTGTATAACTCCTCCTAGGGGACTGTGTCCCCTCGGAGAGTTAAAAAGGTCATCTCTTCTTTACAAAAACCAATAAATTACCCTAAACAGATTGTGCTTTATATTCTTCAGTTTTCAATAATTGGGATTAATTGTATAAATTTCATTTTGAAAGGCGATACATAGATTTCAAGAAGAGTACAAATTTATCAGTGTACTAGATGTTTTAAATATTCCCTCTCCCTTCTCTTCAATAATTCAATGGCAACTTAATCATGTGGGAAGTGGAGCTCTTGTGTCATTATTTTGCATTTTTACGTGCAATTATGTATGAGTAAATGAAAAACGATAAAATGTTCTGACATGATTCATACAAGAGTCTCGTATCTCTCGACATTTTAAATCTATGGAGGCTCTATCACGGCAAACCGAGCTCCGTTATTTTATTATACAGCTATGCCTTTCACCCTCTTCTATGTCATTTACTTTTTAGGCTGATTGAACGATGTTTCTAGAGTAAAATACAGCAGGTACATGTAGTTTGACGAAAATGGTAGTGTAGAAATGTTTAAATGTATTTCATATACCAAGATAAATTAATGCGCCGATTTTTGGTAAAATGTCTATAAGAAATTCAACGAAATTGGTAAGCAATATTTTCAAATAAATTAAAATTTTTAATTTATTTCATTTGTAGATTTTGTTATGAAAATGGACTTGCGCAAACAGATTTTTCAATGTACCATTCTAGGTCGTTGTTTACCTCGGTTAAGAAGAGAGAGTTGCTTATTTTGTTTAACATTTTTAAAAGAGTTATCGTGGTTATTTACAGCATTGTTCGATGGAACTCGTGAATTTAAAAAAGCTTTTATTTATATTTTGTTTCGCTTTCTTTATTTTACCGATTAAGTTGTTCATTGTTTTCAGACCGTCTTGACATTACTATTTTGATTATCTTCTTATATTTTTTAAAGTACTTATTACTTGCATCCCTCATACAATTAATACAGTGATGCCTTGCAGCTTTATAATTTTAGTGATAACACCATTCGGATAAGTGTTGTATTATTTTTACATTATTTTTAAACTTGATAAGTATTTCGGGATTGATCCATTCGGACAATATCTTACATCGATTAATTTTTAGGTAAGGGCAATTTTTATAGTAGATATCCAAGAACACGTTAACAACAATTCGAATGCAAGGTCAACATCCTTATACTGTTAATATTGTCCCAGTGTAGTTTTTTTAAGGACTGTTATAAAATGGTATATTCCCATTCGATCGAAATATAGGCCAAAAGGCGGATTCGGTTCATTGGGACCTTTTGTTTTGTTTTTTACTTCTGCCCCGAGATATAGCAGGGTACGCAAAAAACGTTATACCTAAACAAAATTGCTACAGGTGTACTAACGGTTAGGTTAGGTTAGTCTCTCACTTCCCTAGGGAGGCGCGCTATTATAAATATATTTATGCTTTGAACTTTTTATTTATATCAAGAATACAATAATTCGAACAATATCATTTTTTAATGTGAATGGTTAAGTTTGTAGCAATTGCGTCGAGTAAGGCTAACGCGACTTCTTCATTCGATTTTTTCGGATTTTTTTGTTCTTCGTGATAATTTTTAATTGCAAATCCGTATCTTTCGTTGAATTGCAAATATATATTTGCAAGTAAGAAGTAAACCTATTTAAAAAACGTCTCATAAAAACGCAAAATTGGGCTGTAAACCGCACAATTGGGGTATTTTCGATCGATTGGGACTCAATGTTAAATCGTTTTCAAACGAATGGGATTTCGGTCGAATGGGACCAAAGCTATAAAATTTTAAAAATTGTTTATACTCAAATTTCTAGATTATCTAAGAAGGTTTTTTAAAGATGGCTTTATCATATTGGTCCGTGATAGACCAGTCATTTTAAATCTTAATTTTAATATTTAAATTCAAGTCAATCAAAGTTTGCGTTTCAGTGGTTTCTCGTGTAGGATCACAAATTAGATGGTCTAGGCTTAAACTAATGTGCAAGTCTAGTAAAATATACATATTAGGGTTTGGTTTTAAAAGATATATATATTAGAGTTACCAAGTATAATTTTGATATTATTTAAATGCCCTAAGCTAAGTAAAATAGATTCATATTTTTTTTAGAAAGGCAGCAAAGCGAGTACCGGTACGATAAATTTCGCAAAGACAGTTATTATTATTTTTTTTGCCATAGCATTTAATGTGTTCGTTATTTACATTAGCCTTATCAATTACCTCGAAATTTAGGTGATTGCTGACGTAGAACCCTACGTCACCCCCCCCTCTCTATTAAGGTCATTCCATGTCAAATGTCCTATTTATTTAAAAAGTTATCCACGGCACCATGTGCGATTCCAACGAAAGTGTACAGTCTGTTACAAAAGTCTTCGACAAAGGGAGTTTTTGCATTTATCTTATATTTTCTCGAAACGTGTAAAAGATAGAAAAATGATACCAAAGCTATTTTTAATACTTTATTATTTCCTTTCACGTGGAGTTGTCGTATTTTGCAAAGCGATAATAGTTACGGCGGAAACATCAGATGTCGTTTTTGACAACTTTTCAAATAATGGAGTTATGCCCCTGAAACCGGCATTTTCGGATTCAAGGTGGTTAATTCATATTTAGAAAGTGACACTGTCATTGCATTACCACCAACGGTTGAGGAGATATTGCCGGTTGCAATTTTCGATTCCATTTGGGAAAAACTAAAAGACGTCAAATATCGCTTGTGTCATTCCCCCGTTTCAACAACAATTAATATTTTATAGGAAAAGAGACGACAATGGAAGCAATGAAAGTAGAAAATAGGTGAAGCAAACTACAATCACTGGTGTAGAAAAAGGTTTCCGCCTTTTAACCCCTCAACCGATTCTGCCAAATTCGTTTTACCTGTAGTAACATTATCTCTATTAGTATGACACTTCAAAATATTGTAAAAAAGGCATTCACTCGAGGATATTATGCTAAGCCAGTAATTATAGTTTTCTTCGCCTATTTTCTACTTTCATTGCTACCATTCTCGTCTCTTTTCCTATACAATAATAATTGTTGTTGAAAAGCTCCGCATTATCGGGGGAATGCCACAAGCGATATTTGACGTATTTTAGTTTTTCCCAAATGGAATCGAAAATTGCAACCGGCTATATCTCCTCAACCATTGGTGGTAGTGCAATGACAGTGACACTTTCTAAATATGAATCAACCACCCTGAATCTGAAAATGCCGGTTTCAGGGGCGTAACTCCATTATTTGAAAAGTTGTCAAAAACCACATCTGGCGTTTCCGCTGTAACTATTATCGCTTTGCAAAAAAAAGACAACTCCACGTGAAATAAAATAAAAAAGTATTAAAAATTGCTTTGGTTCCATTTTCCTATCGTTTACACGTCTCGAGAAAATTGAAGAAAAATGCAAAAACTCCCTTTTTCGAAGACGTTTGTAACAGACTGTACACGTTAGTAGTATAGATAGTTTTAGAAGGAAAAACATATTTGTAGCGCTAAATTCATCGTATTTTTAAAAAAATGATTTTTTAAAAATTGATGTGTACGGTGTTCAATTTCTATTCGCGGAAAATGCCGGTTTGTTCGTACAGATAATTCAAGAAGTATTTAAGGGTATTCAACCACAACTTTGTTCATTATAAATATAGGTGGTAGAGAGTACCTAGGCCAAATTTGATTTTTAACTAAAAATTCGTGAAATGACGATTTGTACTCGAATGTCGCTAGCGAAGGTTTACTTAAAAGGTTGTTGTCGCGAAGGCATTAAATCTGAGACAAATATTGATAATTAAGATAAGTATACCGGACCCAAATAACATGAAAATCACGTTGAAAAAATTCAATGAAATTTAGTTACTGAACTATAGCTACTTGAACCGATTCATTTTTCGAAAAAATACTAAACATGCTAGTGTGTTAAAGGGTAAGTAAGGTATAAAGGACAACGATATACAGAAAAATAATACTTCCGGTAGAAAGTTCAGATTTCAATCTACAAAATACATAAATAAAAGAGATGTGTATGATATATCTTCAACCTAATAAATAGCATTCAATTGTAGACAATTTTAGAAAGTTTTTTGGCGGGTAATTGACCGCCAAGATCTTCATTATCAGTTCTTTACAGCTATACTATTAAATACAAAAATAATTCTGAGCACGTTCTTGGCCTGAATGGTCTCATGTGAATTTAGTGTCCGAGAAGTCGTTTCTGCGCAATCGCAGTGCCGATGTTTTTAGTAGGGCTTCAATGTTTTTTCTGCGATAAAAATGTGGAAAAAAATATGCCATACCTAAAAATTTCCCTAAAGTCTGCGGTGCCGTTTTTTGCCGCAATCTTGGAAAATGGCCCCAATTTTCTATTCGCCTATAATTCCAAATCTATTTTCTGAAACTCAATATAGAAGGTGTCATTCTTCTTCAAATTTTCTTATCCTTCTTTATGAACTCTAAAAACGCCATTGTCATTGAAAGGTCAAAGGTTACGGTTTAACAAATTTAAAATATCTTTAAAAATGGTATTTTTCTTCAATATCGCTTACTAATTAAAACTTCTAATAATATTCCAAATTAGCCATGTCTCTCTGGAGAAGGCCTAAGTATTTATTATATTACTTAATAATAATAGATACCCCAACCTTCGTTCTCTAATAAAAACGCCCTTGGTTTAACTCCAATTTCGAATGAAAAAAATTATAAGGCGAATCCTAAGTCAAAAGTGGTTAGGTAAGGAATTAAATTCTACAGTTTGAGGATGGGTATAATCTAACTCACTCACTCTTATATCATATTCCATAATGTAAAAACTAACGAACTAATTTTTTTAAACAAACGTTTTTACTTATTATAATACGTCTTTATTTAATAAATTGCCATTAATTATCAACATTTGGCATATCTGCTAGGGATGGCGTTTTTAAAGTAAAGACATCGTTACAGGCTGTAGACCAGAAGCAAGGCTTAACTTCAGTTTGATTTTAAGATGGCCGAAAGCGGTGCTAACTTGGTAGAAAAATTTGCTAAATTAGATTCATTTAAATATTATAAGGATTAGAAGTTCCAAATGCAGATGGCATTGAGAGACAAGGGGTTATGGCAAATTGAAGAAGGAACTGAGCGTTCACCCCAAGACATTGCATCATGGGTAGTTAAACAAAGGTATAATATGAGTGTCCAAAGCTCTTGCGATGCTTGCTTTGGCTATATGTGATGATCTTAGTAGTATTACAGAAGGCGCAGCAAATGCTACCGAAATCTGGAACATCCTGAGAGACACATTTGAACTTAAATCACGTGCAAGGATTGCGATGTTGCAGAAGCCGTTTTATGGAGTCACATATCAAGGGGGAGAGAGTATGTCTGGGTTCGTTGGCCGAGTATATAAAATTAAAAGGTAACTAAAAAATACAGGAAGGAGAGTGAGTGATGATGTTTCATAACTGCTTATAGGATCTCTACCAGATGCATATTATGCCCTATCGTATCAGATATATCAACCTCTGATGCAGATTTTAAACCCGAAAAGATAAAGAAGTTATTGATAACGGAACAAGGCAGATAAATGCAGAAAGAGCAAAAGCTCGAGAATAAATCAGACGCATTTATTGTACAGGGACATAAGTCGAACGCTCAAGTTGACAGGAAGCATCAAGTAACCGACATGGCTCAAGATAAGAAGATGAAAAAATTTCATGGGTAGATTTTAAACGAAAGAATACTGACAATAATAAAGCAAAGGGAATTGTCAAGGGTGGGTTGTTGACATTGGCAACGTCAGAAATGTGGGCTCTTGATTGCGCAGCTTCACATCATTTTTGCAACTGGAGAGACTGGTTTTATTCCTTTTCGACCATCTCATCAGAAGCTACTGTCGGAGAAGTCAAGTCACGCGTTGAAGGTCGCTGGGAAATATGGCTACGAATGGAAGGTGAGCCAAAGCATTATGTCTTATTACAAAATGCTGTCTATGCGCCAGGTATGGGACGCAATTAAATCTCAAATCGTATGATGGATGAAGCAGGATATCCAGGGACCTTTAATAATACAGCTTTTACGACATATTTTCCGCAAGGGCAGTTAGCATTGGAAGATAAAATTATCTAAATATAACTTTTATATCGTTGATGCTAAAGTTTTATCAGAACCACCTGATCCTGAAGATGCTACAGAACTTTTATGTAGTGCAAATGTGGTGGAAAATACTTACCCACTTATGGGTATTAAGCTCTGGGATAGAAGAATGGGGCACATAAATGAGGCTGATCGGAAGTATATAGCTAGTCATGGCATGTTCAATGGTCTAGATTCTTTAAAAGGACACTAAGTAACATTTATACCATGTAAACTCTCGACGAGTACGAGAAAGTCTCATAAGGCTAGTGGGAAGAGGCAATCACTGATGGGAGAGAGAATAAGCCGAAGGAAGTGTCAAAAAGGCAATAAGAGGAGCAATAGCAGACGGGAGAGTGGAATAGCTGAAGAGAGGGGGGAATAGCTGAAGAGAGGGGGAATAGCAAATGAGAGGGGTTATAACCAACGGCAGAGGTAAATAGCCTAAGGGAGTGGGGAATTGCCAAAGAGAGGGGCAATTATCCGCAATAGCCAATGGAACAAAGGAATAGCCGACGAGTGATGGGAATAATCGAAGATAGTGGGGAAGAGACGAAGGGATATTTAATCGCCAATGAGAGGGACAATAGCTGACAGAAGGTGGGAAAAGACGACGTGAAAGGTTAATAGCCAACGGGAGAGGGGTAACGCTGATGAAGAAGGGTAATAGCTGATAATAGAGAGTAATATCCGACGGAATAGGGAGAAAAGATGAAGGGACAGGGGAATATCCAATCAGAGGGGCAATAGCCGACGGGATAGGGAAAATAGCCGACAGAAGAGGAGGAAAGACGACGGGAGATTTTTATAATCAAAGGTTGAAGGGGAAGTTATATGTCCGCCAGCACGCATCGTTCCTTCTTTGAAGTTACTGACCCACTCTACCTTCAGCTTTTCCTCTCTAGCCTCACGGATTTCTTTCTGACGACTGGGAGTGGCGTCTAATTCATACTCCCGGTTAAGCAACCAGTTATTGCAAACATTGACCCAGAAACAGTCAAAGGAAGGACTACAGGTGAATTCCGCGTTTGATATTTAGAGTTTATTCATTCGAATTATAATGTAATTTTGTTTAAATTTTCACCAGCACGCTTGCAAATAAATATCAAATTTCAAAACTCCTCCCAGCAACCAAACCGTTTAGGCTCTAGCTCAACCTACTCTGATGTCTATGACTTCTAAACGTTCCGCCACTAACCATCGAGGGTTGGTGAAAAGTCAAGCTCTGAAAGTCATATGCCTATTTGAACCAAATGTTGGTCGTCAGCCTCTGTATTCACTTGGTTGGGTTAAGAAGTTATTTTTAACGATTCTTTTTATTTTATTTTTAAATTGATCTCTTCTAAAATTTGGGAAAAGTCAGTTCAAAAATCACTAAATCTTTAAAAGAAAATATGCGAATAAGTAGATTAGTCCATAATGAAAAGGGATAAAATAGCTAAACGCTAAACAAATTTGTACAATTAAAAAAAAATACGAAGAACTCGTACAAATAGGTCTTCGACCAAAAAGACACGAATCTCGGATCAAATAGATTTTCGAGTAAAAAACTACATAAACACCAAAAATAGCCAGAAATTCCAACGGTAGACCGGTTTTGTTCTATTTGGAACTCATCAGTACCGTGCGGGAAATCTGGCTGGCGACTGTTATATCGGAAAGAGAAACTAAGCCTAAACATAAATTTTTTTAAAACGCGTTGCATAGCAATGGAAAGCCGAAAAGGGGGAGAGTGGTGGATAATAGTAGATACGAAAGGTTATGTTAGAAGAAACCACCTATGGACTGTGCAAAGGATGATCAAATATGCGACTAAGTAGATTAGTCCATAATGAAAAGGGAAAAATAGCTTAACCCTAAACAAATTTGAAGAAATTAAAAAACTTACAAATAACTCGTACCGGTCCAATATAAAAGATAAAGCTTAATTTCGGTGGCGAGCGAATTTAGTAACATAATTATTTATGCTTTAAATGAAAACTTGTTTGTTGATGGTTTTAAACAACCAATAAATGAAAAAGATCATTAATTTATATTTTATTTTATAGGTTATCAGGGATTCTGTTTTTTAACCATGATTATGGGATACAATTACCAAACAAAACTTGGACTAGTGTGATTGGTAGTATTGCAAAAAAGTAAGAAAGATAAATTCTTATTCTTATTTATGTATTTTAGATAAAACCTCGTTTTATTGAGAAGGGAGGGAGGATGTTTGTTTAGCTCCACTTATTGCCAGCTACCATTAAAACTTCAACCGGCAACAGCCGCAACACTTCTTTACAGTTTGGTCGGTCGGCAAAAAGTTATTTGTAAGCCCTAGTTTCCATGTTAAAGTCTTTTGGAATTTTTTATCAACATCGAGATTAATTTTTTTACTGTTAAGAATTATTATCAATTGAATAACTTAACTTAACTTTCCCTGCAAGGGTTAGACTCCCTTTGTGTTATCTTTAATACTCACTCACTAGGAATTTCTGGCTGTGAGGTGTATTAAAATGTCTTATTGAGACCAAAGACCGCTGCAGGGTTTTCTACGTTCATATAAGATGTTTCTATAAATTAAATTAAACACAAAACTAAATATGAAATAATTATCTTACGTCACAAGACAGTCCTTTATAAGTACACTCGTAGCACGGGCGATTTTCATTAGAAAACCAGAAATTCCTCGCCCTTCATAGACTTTGTAAAAGTAAGAGACAGTGACGAAGAAGAAGCATTAAAACAAGTTTATTTTATTTTTAGAAAACCCTGTTGTCGGGCCACCAGCGAATAAGGACGGGAGCCTGACTTTCAAGCAAAGGTTATACTCCCTTTGAATGTCGGGGCAGTTCTCTTTTCAAGTTCCGTTAAGTAATTATCTTTAAATAAAGATTATTTTTTTAATTTATTTCATTTTGTTACTATCCACCTGAGTAGTTATGTACCCTCTTCCTAGCCAAGCGGGGGCGTGGCTACCGCGTCCACAGCTGCGTGACGGGGGGAATGAAGCGGGGAATCGCGTTGCCGACCCCCCTCGGGCGCGTGTCACGCGTGCACTCGTGCGTAACGAGCACAGGTGTTAATTAGCCTAGTTAGTCGACCTTTCAATCAACCTGTTCAAGGTCAAAAGGGTGAATATTAATGAGCGTGGTATTGTTTAACTAGATGGATTACCGTTAGGGGTCATTGACCTGTTATATGGATAGTGTAGTAACATGTGTTTAGGATCAACAAGTAGTTATACTTGTTTTTTATATGTTTGAATATTAATTTTTGGCGGGAAAGTGTAAGCGTCGCGTGTATAAAAATCAACAAGTGGTTAAACTCTTTAGGTTTATTAATATACACTTATGTTTGACATGATTTTGGCGGGGAAACGGGTATAGTTTGTACTCTATAGGTCTATTACATGTTTGTACCTTTATAATTATAAGGGGTAATTGACCTGGTAGCTATATGGTTGAACTGTTAAAGTTTTGGCGCGAATTTAACATGTGTTTCGGTTAGAAAAGCGCGGGAAATTGTAAGCGGCGATTAACAAGTGGTTAAACTCTTTAGGTTTATTAATGTCTGACATGAATATAAATTTTTGTTCTCAACTTCAGAAATATAAAGAGAAACCATAGACCATTTTTTATGTCTAGTCACCACAAACTCTATAATCAGTTATGAATGCCTATTGAGCTTAATATACCAGATGGCCATTATTAATTAATGTACAATTATTGAACATTTTCGGTTTGACCAACACCGAACCATATATCTCTAAATATAAGACTTATTCAGATGTCCAGAGTCCAGGATCAGCAGTGTCCAAATATTTATTTGCTGAAACCCTTTTTGACCTTCATCCTCTAATTCGAAATTTAAGACTTCTTCAGATGTCCATAGTCCAGGATTATCAGTGTCCAAATATTTAGTTGCTGAAACTCTTTTGACTCCCATAGAACTCGTATTGAATTCATTATACCAGATGGCCATTATTCCTATTATACAAAGCATAACAATAAAGTTTACGATAAATAACTTAACATTTTATATTGACATTTCGAATTTACCGCGCCTCCACGAAAATCCCTACTTTCGAAGTGCACTAGCGCCATCTATTGTACTAAATCACTACCATAAAAATATATTTTCAAGCTGTTAAAAATATATAAAATAAATATCAGTCTAATTTGTTTAATATATACCAATATTAATAACACTATATAATTAATATAATATAACATTTAACCTAACCGATAATTTTAAGCAACTCGCCACCCGAAAAATTGCCAAAATCTCTCCATTCCAAGCGCACTAGCGCCATCTATGTATTACGTTGCAAGATTAGCATAAAAATATATTTTCGAACAAAAACTTTTTAAAAAATATAACATAAATATCAGTCTCATTTGTTTATTATATACCAGTATTAATAACACTATAAATTACTAAATTTTTTATATATAATATTTAAGTTAGATGGCGTGAAACCCTGATGTCTCTTCAAGAGGGCGTGAAACCCTCAGGTTTCAAGAGGGCGTGAAACCTTGACGAATCTTCAAGGGCGAGAAAAACCCTCAGGTTTCTTCAATAGGGCGTGAAGGCCTCAGGTTTCTTCAAGAGCGCGTTAAACCCTCAGGTTTCTTCAAGAGGGCGTGAAACCCTCAGGTTTCACAAGAGGGCGTGAAACCTTGAGGTCTCTTCAAGAGCGCGTGAAACCCTCAGGTTTCTTCAAGAGGGCGTGAAACCCTCAGGTTTCTTCAAATGGGCGTGAAACCCTCAGGTTTCTTCAAGAGGGCGTGAAACCCTCAGGTTTCTTCAAGAGGGCGTGAAACCCTCAGGTTTCTTCAAGTGCGCGAAAAACCCTCAGGTTTCTTCAAGAGGGCGTGAAACCCTGATGTCTCTTCAAGAGGGCGTGAAACCCTCAGGTTTATTCAAGAGGGCGTAAAACCCTCAGGTTTCTTAAAGAGGGCGTGAAACCCTCAGATTTCTTCAAGAGGGCTTGAAACCCTCAGGTTTCTTCAAGAGCGCGTGAAACCCTCAGGTTTCTTCAAGTGGGCGTGAAACCCTCAGGTTTTTTCAAGAGGGCGTGAAACCCTCAGGTCTCTTCAAGAGGGCCAGAAGGCCTCAGGTTTCTTCAAGAGGGCGTGAAACCCTCAGGTTTCTTCAAGAGGGCGTGAAACCCTCAGGTTTCACAAGAGGGCGTGAAACCTTGAGGTCTCTTCAAGAGCGCGTGAAACCCTCAGGTTTCTTCAAGAGCGCGTGAAACCCTCAGGTTTCTTCAAGAGGGCGTGAAACCCTCAGGTTTCTTCAAGTGGGCGTGAAACCCTCAGGTTTCTTCAAGAGGGCGTGAAACCCTCAGGTTTCTTCAAGAGCGCGAAAAACCCTCAGGTTTCTTCAAGAGGGCCAGAAGGCCTCAGGTTTCTTCAAGAGGGCGTGAAACCCTCAGGTTCCTTCAAGAGGGCGTGAAACCCTCAGGTTTCACAAGAGGGCGTGAAACCTTGAGGTCTCTTCAAGAGCGCGTGAAACCCTCAGGTTTCTTCAAGAGGGCGTGAAACCCTCAGGTTTCTTCAAGAGGGCGTGAAACCCTCAGGTTTCTTCAAGAGCGCGAAAAACCCTCAGGTTTCTTCAAGAGGGCGAGAAACCCTCAGGTCTCTTCAAGAGGGCCAGAAGGCCTCAGGTTTCTTCAAGAGGGCGTGAAACCCTCAGGTTCCTTCAAGAGGGCGTGAAACCCTCAGGTTTCACAAGAGGGCGTGAAACCTTGAGGTCTCTTCAAGAGCGCGTGAAACCCTCAGGTTTCTTCAAGAGCGCGTGAAACCCTCAGGTTTCTTCAAGAGCGCGTGAAACCCTCAGGTTTCTTCAAGAGGGCGTGAAACCCTCAGGTTTCTTCAAGTGGGCGTGAAACCCTCAGGTTTCTTCAAGAGGGCGTGAAACCCTCAGGTTTCTTCAAGAGCGCGAAAAACCCTCAGGTTTCTTCAAGAGGGCGTGAAACCCTGATGTCTCTTCAAGAGGGCGTGAAACCCTGATGTCTCTTCAAGAGGGCGTGAAACCCTGATGTCTCTTCAAGAGGGCGTGAAACCCTTATGTCTCTTTAAGAGGGCGTGAAACCCTCAGGTTTCTTCAAGAGGGCGTAAAACCCTCAGGTTTCTTAAAGAGGGCGTGAAACCCTCAGATTTCTTCAAGAGGGCTTGAAACCCTCAGATTTCTTCAAGAGGGCTTGAAACCCTCAGGTTTCTTCAAGAGCGCGTGAAACCCTCAGGTTTCTTCAAGAGGGCGTGAAACCCTCAGGTTTCTTAAAGAGGGCGTGAAACCCTCAGGTTTCTTAAAGAGGGCATGAAACCCTCAGGTTTCTTAAAGAGGGCGTGAAACCCTCAGGTTTCTTCAAGAGGGCGTGAAACCCTCAGGTTTCACAAGTGGGCGTGAAACCCTCAGGTCTCTTCAAGAGCGCGTGAAACCCTCAGGTTTCTTCAAGAGCGCGTGAAACCCTCAGGTTTCTTCAAGTGGGCGTGAAACCCTCAGGTTTTTTCAAGAGGGCGTGAAACCCTCAGGTCTCTTCAAGAGGGCCAGAAGGCCTCAGGTTTCTTCAAGAGGGCGTGAAACCCTCAGGTTTCTTCAAGAGGGCGTGAAACCCTCAGGTTTCACAAGAGGGCGTGAAACCTTGAGGTCTCTTCAAGAGCGCGTGAAACCCTCAGGTTTCTTCAAGAGCGCGTGAAACCCTCAGGTTTCTTCAAGAGGGCGTGAAACCCTCAGGTTTCTTCAAGTGGGCGTGAAACCCTCAGGTTTCTTCAAGAGGGCGTGAAACCCTCAGGTTTCTTCAAGAGCGCGAAAAACCATCAGGTTTCTTCAAGAGGGCCAGAAGGCCTCAGGTTTCTTCAAGAGGGCGTGAAACCCTCAGGTTCCTTCAAGAGGGCGTGAAACCCTCAGGTTTCACAAGAGGGCGTGAAACCTTGAGGTCTCTTCAAGAGCGCGTGAAACCCTCAGGTTTCTTCAAGAGGGCGTGAAACCCTCAGGTTTCTTCAAGAGGGCGTGAAACCCTCAGGTTTCTTCAAGAGCGCGAAAAACCCTCAGGTTTCTTCAAGAGGGCGAGAAACCCTCAGGTCTCTTCAAGAGGGCCAGAAGGCCTCAGGTTTCTTCAAGAGGGCGTGAAACCCTCAGGTTCCTTCAAGAGGGCGTGAAACCCTCAGGTTTCACAAGAGGGCGTGAAACCTTGAGGTCTCTTCAAGAGCGCGTGAAACCCTCAGGTTTCTTCAAGAGCGCGTGAAACCCTCAGGTTTCTTCAAGAGCGCGTGAAACCCTCAGGTTTCTTCAAGAGGGCGTGAAACCCTCAGGTTTCTTCAAGTGGGCGTGAAACCCTCAGGTTTCTTCAAGAGGGCGTGAAACCCTCAGGTTTCTTCAAGAGCGCGAAAAACCCTCAGGTTTCTTCAAGAGGGCGTGAAACCCTGATGTCTCTTCAAGAGGGCGTGAAACCCTGATGTCTCTTCAAGAGGGCGTGAAACCCTCAGGTTTCTTCAAGAGGGCGTGAAACCCTGATGTCTCTTCAAGAGGGCGTGAAACCCTTATGTCTCTTTAAGAGGGCGTGAAACCCTCAGGTTTCTTCAAGAGGGCGTAAAACCCTCAGGTTTCTTAAAGAGGGCGTGAAACCCTCAGATTTCTTCAAGAGGGCTTGAAACCCTCAGATTTCTTCAAGAGGGCTTGAAACCCTCAGATTTCTTCAAGAGGGCTTGAAACCCTCAGGTTTCTTCAAGAGCGCGTGAAACCCTCAGGTTTCTTCAAGAGGGCGTGAAACCCTCAGGTTTCTTAAAGAGGGCATGAAACCCTCAGGTTTCTTAAAGAGGGCGTGAAACCCTCAGGTTTCTTCAAGAGGGCGTGAAACCCTCAGGTTTCACAAGTGGGCGTGAAACCCTCAGGTCTCTTCAAGAGCGCGTGAAACCCTCAGGTTTCTTCAAGAGCGCGAAAAACCCTCAGGTTTCTTCAAGAGGGCGTGGAACCCTGATGTCTCTTCAAGAGGGCGTGAAACCCTGATGTCTCTTCAAGAGGGTGTGAAACCCTCAGGTTTCTTCAAGAGGGTGTAAAACCCTCAGGTTTCTTCAAGAGGGCGTGAAACTCTCAGATTTCTTCAAGAGGGCTTGAAACCCTCAGATTTCTTCAAAAGGGCTTGAAACCCTTTGATTTCTTCAAGAGGGCTTGAAACCCTCAGGTTTCTTCAAGAGCGCGTGAAACACTCAGGTTTCTTCAAGTGGGCGTGAAACCCTCAGGTCTCTTCAAGAAGGCGTGTAACCCTCAGGTTTCTTCAATAGGGCGTGAAACCCTCAGGTTTCTTCAAGAGGGCGTAAAACCCTCGGGTTTCTTCAAGAGGGCGTGACACCCTCAGATTTCTTCAAGAGGGCTTGAAACCCTCAGATTTCTTCAAGAGGGCTTGAAACCGTCAGGTTTCTTCAAGAGCGCGAAAAACGCTCAGGTTTCTTCAAGAGGGCGTGAAACCCTGATGTCTCTTCAAGAGGGCGTGAAACCCTGATGACTCTTCAAGAGGGCGTTAAACCCTCAGGTTTCTTCAAGAGCGCGAAAAACCCTCAGTATTTTTCAAGAGGGCGTGAAAACCTCAGGTTTCTTCAAGAGGGCGTGAAGCCCTCAGATTTCTTCAAGAGGGCTTGAAAGCGTCAGGTTTCTTCAAAAGCGCGAAAAACCCTCAGGTTTCTTCAAGAGGGCGAAAAACCCTCAGGTTTCTTCAAGAGGGCCAGAAGGCCTCAGGTTTCTTCAAGAGGGCGTGAAACCCTCAGGTTCCTTCAAGAGGGCGTGAAACCCTCAGGTTTCACAAGAGGGCGTGAAACCTTGAGGTCTCTTCAAGAGCGCGTGAAACCCTCAGGTTTCTTCAAGAGGGCGTGAAACCCTCAGGTTTCTTCAAGAGGGCGTGAAACCCTCAGGTTTCTTCAAGAGCGCGAAAAACCCTCAGGTTTCTTCAAGAGGGCGAGAAACCCTCAGGTCTCTTCAAGAGGGCCAGAAGGCCTAAGGTTTCTTCAAGAGGGCGTGAAACCCTCAGGTTCCTTCAAGAGGGCGTGAAACCCTCAGGTTTCACAAGAGGGCGTGAAACCTTGAGGTCTCTTCAAGAGCGCGTGAAACCCTCAGGTTTCTTCAAGAGCGCGTGAAACCTTCAGGTTTCTTCAAGAGCGCGTGAAACCCTCAGGTTTCTTCAAGAGGGCGTGAAACCCTCAGGTTTCTTCAAGTGGGCGTGAAACCCTCAGGTTTCTTCAAGAGGGCCAGAAGGCCTCAGGTTTCTTCAAGAGGGCGTGAAACCCTCAGGTTCCTTCAAGAGGGCGTGAAACCCTCAGGTTTCACAAGAGGGCGTGAAACCTTGAGGTCTCTTCAAGAGCGCGTGAAACCCTCAGGTTTCTTCAAGAGCGCGTGAAACCCTCAGGTTTCTTCAAGAGCGCGTGAAACCCTCAGGTTTCTTCAAGAGGGCGTGAAACCCTCAGGTTTCTTCAAGTGGGCGTGAAACCCTCAGGTTTCTTCAAGAGGGCGTGAAACCCTCAGGTTTCTTCAAGAGCGCGAAAAACCCTCAGGTTTCTTCAAGAGGGCGTGAAACCCTGATGTCTCTTCAAGAGGGCGTGAAACCCTGATGTCTCTTCAAGAGGGCGTGAAACCCTGATGTCTCTTCAAGAGGGCGTGAAACCCTTATGTCTCTTTAAGAGGGCGTGAAACCCTCAGGTTTCTTCAAGAGGGCGTAAAACCCTCAGGTTTCTTAAAGAGGGCGTGAAACCCTCAGATTTCTTCAAGAGGGCTTGAAACCCTCAGATTTCTTCAAGAGGGCTTGAAACCCTCAGGTTTCTTCAAGAGCGCGTGAAACCCTCAGGTTTCTTCAAGAGGGCGTGAAACCCTCAGGTTTCTTAAAGAGGGCGTGAAACCCTCAGGTTTCTTAAAGAGGGCATGAAACCCTCAGGTTTCTTAAAGAGGGCGTGAAACCCTCAGGTTTCTTCAAGAGGGCGTGAAACCCTCAGGTTTCACAAGTGGGCGTGAAACCCTCAGGTCTCTTCAAGAGCGCGTGAAACCCTCAGGTTTCTTCAAGAGCGCGTGAAACCCTCAGGTTTCTTCAAGTGGGCGTGAAACCCTCAGGTTTTTTCAAGAGGGCGTGAAACCCTCAGGTCTCTTCAAGAGGGCCAGAAGGCCTCAGGTTTCTTCAAGAGGGCGTGAAACCCTCAGGTTTCTTCAAGAGGGCGTGAAACCCTCAGGTTTCACAAGAGGGCGTGAAACCTTGAGGTCTCTTCAAGAGCGCGTGAAACCCTCAGGTTTCTTCAAGAGCGCGTGAAACCCTCAGGTTTCTTCAAGAGGGCGTGAAACCCTCAGGTTTCTTCAAGTGGGCGTGAAACCCTCAGGTTTCTTCAAGAGGGCGTGAAACCCTCAGGTTTCTTCAAGAGCGCGAAAAACCCTCAGGTTTCTTCAAGAGGGCCAGAAGGCCTCAGGTTTCTTCAAGAGGGCGTGAAACCCTCAGGTTCCTTCAAGAGGGCGTGAAACCCTCAGGTTTCACAAGAGGGCGTGAAACCTTGAGGTCTCTTCAAGAGCGCGTGAAACCCTCAGGTTTCTTCAAGAGGGCGTGAAACCCTCAGGTTTCTTCAAGAGGGCGTGAAACCCTCAGGTTTCTTCAAGAGCGCGAAAAACCCTCAGGTTTCTTCAAGAGGGCGAGAAACCCTCAGGTCTCTTCAAGAGGGCCAGAAGGCCTCAGGTTTCTTCAAGAGGGCGTGAAACCCTCAGGTTCCTTCAAGAGGGCGTGAAACCCTCAGGTTTCACAAGAGGGCGTGAAACCTTGAGGTCTCTTCAAGAGCGCGTGAAACCCTCAGGTTTCTTCAAGAGCGCGTGAAACCCTCAGGTTTCTTCAAGAGCGCGTGAAACCCTCAGGTTTCTTCAAGAGGGCGTGAAACCCTCAGGTTTCTTCAAGTGGGCGTGAAACCCTCAGGTTTCTTCAAGAGGACGTGAAACCCTCAGGTTTCTTCAAGAGCGCGAAAAACCCTCAGGTTTCTTCAAGAGGGCGTGAAACCCTGATGTCTCTTCAAGAGGGCGTGAAACCCTGATGTCTCTTCAAGAGGGCGTGAAACCCTCAGGTTTCTTCAAGAGGGCGTGAAACCCTGATGTCTCTTCAAGAGGGCGTGAAACCCTTATGTCTCTTTAAGAGGGCGTGAAACCCTCAGGTTTCTTCAAGAGGGCGTAAAACCCTCAGGTTTCTTAAAGAGGGCGTGAAACCCTCAGATTTCTTCAAGAGGGCTTGAAACCCTCAGATTTCTTCAAGAGGGCTTGAAACCCTCAGATTTCTTCAAGAGGGCTTGAAACCCTCAGGTTTCTTCAAGAGCGCGTGAAACCCTCAGGTTTCTTCAAGAGGGCGTGAAACCCTCAGGTTTCTTAAAGAGGGCATGAAACCCTCAGGTTTCTTAAAGAGGGCGTGAAACCCTCAGGTTTCTTCAAGAGGGCGTGAAACCCTCAGGTTTCACAAGTGGGCGTGAAACCCTCAGGTCTCTTCAAGAGCGCGTGAAACCCTCAGGTTTCTTCAAGAGCGCGAAAAACCCTCAGGTTTCTTCAAGAGGGCGTGGAACCCTGATGTCTCTTCAAGAGGGCGTGAAACCCTGATGTCTCTTCAAGAGGGTGTGAAACCCTCAGGTTTCTTCAAGAGGGTGTAAAACCCTCAGGTTTCTTCAAGAGGGCGTGAAACTCTCAGATTTCTTCAAGAGGGCTTGAAACCCTCAGATTTCTTCAAAAGGGCTTGAAACCCTTTGATTTCTTCAAGAGGGCTTGAAACCCTCAGGTTTCTTCAAGAGCGCGTGAAACACTCAGGTTTCTTCAAGTGGGCGTGAAACCCTCAGGTCTCTTCAAGAAGGCGTGTAACCCTCAGGTTTCTTCAATAGGGCGTGAAACCCTCAGGTTTCTTCAAGAGGGCGTAAAACCCTCGGGTTTCTTCAAGAGGGCGTGACACCCTCAGATTTCTTCAAGAGGGCTTGAAACCCTCAGATTTCTTCAAGAGGGCTTGAAACCGTCAGGTTTCTTCAAGAGCGCGAAAAACGCTCAGGTTTCTTCAAGAGGGCGTGAAACCCTGATGTCTCTTCAAGAGGGCGTGAAACCCTGATGACTCTTCAAGAGGGCGTTAAACCCTCAGGTTTCTTCAAGAGCGCGAAAAACCCTCAGTATTTTTCAAGAGGGCGTGAAAACCTCAGGTTTCTTCAAGAGGGCGTGAAGCCCTCAGATTTCTTCAAGAGGGCTTGAAAGCGTCAGGTTTCTTCAAAAGCGCGAAAAACCCTCAGGTTTCTTCAAGAGGGCGAAAAACCCTCAGGTTTCTTCAAGAGGGCCAGAAGGCCTCAGGTTTCTTCAAGAGGGCGTGAAACCCTCAGGTTCCTTCAAGAGGGCGTGAAACCCTCAGGTTTCACAAGAGGGCGTGAAACCTTGAGGTCTCTTCAAGAGCGCGTGAAACCCTCAGGTTTCTTCAAGAGGGCGTGAAACCCTCAGGTTTCTTCAAGAGGGCGTGAAACCCTCAGGTTTCTTCAAGAGCGCGAAAAACCCTCAGGTTTCTTCAAGAGGGCGAGAAACCCTCAGGTCTCTTCAAGAGGGCCAGAAGGCCTCAGGTTTCTTCAAGAGGGCGTGAAACCCTCAGGTTCCTTCAAGAGGGCGTGAAACCCTCAGGTTTCACAAGAGGGCGTGAAACCTTGAGGTCTCTTCAAGAGCGCGTGAAACCCTCAGGTTTCTTCAAGAGCGCGTGAAACCCTCAGGTTTCTTCAAGAGCGCGTGAAACCCTCAGGTTTCTTCAAGAGGGCGTGAAACCCTCAGGTTTCTTCAAGTGGGCGTGAAACCCTCAGGTTTCTTCAAGAGGGCGTGAAACCCTCAGGTTTCTTCAAGAGCGCGAAAAACCCTCAGGTTTCTTCAAGAGGGCGTGAAACCCTGATGTCTCTTCAAGAGGGCGTGAAACCCTGATGTCTCTTCAAGAGGGCGTGAAACCCTCAGGTTTCTTCAAGAGGGCGTGAAACCCTGATGTCTCTTCAAGAGGGCGTGAAACCCTTATGTCTCTTTAAGAGGGCGTGAAACCCTCAGGTTTCTTCAAGAGGGCGTAAAACCCTCAGGTTTCTTAAAGAGGGCGTGAAACCCTCAGATTTCTTCAAGAGGGCTTGAAACCCTCAGATTTCTTCAAGAGGGCTTGAAACCCTCAGGTTTCTTCAAGAGCGCGTGAAACCCTCAGGTTTCTTCAAGAGGGCGTGAAACCCTCAGGTTTCTTAAAGAGGGCATGAAACCCTCAGGTTTCTTAAAGAGGGCGTGAAACCCTCAGGTTTCTTCAAGAGGGCGTGAAACCCTCAGGTCTCTTCAAGAGCGCGTGAAACCCTCAGGTTTCTTCAAGAGCGCGAAAAACCCTCAGGTTTCTTCAAGAGGGCGTGGAACCCTGATGTCTCTTCAAGAGGGCGTGAAACCCTGATGTCTCTTCAAGAGGGTGTGAAACCCTCAGGTTTCTTCAAGAGGGTGTAAAACCCTCAGGTTTCTTCAAGAGGGCGTGAAACTCTCAGATTTCTTCAAGAGGGCTTGAAACCCTCAGATTTCTTCAAAAGGGCTTGAAACCCTTTGATTTCTTCAAGAGGGCTTGAAACCCTCAGGTTTCTTCAAGAGCGCGTGAAACACTCAGGTTTCTTCATGAGCGCGTGAAACCCTCAGGTCTCTTCAAGAAGGCGTGTAACCCTCAGGTTTCTTCAATAGGGCGTGAAACCCTTAGGTTTCTTCAAGAGGGCGTAAAACCCTCGGGTTTCTTCAAGAGGGCGTGACACCCTCAGATTTCTTCAAGAGGGCTTGAAACCCTCAGATTTCTTCAAGAGGGCTTGAAACCGTCAGGTTTCTTCAAGAGCGCGAAAAACGCTCAGGTTTCTTCAAGAGGGCGTGAAACCCTCAGGTTTCTTCAAGTGGGCGTGAAACCCTCAGGTTTCTTCAAGAGGGCGTGAAACCCTGATGTCTCTTCAAAGGGCGTGAAACCCTGATGTCTCTTCAAGAGGGCGTGAAACCCTCAGGTTTCTTCAAGAGGGCGTGAAACCCTGATGTCTCTTTAAGAGGGCGTGAAACCCTGATGTCTCTTTAAGAGGGCGTGAAACCCTCAGGTTTCTTCAAGAGGGCGTGAAACCCTGATGTCTCTTCAAGAGGGCGTGAAACCCTCAGGTTTCTTCAAGAGGGCGTAAAACCATCAGGTTTCTTCAAGAGGGCGTAAAACCATCAGGTTTCTTAAAGAGGGCGTGAAACCCTCAGATTTCTTCAAGAGGGCTTGAAACCCTCAGATTTCTTCAAGAGCGCGTGAAACCCTCAGGTTTCTTCAAGTGGGCGTGAAACCCTCAGGTTTCTTCAAGAGCGCGTGAAACCCTCAGGTTTCACAAGAGGGCGTGAACCCTTGATGTCTCTTCAAAAGGGCGTGAAACCCTCAGGTTTCTTCAAGTGGGCGTGAAACCCTCAGATTTCTTCAAGTGGGCGTGAAACCCTCAGGTTTCTTTAAGTGGGCGTGAAATCCTCAGGTCTCTTCAAGAGGGCGTGAAACCCTCAGGTTTCTTCAAGAGCGCGAAAAACCCCCAGGTTTCTTCAAGAGGGCGTGAAACCCTGATGTCTCTTCAAGAGGGCGTGAAACCCTGATGTCTCTTCAAGAGGGCGTGAAACCCTCAGGTCTCTTCAAGAGGGCGTGAAACCCTCAGGTTTCTTCAAGAGGGCGTCAAACCCTCAGGTTTCTTCAAGAGCGCGTCAAACCCTCAGGTTTCTTCAAGAGCGCGAAAAACCCTCAGGTTTCTTCAAGAGGGCGTGAAACCCTGATGTCTCTTCAAGAGGGCGTGAAACCCTAAGGTCTCTTCAAGAGGGCGTGAAACCCTGATGTCTCTTTAAGAGGGCGTGAAACCCTCAGGTTTCTTCAAGAGGGCGTGAAACCCTGATGTCTCTTCAAGAGGGCGTGAAACCCTGATGTCTCTTTAAGAGGGCGTGAAACCCTCAGGTTTCTTCAAGAGGGCGTGAAACCCTCAGATTTCTTCAAGAGGGCGTGAAACCCTGATGTCTCTTCAAGAGGGCGTGAAACCCTCAGGTTTCTTCAAGAGCGCGTGAAACCCTCAGGTTTCTTCAAGAGGGCGTGAAACCCTGATGTCTCTTCAAGAGGGCGTGAAACCCTGATGTCTCTTCAAGAGGGCGTGAAACCCTGATGTCTCTTTAAGAGGGCGTGAAACCCTCAGGTTTCTTCAAGAGGGCGTGAAACCCTGATGTCTCTTCAAGAGGGCGTGAAACCCTGATGTCTCTTCAAGAGGGCGTGAAACCCTGATGTCTCTTTAAGAGGGCGTGAAACCCTCAGGTTTCTTCAAGAGGGCGTGAAACCCTGATGTCTCTTCAAGAGGGCGTGAAACCCTGATGTCTCTTTAAGAGGGCGTGAAACCCTGATGTCTCTTCAAGAGGGCGTGAAACCCTCAGGTTTCTTCAAGAGGGCGTGAAACCCTGATGTCTCTTCAAGAGGGCTTGAAACCCTCAGATTTCTTCAAGAGGGCGTGAAACCCTCAGGTTTCTTCAAGAGCGCGTGAAACCCTCAGGTTTCTTCAAGTGGGCGTGAAACCCCAGGTTTCTTCAAGAGCGCGTGAAACCCTCAGGTTTCACAAGAGGGCGTGAACCCCTGATGTCTCTTCAAGAGGGCGTGAAACCCTCAGGTTTCTTCAAGAGGGCGTGAAACCCTGATGTCTCTTCAAGAGGGCTTGAAACCCTCAGATTTCTTCAAGTGGGCGTGAAACCCTCAGATTTCTTCAAGAGGGCTTGAAACCCTCAGATTTCTTCAAGTGGGCGTGAAACCCTCAGATTTCTTCAAGAGGGCTTGAAACCGTCAGGTTTCTTCAAGAGCGCGAAAAACGCTCAGGTTTCTTCAAGAGGGCGTGAAACCCTGATGTCTCTTCAAGAGGGCGTGAAACCCTGATGACTCTTCAAGAGGGCGTTAAACCCTCAGGTTTCTTCAAGAGCGCGAAAAACCCTCAGTATTTTTCAAGAGGGCGTGAAAACCTCAGGTTTCTTCAAGAGGGCGTGAAGCCCTCAGATTTCTTCAAGAGGGCTTGAAAGCGTCAGGTTTCTTCAAAAGCGCGAAAAACCCTCAGGTTTCTTCAAGAGGGCGAAAAACCCTCAGGTTTCTTCAAGAGGGCCAGAAGGCCTCAGGTTTCTTCAAGAGGGCGTGAAACCCTCAGGTTCCTTCAAGAGGGCGTGAAACCCTCAGGTTTCACAAGAGGGCGTGAAACCTTGAGGTCTCTTCAAGAGCGCGTGAAACCCTCAGGTTTCTTCAAGAGGGCGTGAAACCCTCAGGTTTCTTCAAGAGGGCGAGAAACCCTCAGGTCTCTTCAAGAGGGCCAGAAGGCCTCAGGTTTCTTCAAGAGGGCGTGAAACCCTGATGTCTCTTCAAGAGGGCTTGAAACCCTCAGATTTCTTCAAGAGGGCGTGAAACCCTCAGGTTTCTTCAAGAGCGCGTGAAACCCTCAGGTTTCTTCAAGTGGGCGTGAAACCCCAGGTTTCTTCAAGAGCGCGTGAAACCCTCAGGTTTCACAAGAGGGCGTGAACCCCTGATGTCTCTTCAAGAGGGCGTGAAACCCTCAGGTTTCTTCAAGAGGGCGTGAAACCCTGATGTCTCTTCAAGAGGGCTTGAAACCCTCAGATTTCTTCAAGAGGGCGTGAAACCCTCAGGTTTCTTCAAGAGGGCGTGAAACCCTCAGGTTTCTTCAAGTGGGCGTGAAACCCTCAGATTTCTTCAAGTGGGCGTGAAACCCTCAGATTTCTTCAAGAGGGCTTGAAACCCTCAGATTTCTTCAAGTGGGCGTGAAACCCTCAGATTTCTTCAAGAGGGCTTGAAACCGTCAGGTTTCTTCAAGAGCGCGAAAAACGCTCAGGTTTCTTCAAGAGGGCGTGAAACCCTGATGTCTCTTCAAGAGGGCGTGAAACCCTGATGACTCTTCAAGAGGGCGTTAAACCCTCAGGTTTCTTCAAGAGCGCGAAAAACCCTCAGTATTTTTCAAGAGGGCGTGAAAACCTCAGGTTTCTTCAAGAGGGCGTGAAACCCCAGGTTTCTTCAAGAGCGCGTGAAACCCTCAGGTTTCACAAGAGGGCGTGAACCCCTGATGTCTCTTCAAGAGGGCGTGAAACCCTGATGTCTCTTTAAGAGGGCGTGAAACCCTGATGTCTCTTCAAGAGGGCGTGAAACCCTCAGGTTTCTTCAAGAGGGCGTGAAACCCTGATGTCTCTTCAAGAGGGCTTGAAACCCTCAGATTTCTTCAAGAGGGCGTGAAACCCTCAGGTTTCTTCAAGAGCGCGTGAAACCCTCAGGTTTCTTCAAGTGGGCGTGAAACCCCAGGTTTCTTCAAGAGCGCGTGAAACCCTCAGGTTTCACAAGAGGGCGTGAACCCCTGATGTCTCTTCAAGAGGGCGTGAAACCCTCAGGTTTCTTCAAGAGGGCGTGAAACCCTGATGTCTCTTCAAGAGGGCTTGAAACCCTCAGATTTCTTCAAGAGGGCGTGAAACCCTCAGGTTTCTTCAAGAGGGCGTGAAACCCTCAGGTTTCTTCAAGTGGGCGTGAAACCCTCAGATTTCTTCAAGTGGGCGTGAAACCCTCAGATTTCTTCAAGAGGGCTTGAAACCCTCAGATTTCTTCAAGTGGGCGTGAAACCCTCAGATTTCTTCAAGAGGGCTTGAAACCGTCAGGTTTCTTCAAGAGCGCGAAAAACGCTCAGGTTTCTTCAAGAGGGCGTGAAACCCTGATGTCTCTTCAAGAGGGCGTGAAACCCTGATGACTCTTCAAGAGGGCGTTAAACCCTCAGGTTTCTTCAAGAGCGCGAAAAACCCTCAGTATTTTTCAAGAGGGCGTGAAAACCTCAGGTTTCTTCAAGAGGGCGTGAAGCCCTCAGATTTCTTCAAGAGGGCTTGAAAGCGTCAGGTTTCTTCAAAAGCGCGAAAAACCCTCAGGTTTCTTCAAGAGGGCGAAAAACCCTCAGGTTTCTTCAAGAGGGCCAGAAGGCCTCAGGTTTCTTCAAGAGGGCGTGAAACCCTCAGGTTCCTTCAAGAGGGCGTGAAACCCTCAGGTTTCACAAGAGGGCGTGAAACCTTGAGGTCTCTTCAAGAGCGCGTGAAACCCTCAGGTTTCTTCAAGAGGGCGTGAAACCCTCAGGTTTCTTCAAGAGGGCGTGAAACCCTCAGGTTTCTTCAAGAGCGCGAAAAACCCTCAGGTTTCTTCAAGAGGGCGAGAAACCCTCAGGTCTCTTCAAGAGGGCCAGAAGGCCTCAGGTTTCTTCAAGAGGGCGTGAAACCCTCAGGTTCCTTCAAGAGGGCGTGAAACCCTCAGGTTTCACAAGAGGGCGTGAAACCTTGAGGTCTCTTCAAGAGCGCGTGAAACCCTCAGGTTTCTTCAAGAGCGCGTGAAACCCTCAGGTTTCTTCAAGAGCGCGTGAAACCCTCAGGTTTCTTCAAGAGGGCGTGAAACCCTCAGGTTTCTTCAAGAGGGCGTGAAACCCTCAGGTTTCTTCAAGTGGGCGTGAAACCCTCAGGTTTCTTCAAGTGGGCGTGAAACCCTCAGGTTTCTTCAAGAGGGCGTGAAACCCTCAGGTTTCTTCAAGAGCGCGAAAAACCCTCAGGTTTCTTCAAGAGGGCGTGAAACCCTGATGTCTCTTCAAGAGGGCGTGAAACCCTGATGTCTCTTCAAGAGGGCGTGAAACCCTCAGGTTTCTTCAAGAGGGCGTGAAACCCTGATGTCTCTTCAAGAGGGCGTGAAACCCTTATGTCTCTTTAAGAGGGCGTGAAACCCTCAGGTTTCTTCAAGAGGGCGTAAAACCCTCAGGTTTCTTAAAGAGGGCGTGAAACCCTCAGATTTCTTCAAGAGGGCTTGAAACCCTCAGATTTCTTCAAGAGGGCTTGAAACCCTCAGGTTTCTTCAAGAGCGCGTGAAACCCTCAGGTTTCTTCAAGAGGGCGTGAAACCCTCAGGTTTCTTAAAGAGGGCATGAAACCCTCAGGTTTCTTAAAGAGGGCGTGAAACCCTCAGGTTTCTTCAAGAGGGCGTGAAACCCTCAGGTTTCACAAGTGGGCGTGAAACCCTCAGGTCTCTTCAAGAGCGCGTGAAACCCTCAGGTTTCTTCAAGAGCGCGAAAAACCCTCAGGTTTCTTCAAGAGGGCGTGGAACCCTGATGTCTCTTCAAGAGGGCGTGAAACCCTGATGTCTCTTCAAGAGGGTGTGAAACCCTCAGGTTTCTTCAAGAGGGTGTAAAACCCTCAGGTTTCTTCAAGAGGGCGTGAAACTCTCAGATTTCTTCAAGAGGGCTTGAAACCCTCAGATTTCTTCAAAAGGGCTTGAAACCCTTTGATTTCTTCAAGAGGGCTTGAAACCCTCAGGTTTCTTCAAGAGCGCGTGAAACACTCAGGTTTCTTCAAGAGCGCGTGAAACCCTCAGGTCTCTTCAAGAAGGCGTGTAACCCTCAGGTTTCTTCAATAGGGCGTGAAACCCTTAGGTTTCTTCAAGAGGGCGTAAAACCCTCGGGTTTCTTCAAGAGGGCGTGACACCCTCAGATTTCTTCAAGAGGGCTTGAAACCCTCAGATTTCTTCAAGAGGGCTTGAAACCGTCAGGTTTCTTCAAGAGCGCGAAAAACGCTCAGGTTTCTTCAAGAGGGCGTGAAACCCTGATGTCTCTTCAAGAGGGCGTGAAACCCTGATGACTCTTCAAGAGGGCGTTAAACCCTCAGGTTTCTTCAAGAGCGCGAAAAACCCTCAGTATTTTTCAAGAGGGCATGAAAACCTCAGGTTTCTTCAAGAGGGCGTGAAGCCCTCAGATTTCTTCAAGAGGGCTTGAAACCGTCAGGTTTCTTCAAAAGCGCGAAAAACGCTCAGGTTTCTTCAAGAGGGCGTGAAACCCTGATGTCTCTTCAAGAGGGCGTGAAACCCTCAGGTTTCTTCAAGAGGGTGTGAAATCCTCAGGTTTCTTCAAGAGGGCGTGAAACCCTCAGGTTTCTTCAAGTGGGCGTGAAACCCTCAGGTTTCTTCAAGTGGGCGTGAAACCCTCAGGTTTCTTCAAGTGGGCGTGAAACCCTCAGGTCTCTTCAAGAGGGCGTGAAACCCTGATGTCTCTTCAAAGGGCGTGAAACCCTGATGTCTCTTCAAGAGGGCGTGAAACCCTCAGGTTTCTTCAAGAGGGCGTGAAACCCTGATGTCTCTTTAAGAGGGCGTGAAACCCTGATGTCTCTTTAAGAGGGCGTGAAACCCTCAGGTTTCTTCAAGAGGGCGTGAAACCCTGATGTCTCTTCAAGAGGGCGTGAAACCCTCAGGTTTCTTCAAGAGGGCGTAAAACCATCAGGTTTCTTCAAGAGGGCGTAAAACCATCAGGTTTCTTAAAGAGGGCGTGAAACCCTCAGATTTCTTCAAGAGGGCTTGAAACCCTCAGATTTCTTCAAGAGCGCGTGAAACCCTCAGGTTTCTTCAAGTGGGCGTGAAACCCTCAGGTTTCTTCAAGAGCGCGTGAAACCCTCAGGTTTCACAAGAGGGCGTGAACCCTTGATGTCTCTTCAAAAGGGCGTGAAACCCTCAGGTTTCTTCAAGTGGGCGTGAAACCCTCAGATTTCTTCAAGTGGGCGTGAAACCCTCAGGTTTCTTTAAGTGGGCGTGAAATCCTCAGGTCTCTTCAAGAGGGCGTGAAACCCTCAGGTTTCTTCAAGAGCGCGAAAAACCCCCAGGTTTCTTCAAGAGGGCGTGAAACCCTGATGTCTCTTCAAGAGGGCGTGAAACCCTGATGTCTCTTCAAGAGGGCGTGAAACCCTCAGGTCTCTTCAAGAGGGCGTGAAACCCTCAGGTTTCTTCAAGAGGGCGTCAAACCCTCAGGTTTCTTCAAGAGCGCGTCAAACCCTCAGGTTTCTTCAAGAGCGCGAAAAACCCTCAGGTTTCTTCAAGAGGGCGTGAAACCCTGATGTCTCTTCAAGAGGGCGTGAAACCCTAAGGTCTCTTCAAGAGGGCGTGAAACCCTGATGTCTCTTTAAGAGGGCGTGAAACCCTCAGGTTTCTTCAAGAGGGCGTGAAACCCTGATGTCTCTTCAAGAGGGCTTGAAACCCTCAGATTTCTTCAAGAGGGCGTGAAACCCTCAGGTTTCTTCAAGAGGGCGTGAAACCCTCAGGTTTCTTCAAGTGGGCGTGAAACCCTCAGATTTCTTCAAGTGGGCGTGAAACCCTCAGGTTTCTTTAAGTGGGCGTGAAATCCTCAGGTCTCTTCAAGAGCGCGAAAAACCCTCAGGTTTCTTCAAGAGGGCGTGAAACCCTGATGTCTCTTCAAGAGGGCGTGAAACCCTAAGGTCTCTTCAAGAGGGCGTGAAACCCTGATGTCTCTTTAAGAGGGCGTGAAACCCTCAGGTTTCTTCAAGAGGGCGTGAAACCCTGATGTCTCTTCAAGAGGGCGTGAAACCCTGATGTCTCTTTAAGAGGGCGTGAAACCCTCAGGTTTCTTCAAGAGGGCGTGAAACCCTCAGATTTCTTCAAGAGGGCGAAAAACCCTCAGGTTTCTTCAAGAGGGCGTGAAACCCTGATGTCTCTTCAAGAGGGCGTGAAACCCTAAGGTCTCTTCAAGAGGGCGTGAAACCCTGATGTCTCTTTAAGAGGGCGTGAAACCCTCAGGTTTCTTCAAGAGGGCGTGAAACCCTGATGTCTCTTCAAGAGGGCGTGAAACCCTGATGTCTCTTCAAGAGGGCGTGAAACCCTGATGTCTCTTTAAGAGGGCGTGAAACCCTCAGGTTTCTTCAAGAGGGCGTGAAACCCTGATGTCTCTTCAAGAGGGCGTGAAACCCTGATGTCTCTTTAAGAGGGCGTGAAACCCTGATGTCTCTTCAAGAGGGCGTGAAACCCTCAGGTTTCTTCAAGAGGGCGTGAAACCCTGATGTCTCTTCAAGAGGGCTTGAAACCCTCAGATTTCTTCAAGAGGGCGTGAAACCCTCAGGTTTCTTCAAGAGCGCGTGAAACCCTCAGGTTTCTTCAAGTGGGCGTGAAACCCCAGGTTTCTTCAAGAGCGCGTGAAACCCTCAGGTTTCACAAGAGGGCGTGAACCCCTGATGTCTCTTCAAGAGGGCGTGAAACCCTCAGGTTTCTTCAAGAGGGCGTGAAACCCTGATGTCTCTTCAAGAGGGCTTGAAACCCTCAGATTTCTTCAAGAGGGCGTGAAACCCTCAGGTTTCTTCAAGAGGGCGTGAAACCCTCAGGTTTCTTCAAGTGGGCGTGAAACCCTCAGATTTCTTCAAGTGGGCGTGAAACCCTCAGGTTTCTTTAAGTGGGCGTGAAATCCTCAGGTCTCTTCAAGAGGGCGTGAAACCCTCAGGTTTCTTCAAGAGCGCGAAAAACCCCCAGGTTTCTTCAAGAGGGCGTGAAACCCTGATGTCTCTTCAAGAGGGCGTGAAATCCTCAGGTTTCTTAAAGAGCGCGTGAAACCCTCAGGTCTCTTCAAGAGGGCGTGAAACCCTCAGGTTTCTTCAAGAGGGCGTCAAACCCTCAGGTTTCTTCAAGAGGGCGTGAAACCCTCAGATTTCTTCAAGAGGGCTTGAAACCCCCAGGTTTCTTAAAGAGCGCGTGAAACCCTCAGGTCTCTTCAAGAGGGCGTGAAACCCTCAGGTTTCTTCAAGAGGGCGTCAAACCCTCAGGTTTCTTCAAGAGCGCGTCAAACCCTGATGTCTCTTCAAGAGGGCGTGAAACCCTAAGGTCTCTTCAAGAGGGCGTGAAACCCTGATGTCTCTTCAAGAGGGCGTGAAACCCTGATGTCTCTTTAAGAGGGCGTGAAACCCTCAGGTTTCTTCAAGAGGGCGTGAAACCCTGATGTCTCTTCAAGAGGGCGTGAAGCCCTGATGTCTCTTTAAGAGGGCGTGAAACCCTCAGGTTTCTTCAAGAGGGCGTAAAACCCTCAGGTTTCTTAAAGAGGGCATGAAACCCTCAGGTTTCTTCAAGAGGGCGTGAAACCCTCAGGTTTCACAAGAGGGCGCGAAATCCTTAGGTTTCTTCAAGAGGGCGTGAAACCCTCAGGTTTCTTAAAGAGGGCATGAAACCCTCAGGTTTCTTAAAGAGGGCGTGAAACCCTCAGGTTTCTTCAAGAGGGCGTGAAATCCTCAGGTTTCTTCAAGAGGGTGTAAAACGCTCAGGTTTCTTCAAAAGGTCGTGAAACCCTGATGACTCTTCAAGAGGGCGTGAAACCCTGAT